>NC_056725.1:1489073142-1489380642 GCF_019279795.1 Protopterus annectens | reverse complement strand
AAAACTGTGAAATATCTCATACTGCCAGATTTGAGCCTGATTTATTCATTTACTACAGTATTTTTCCACAAACAGCATTACTAAAACCTAAATGAAAATTCACATCCAATGAAAATTCACATCCAATGAGTAACCTCTCAAATCAGAGGCATATAGGATATATGCAAATAACCCTTATGAACACCAGGTGTTTCACCTAATTGGCAATTGTGAATGCCTATGCCTTGTTGTATCACTTTAATGGACAATTTCAGATCAATAAAGCCAAACCGCATTAGCTGCAGATATGCATATTTCAGCTTTCTTATAAGCATAGCACAAGCAAAGCATATGAAACACAGAGCTGTTATACCCAGCTGGTGTCCATTATCATTAGGGTTCCTGCAAAATATCCCAAATAGCAAACTAAAACAATGAGTGAGAATGTCACACAGAAAAAACAATCAGTAAAAACTAAATGAAAACTCCAGCCAAGCTGGAACTTCCAATGAGTGACCTCTTAAACCTCTTGAATCAGAGGCACATGGGATATATGCAAATGACCCTTATGAACACCAGGTGTTTCAGCTAATTGGTAGAAATATCCCAAATAACAAACTAGTGGGGTTTGGCTTTATTGGCCTAAAATTGTTCATTAAAAGGACCAGACAAGTCATGGGCATTCAGAATCACCAATTAGCTGAAATATCTGGTGTTCATAAGTTGTCTGTTAAAATGACAAAACAAGTTATTGGCATTCAGAAATGTCATTGAACTGAAACACCTTGTGTTCATAAGGGTCATTTGCATGTATCCCATGTGCCCCGGTTCGATAGATTTGAGAGGTCACTCATTTTAAGTTCCAGCTTGGCTGGAGTTTTCATTTAGTCTTTACTGAATTTTTTGTTTGATGGACCTTCAGAAACAGTATTACAGGTAAATTCCTGTATCAGCTGGTGTCTTAGGCTTTGGTGGGTTTGCAATAGTGGCACTATTGTGAATTTTGCTCCAGGATTTCTGCTTCAGTACTTTTACAGCTGTTTATATTCCATTTTTTTTGCTGCTATCGTCTTATATTCTACTTACCTTTTACCTGCTAAAAGTTGCATTCTAGTGCCTTTCTGTTTACTTTGCTAATGTTTTCCCCTATTCTTTGTATCTGCCACAGCCCCAACTGAGACATTAAGCTAACATTTCTAAAATTCTAATTTACCTGGGATCATTGACTTATAGATTAGAGACATAGAACTAGAGCTCAAATATTGGCTTTGTTTGATTGGATCATTGTCTAGCAAGTCTGCTATATTTAGCATAGAGCTACACCCACCCATGGTCTTTCTTCAAGCTCTGAGAGGTGTGGAATGCCGTGAAGTGTGAGAAACAAGATTTTCATCAAAAGGAAAGAAAAAAGCTTTTATCTAAATTCAGCTTAAATATTTTAAGTCACACCTGTGTGGTCATACTTTTCTGCTTTTTTTCCATGTTTTAGCCCAAAAAGCTATCTGTTTGCATTTTTTAGTTTGTTCTGGGACCTTAGTCTTGTAGTTTCATTTGCAGTGCTTGGAAGTGTGGCTAAAACAAAGGCACTGTGCAGAGACAAGTTTGGAGCTGCTAGTTTCCATGTTAAACAGCTCTAATATCAAATCTTAGTATAATCTAACCTAGTCTAGTGCCAATTCCAGATACCACCCATGGAGATCTCTGTATAACCCAGTCCATAACATACAGTAGCCCACCCAGATACAGGTCTGCATGACATCGATACACAATTTCCAAATATCTACATAGCCCACTTTGTAGATATGGGCATCCTTAGATAATGTAGCAATTGTCGCATGTTCCCTAATGATCATTTAATCTTTAAAGAAACAAACACAGTATGCAAGAGATGTACATAGGTTCATAGGAGATTACTAGGCTAATTGCTTAAGAGCCCTTACAAGCCTAGCTAATATAATCTGATTTTACCTAATATGGCCCTAGGGGCAAGAAGGTGGCATGGATTTGTGCTGAACAGGAATACATGTTAGCAGATAACATCATGCAGCTATTCAATGTAAAACACAGGGAGCCAAAGATTCTGAATACAACCAAGTTGTTTATTAAAAAGAAGTATCATGGTACTGTAATATCTCAAAATAGAAAGATTCAATTGTATGCACAAATGCACACCTTTTATATCTTAAATTTCAAAAAATACATTAGTTCATACAGAGTTCAAAGCTTTCTCAATTTGTGATTAAAACAGAAACACACATTTCCAAGGCTGAAAGAAGTAAACAGATAACAGGGTAAGCATATGGGAGGATAGCTTAAAACTTTCTCATGCTTCAGTTTTGACATGCTTTATGTTTTTTCTTTTAGTAGACTTATCTCAGAAACATTCCAAACAAGTACAAAGTACATAACTTCTCTTCAAAGTTAAATGATTACAAGAAATATGTACCGTCTAATTGCTAAGCTCTAATGAACTATATCAATGTCAAAGTTTTCTTCCTAGCTAAATAGTAAAATATATAAAACTGTTACAGCATTTTGAGCTAAATAATAATTAATAAGCATAAAAATAAAATCTCCACTGCAGTACCTATGCCTTGAGCATCTTACAGATTACCCCTGTCTATTAAGGACATACACAGTTCCACTGCAGGCAAAAATCTCACATACAAACAAGGTTGTCAAAAACACACACACTACATCCCCCACACAGTGTCCAACACACACATATTGACCAACTTATGCTGGAGCACTAAAAAGGAATCTTCTCAAACCTCAAAGACTTCCTAAGCCAATAAATGTCAATGCCTATCTTCAGTGATCTCTAATGCAATCACCAAAAGGAACACCAAACACCACAATTATGACTACATCCAGAGGAGCCCCAACAGCACAGTCCATAAGGCAAACAAACACATTACTCAGGAACTTGTCATAGGGGACTCCATTATACAAACACAGACGCCCCCCTCACCAGACTGAACAAGGTGTAGATAGTGGTTATTTGATTATCTGGAGCCAGGATCAGTGCCTTGCATTGAACAGCATTCTAACTTCACCTAGAATGATGCCACAGTACAAACAAAAGATGATTGACTTCAATAAGTGGCTTAGTTTCTGGTGCCTTTCCAGGGGGATTCAGTATTTGTCAGCATGGGAGGACATGTTTAACAAACCACAGTGCTTTGCAAAGGATGGTCTGTATCTATCCCCCTAGGCATCTGAATATGGGATAAAACTTTATCCACCCCTTAGACTGACAAATCTACTGACAGAAAATAAAATCCAAAGAAACCATAAGGTGTTACTGTTCAATGTTAGAAGCCCAAACAAAAACAAACTCCCCACCTTACAAGCTCTCCTCAGTCTGGAGATTATAGACATCTGTGACATGATTTAATGTCACAGAATGTACTCCAGCAGTGCAAGGCTTCAATGCCTTCCACATATTTAGACCATCAGCTGCACAGCCAGGGACAAAAGGTGGAGGATTAAATTAGCAAATCTACATTAGCAAAAAGTCCTCTAGGCAGGTTAAACAGGACAATGCCCTGGAGTTTATACATGTGCAAATCACCATAGACAAAGTCCCATACCATATCCTAGCACACTATAGGTCAGCTTCTATATCACAAGAATCCCATAGCTCAAACATAGACCTACTGGAGGCACTTATTGTAGATCAGTAAGTATGTATGTATACCTTTAAGAAGCTTTCCATGGGCTTGCACATGTCTATAAATACTGAGCACATGCGAGCCAGACTGCCATTTTGTAAACAGCTGTTGAGATGTAAGCATGCATGTATGTAATGGTCTGTCAATGAATCAGTTTGTTTATATTTTATGTTGCTGCTATCCATCCTGATGTGTTTCAATATAATAAATCATATAAACAAACTTCCCTGGCTGTTCATCTTGAATCATAACATAGGACAAGCGACATGGTGTCAGAATGAGATTCAGAATCAAGACCAAGAGGCACTCAGTTAATGGATTTTCCCTACTGCACGTACAACTAGTAAAACAGGTCAGAAGCAAATTCCAGGTACTAAAACTTGCTTAAATGAATTCTTACCCAAAGAACATAAAACAAAGCACTCAAAATGCTCAAAATGAATTTCTAGTTAAATGAAATGTCCTAAACTGCGACATATTGATAAAAATATTCAAAATAGTTATGAAAATGTTTGCAATAATGTCCAAATTGCATAAAATGTATAAAATAAGGAAAGCTACTGTATTTTTTTGGGTTTATATTAAATCAGCGAATGCTTCATGACAGTGATTTAACTTTGACTAAGGCCACTGAGATTTGTCAGATATATCAGCTCAGAGAAAAGCACACAAATATGCTTACAAATAAGAAATGATGCTTCAAGTATCTTCTACTGCTCATGTTGATAGTATGCAGCATATGGTGAAAAGAAACAGGCCCAAGCACATGGCAACAGCTGTGAATCCTGTAACAGTCCTTGGTAAATCCCATAGCTTTCTAGCAAATTCCAGAGCATGCACAGTCTCAGTGAAGCACAAGGGTGAGTCAGCAAACTCCAAGCATGTTCCCTCACCTAGCCTCATAATAAACTGTTATATTTGTGGTGGCAATCATGTGTCTAAAAAGAAAAGTGCTTAGCTTTTGGTCAGCAATGCCACAGATGTAAAAAGTGGAATAATTTCCAAAGATTTTGTAAATCAAAAGAGGCACATTCTTTTATTAAAAGAGGACATTCAAAGAGACACGTTGATCAATTAGAAAGCTGTGACCCTACTTTGTATGTTGATGGAGTGTCTGTGCTTAATGAAACAGTCAATGCAGTCAATTTATGGGCAAAGAATCAATTTTTTGTACTTTTCATATAAATGGAAGACCCATAGAGCTCAAAGTTGACAGAGGTTCGAAGTGCAATGTTATGTTAGCAGAAATATTTGCTAGAGTATGTGTTAGTGAGAAGCTTGATTTGGCAAAGTGTGTGAAGCTTGTTGCTTATGGTGGTGAAGAAATTCAAACTAAAGGTTCAGTAGTGCCTTCATGCTAGTCTGCTGGGAACAGCTATGACCTGCAATTTTACGTAGTCAAAAGGCACGTACAGTCATTATTAGGCTTCAGAGACAGTTTGAAAATGGAACTCCTTTCATTTAATAAGGAGGTCCACCATGTAAGCTTGAAAGACCATGGCTCTAATTTCACCTAGTCTATTTTTTCTACCTATGCTGATCTTTTCAAAGACAACTTAGGCAAATCAGCCTAGTTTTCAGACCAGCACAGAAAATTCCAGTGGATATGCAGAACAGAGTCAAAGCTGAGCTAGATAAAATGGTGCAGCAAGATGTGATTTGTCCAGATGATGAACCAATTGAATGGGTATCTGCCATGGTAGTAGTTCATAAGAAAAGCTCAGATGATATCAGAATATGTATTGATCCAAGAGATTTAAACAAAGCACTGAAAAGACCTCATCATCGAATTTGTACAGTCAAAGAAGTTACTGCTGTTATGCCAAATGCCATTGTATTTTTCTGATTTGGATACAAAGAGTTAATTTTGGCAAATTTTACTTGACTGAAAATCTTCATTGCTAACCACTTTCAGTTCTCCTTTTGGCAGGTTTATATTTTTGAGGATGCCATTTGGTATACATTCTGCCAGTGAAGTCTTCCAGCATGCCATGGAACACATTTTTTTCTGGTTATCCATGTGCTATTATAGTAAATTATATTCTAGTAGGAGATAATGGTGAAGCCGAGCATGACAGAAAACTCAAGAAAGTTCTGGAAAGAGCACATAAGTGATTCTTAAGCTGAATCCTCAGAAGTACAAGTTCAAGCTACGAGAAGTTACTTATGTTGGCCATTTGTTTACCAGTTCAGGCTTACAGCTACATCCTTCCAAGCAAGCAGCAATTCTTGAGATGCCAGCTTCAAACAATGTTCAAGCTCTACAACATTTTCTTGGCATGGTTAACTACCTAGGCAAGTTCATTCCAGACTTGAGCCAACTTTCAGCACTGCTCAGAAAGTTGGTATGCAAAGTTGTATCCTGGTCCTGGTTAGAACAACACCAAAGAGCATTTGATACCCTGAAACAGAGAATTGACCGTCCACCAGCTCTCAGCTATTATGATGTTCACAACAAGTAACTCTTTCTTGTCATGCTTCAAAATTTGGTCTTGGTGCAGTTATTCTTCAAGATGGTAGACCAGTAGCCTATGCATTCAGAACTCTAACGCAAACCGAGATGCAGTATGCCCAGATAGTGAAAGAACTCTTGGCAATTGTGTTTGCATGTTCAAAGTTCCATGATATTTATGGTCAGCTTATTATTCAAATTGAAACAGATCACCAACCTCTCATCACTATTTTGAGAAAGCCTATGCACACAGCTTCTGCCAGATTGCTATGCATGATGTTGAAATTGCAAAGGCATAATTTCAATCTTGTCTACACAAAAGGCAAACTTCTTTATCTTGCTTGTAGTTTGTCCAGATCACCCAGAAATACCATTGAACAGTGTGAAAATGAGAAACTTGATTTTAAAGTCATGGAAGTGAGAAGTTTTCTTCCACATGTCTTGATGAGCTTAGAAGTCACACAGCCTCAGATCTAATACTTCAGAAGCTCAAACACTTTATCAGTTGAGGATGGCCGTCAAAACAATCTTGCTTACCTCTTGACCTGCAACCATAGGTTCATAAGTTCATAGGTAGGTACTAGGCTATTGGCCCTAGAGCCTATATAAGCCTAGCCAAACGGTACCCTGGCTTTTACCACCCAAGAAAATTATTTTCCTGTGCCCCTGTCAAGCAAAGCCACAGAAGTGATCCCCGAGGTGAATTTCCTATCTCCCATTCAAGCATCAAGATTTTTCTTGAAGAGTGCTAATGAGGAGCTTTGTTTGATATAGACAGGTAGTTTGTTCCAGAGTATAGGAAGTCTCTGGGACATGAATCTATCCCTCCAGCATGTTCTGTTTATTGTGGTGACAAGGTTTAGGTCTCTAGAGCATGTAGCTTGGATGGATTGGGATTTCTTTAAGTGGAGCATGTCCAACATCTCTGGATTTGACATAGTTTTGTATGTTAGGCAGAGATTGCCTCTGAGTAGGCAATATGTGACAGAGTAAAGCTGGAGTTTTTTGAGATGGTCTGCATAGGGCATCTGTTTGAGGCCAGTAATCCTCTTTGTGAGGTATTTCTGTGGCCATTCCAGTTGTTGTAGATGTTTTGTGAGGTTCACACCAAAAGGGACGTTGTACTCTATAATGGGTCTAATGAGTGATGAGTAGAGGGGAACAATGACCTCTTTTTTCTTGGACGAGAAACCTTTTGTGATGAGGTGTGCCATGTAGAAGGATTTCCTGACTACTGTAGCAATGTGATTATCAAAGGAGAGACTACTGTCCACCTGTGTCCCAAGGTCTCTTATCACACTTTTGGTGTTAAGTAGCCTACTGCCTATGTCGTAGTTCATGGGTACAGAGTTTTTATGAAATGGGATGACAATGCACTTTGTGGCATTGAGCTTGAGGCCATGGCTTTGACACCAGGCATCTATCTCAGTAAGGCCCTTTTGCAGGATGTCCACATCATTAGGAGTTTTGATTATGGCTCCTAGTTTGCAGTCATCTGCGAACTTCGTTAGCCAAAGACCTTCTGTGTAAGCCTGTACTTCAGATAAGTAGATACTGTTAAATAAAATTCAGAATTCAAAAAATTCAATAAACAGGAGGTTCATATTCAAAGGTTTACTAGTGTACACCAGGAGGCAAAAAACCATACAAGTACAGAATTTTGTCTGACATGATGCAGGAAGTACAGAATATTTTATAGTGTTTGCATTCAAGTTATGCCCACCTTACTGACGTGGTTAGTCACAAGGCATCTACATCACTTTTACTAACAGTATTCTATTCATCTAATAATGCTGATGCAGTATATTTAAAAAAACTTTTCCTTTAGATACAATACGGCCTTGCTATCCAGCTGGTCAGTCATAATGTCTTTCTGTAAAGTTACTTCTTAAAGGTCTCATATCAGTTCGAATACAATAGCAGATTCAGTCTTTAAATTCACCTCTTTGTTCACTGTTTCACTTTCCCAACAGCTGTGTTTTATCTTACAAGGGCAAGTTACTCCATCAGGAAAGGAAGATTTAATTATTTACAAGGACAAGTTATCTCATGAGGAAGGAGCGGAAGATTTACACATTTAATTTCCTGACCCAGCAGATAATCACTTATGAAAAGCATAAACATTAAGCTTGCTGAGCTGGCAGCTGCCAGGGTCAGGGGTCAAAGCACACTGCAGTTTCAGAAGCTACTTGCATTTACACATGAATTTATCCCTTCTGTTATATGATTAATAGAATAAAATGCATTATAAACTACCTTGCTTTTAAACTAGCATTTCACATATATTTAAATACATATTTTTCTAACATTTTCCCCCCTATTAATACTTTTTATTCTATTTTTTGAAGTATACATAGTGTTATTTCATCTCCTAACCTTTTCCACTTAGGATTTTCAGCTAGGTGAGTCATTTAATTTATACTTCAGAAAAGATGTCGTCTGAGATCAATTTTTCAATCTCAATATCTTGATACATGGTTTCAGTAACAGATACATCAATAAAATCTTTGATTAATCTTTTCATGCAGGGAATTCCTCAGCAAACACATGCTCCTATTAGGAGTATACCCACACAAATAGCAATTAGAATGTTCATTAGGATGGAACCCCACCCCCCAAACAGATTCTGGAAAAAGTCTGTCAGTGGGTTCGGGCCTGGTTCAGTCATGGCTGATACTTGCTGAATTACCGCTAGGTGATTATTTATCTCATGTCGATTGTCAGGTATATAAGCACAGCATTCTTCTTTGATAAGCACGCAAGTACCACCTCTCGCCGCTAGGGTGAAGTCAAGAGCCATCCGATTTTGTAGCACAACAGTTCTCATTGCATTCAGTTCATCAGTCACCAGATCTAGGGTGGAAAAAGTTGCATTACTCATTACTTCGAGAAGTTTTGACAGTTTTCTCAACTCCCAGATCGATTTGGCTGCTCCATATGCTGGGAGTATCCCTGCCCAATATATAATACTGTCACTCAAGTCCATATGAGTTAATTTGTCTTTATCCTTCACGGAATTATGGTCTTTCCAGCCAGCTTCGATCTTTCCGACTGGATTTACAGGTTTCTTAACTGGACCTTCAGGTTTTCGGGCTACATCTCTCACGTTCCGTATCTTACCCAAAGGTAATTCTGCAGTATGTCTTATTGCTGGAACCAGATAACCCAAAAAACAACTGCCGGACCAATTCTCAGGTAACCATTTATATGCCTTTTTCCCACAAATAAAATAACAGTTTTCTACTTTAGTACTAATACGCATCAGCCCTGCATGAAACATTTTCTGATCTATAACTGACAATTGTTTAAACAAAACAGGGTTTTGTCGTACTTCATTCAATGTTGTTTTCATTGTGCTCAAATATGAATCATAGTTAGTATTACAAACAGTACCTCCACTTTTAACTTTAATGTAACACTTGTAGGATATCGTAATATTACAATTACTCCATCCTACTTGGAGGGTATCGTTTTTAAAAAAGCACACAATTCCCTTTTGTGTAGCAGGTAAAAATAATGCTATTTTGTCTTGTGATCTCACAGTTCCTGTGTCGAAAAGTAAATTCTCCCAAGTCTCATTTATCCCCAAAGGGACAGCGGACATTATCAGTCCTCCATATGCTGTTGGTATAGCTGTACAAACCCAGCAATTTGAAATGTTCATAGTCTCTGCATACACACGTTTCATGGCTAGGTATGTGTTAAAATTTGGATGCCAATCTATAGACGTTTCATCATGCCTTCCCACTTTCACTTGTGTGGTTGTGTGTAGGATAAGCCACAGCAAGAAGAAAATTGTCACAATTACAGTTAATAAATGTACACACAACAAAATGATTATGCAACATCTCTGGGGTTGATCTAGACTTCTATTCGCTTTGTTTTTGGCCATCTCGGTCTGGTTGTATATCAGTCACAAAGTTTTTATCAAGTTGAAAGTTCTTTATCGGTTTACAATGCATTAAATGAACCCAGGACGTCCTCTCAGCTACTCTGACTGCAGTAGGCATTGCCAACAGAACCTGGTACGGTCCCTCCCACATTGGACTCGCCCAATTCTTCCTTTTCATCACTTTCACCCAAACGTACATCCCAGGAGCCAAGACTGTTTCCACCGGTCTGGTCTGTTCCTTATCTGAAAAAGAGTTAAACTGCCAAACAGATTTATTCCTTAACAATTTCTTCATATATTCTGCTAACGAACTGTCAGCCTCTTGCTCTGCAGGCATGAGAGCTTTCCACTGAGGCACATAGTATGCTCTCCCAAAAACCATTTCAAAGGGAGTCAGACCCTTTACATTTGGAACCGTTCTCATACTCAGCAGTGCCAAAGGCAGACAGTGTATCCAGTTCTTTTGGGTCTCCTCAACTAACTTCCTTAACTTGTTCTTAAGGGTACCGTTGTACCTTTCCACCAGTCCTGCTGACTGTGGGTGGTAAGCACAATGGTTCTTCAAGGAGATACCAAAAAATCTCCCAAGCTGGTGAATCGTCTGATTCACAAAATGTGTGCCATTGTCACTATAAATCCTCTCCGGAATGCCAAATCTAGGGATTACTTCTTTTATCAAGGCTTTTGCTACTGTTGCTGCATCTGGGTTTTTGGTTGGAAAAGCTTCTACCCATTTAGAAAACATGTCTATAATAACTAAACAAAACTTTTTCCCTTCATATTTATTCAATTCTATGAAATCCATACAAATAGTATGGAACGGGTATGGTGGTATAGGAAAACTTCCTTGCTTGGTTTTAAATGTTCCTTGTGCATGATGCTTGTTACAAGTATGACAAGCTGCACAAAATTTTTTTGTGTAATTTGTGTATCCGTATGTTTGGAATATTCGATTTACTAACTGTACCATCCCCACTGTTGAGACATGGCTCTGCCCATGGCTCAACAAAGCTGCATACCTAAATAAATTAGACGGCAATATCGGTTTTCTTTCTTTGGAAATGTACAGTCCATTCTCAAGAATTGCACCTCGTTTTACCCATTTTTGTTTTTCTGCTTTTGTAGTAAGCGTCTGCATTGTTTTTAACATGTCTAAATCTAAAATCTCAGAGGGTTGTAATTACTCATTTAAAAGTAAAGTTTCTGAGTCTGAGGCTGCTTGCTTTGCAGCTGCATCAGCTCGTGCATTGCCTTTCGAAATCCTATCCTGCTGTTTTGTATGAGCTACACATTTACAAATAGCTACTTTGGTAGGTAACTGAATAGATTCTAATAACTCCAAAATAAATTGCGCATGATTAATAGGTTTTCCACTGGATGTTATCATTCCTCTATTTTTCCATTGTTGTGCAAATACATGTACTGTAGAAAAAGCATACTGACTATCAGTATATATGTTTACACACTTGTTTTTTGCTAAAGTACATGCTCTCATCAAAGCTATCAGTTCAGCTGCTTGTGCAGATAAGTTGTGTGGTAAGGATTGAGCTTCTAAAATTTCAGTGTCTGTAACTACTGCATACCCTACCAGATTCTTCCCTGTAGGACCCCTTCTGCATGAGCCGTCCACATAATATGTCACCTCGGCATTATCCAAGGGCATATCTGTAAGATCTTGTCTAGGTAAAGCTAACTGTTCAATTTTCTGCAGGCAGCTGTGTGGTGTGCCCTCCGCAGGAGTTGGAAGTAATGTTGATGGATTCAGTGTCGTACATCGTTCAATTGTCATATGAGGTTGACTCAGCAGTATAGTCATACATGATAGATGTCTAGCAGGAGAAAGGTATGCCACTTTTTCTTGCAGTAAAATTATTGCAACTGCATGAGGCACTCTCAATGTGAGAGGGTGGAATAACACCACTGAGGCCGAAGCCTGTACTGCCATTGCGGCTGCAACTACTGCTTGTACACAGTGAGGCAAAGATCGCGTCACTGGGTCTAACTGTGATGAATAGTAGGCTATGGGGCGTTGCTTGTCCCCATGTTGTTGTGTCAATACTGACGTCATATATCCTTGCTTACAATCTATGGTCTGAAAGAACCGTTTGTGATAATTTGTAAGTCCTAAAACTAATGAAGAAGCTATCAAGTGCTTCAACCTGCAGAAAGCCGTTTCTGCTTCAGTTGTCCATTGTAAAATATCTTGTGCTGCCATTGTCTTATATATCAAATCAGTCAGTGGAGCAGATTCCAAAGCATAATTTGGTATCCACATCTGACAAAAATTAGTTGAACCTAAGAAAGAAATAATTTCTTTCTTGGTTGTTGGTTTGGGTGCTTGCAAAATCGCTGTTTTTCTTTCCTCATCTAGTATTCTACCTTCATTGGATATTACATACCCTAGGTATCTAACTTGTTTTCTCCAAAGTTGTAACTTACTTTTGTTTACTTTGTGTCCTTGTATTGCTAAAAATTTCAATAATGTTACAGTATCCTCCCTGCACTGTTGCTGGGTGGGGGCTGCTAGCAAGATGTCATCTATGTAAAGTAGAATTTGACTTCCTCCCGGTGGGGTAAACCCTGCCAGGTTGCTAGCCATTTCTTGTGCAAATATTGTTGGGGTCTCACAATATCCCTGTGGTAGTCGAGTATACGTATACCTCTTACCCTGAAATGTAAATGCAAACCAATATTGACTATCAAGATGTATAGGTATTGAAAAGAAAGCATTGCTAATATCTAACACAGAGAAATACTTCTGTTGTGGTTCTAAATCGTTTAACAAGGTATGTGGGTCTGGCACCGTAGGTGCTCTGGGTATTACTACATTATTTACAGCTTGTAAATCTTGTACCATCCGCCATTCCCCATTTGCTTTTTTTAACAGGAAATAGCGGTGTATTACATGGTGAATCAGGAGATTCTACCAGTACTCCTTCTTTGAGTAATGCTGCTATTATAGGCTTAATTCCTATTTCTGCATCCTTTCTCAAAGGGTATTATCTTTTCTGTGGTCTGAAAGCTGACTTTGGGGTTATTGTAACTGGTCCTGCTGTTCGAATAAGTCCTACAGCTGACTTGCCTGTTGACCAGAGAGTTGTTGGAATTTCACATAAGGTCTTTTCTTCTTCTTCTTCTAATAAAAATGCTAATCAGCTGTCCTCGCTAGATTGCAAGTGTACAGCTGGATGTGTCTGTGTCAACCAATTCAGTTTTTGTTTTTGTATCCCTTGTTCTGATAGTTCTAAATCAGTCTGTTTCTCCCATCTTGTTACTTTTTCTCCTAAATCTGCCCATTTGACACTTTTATTCTTTGTCAAGCTGACATGTGGCAACCGATTTGATCTATACAATGCAAGGAATTCTTGAGGTAATGAACAGCTAACTACACTGTTCCCCTCTGTATCCCAGTACAAAGTACGCAAAACCAATCTAGTTGCACGATTTCTAAACAGTTCTTGCTCATACTCTCTATCAGGTCCTGGTGTGGTACAGTAATATAGAGTACAGTGTAACAAATGCTGTCGATCAGTGTCAAGGGAGGGGGCTTTTCTGATGGCTATGTTCATCAGTTCCTCGGTTACTGCCCCTGGACCAGTCGTGACTAGGTCCTGGCTGTACCAGTAAAAAGTTTCACCCTCCGATCGCACTACAAAGGTATCCATTTCTCTCTGTGCCTCCATACCTTGTACAGTTGGAACTACTGCTATGCCAAATATCTGCATAAGGTCCCTGCCCAATAGGTTTACTGGACACTTTGCAGAAACAACTATTTTACTTCTCTGGGTCATACCTGAAACAGGGTCAGTTATTGCTATATCATGGGAAAGTGGTTCCCTGTATAGCTGTCCATTTGCGGCTTTTACTAGTATATAATCATGATTCGGAATGTTCTGGTAACTTGGAGGGGTGTATCAAAGTCTGTGATGCTCCTGAGTCACACAGGAATTTGACTTCCCTTCCCTCCACCAGAAGTGTCACTTCTGGTTTTGTGCTAGGTAGAGCTCCAGGCTCAACAATGCTAAATCTAAAATTTCATTTCCATTTTCGTCTAAGTCAATTTGTACTTCCTCTGTCCCTTCTACTACATTGGCATTTGTCTTTTCTATTCTAGCTGTTACTGGTGATTCCTGACTTTCATATGATGTATCCTCACTATCATATAGTCAGTACTCATCCCCTTTATCTTCCATAATTACCTTTTTGTTTTGCCTACAATCCCTTGCTAGATGCCCTTTTTTCCCGCATTTGAAGCATTCACCTCTCTTTTTCCTCTCTTCAAAATCTTCTGATCGTTTATCAGACTGTTTGTTTCCCTGGGCATTCTTCTTGCCCTTTTTACCTGACTGTAATACAAATACTTCAGCTCTGTCTTCAGCAGTGAAGACTTGCGCCTTCTTTTTCTTTTTACTATTAAAATGTCTTTCAGCATGTCTAGCATATTCAAGTAAGGCTTGTAGCCTCCCTGTTCGATGGTCTATCATATGCTTCGTAATGAAGCTACTAATAGGTGCAATGCAACCTTTCAAAAATGCATTTTTAATTGTTGTTCATACGGGGAATCATTCGTTTGGTTCTCAGGAACCGACATACCGCTATGATTATTAAAACATTCTAATAATCTAGCATAATACCCATCTATTGTCTCATTTTCCTGTTGTATGCATTGATTAATGCAAGTCCAGTCTGCTCTGGGTTTCCATTTCTCAGAGATTCGGTCTGTCAGACCTTTTACTCTGTTGTCTAACTCTGCGTCACTATGTGGGAGTGGTCTGAGCTCTGCATTACGAGGATTCCAGGTGCCACAAATCATGTGCCAATCTGGACCTATAATTTGTCTTACTACTTTTTCTACTTCTTCCCCATTCAAGTGGTAACTTAACCTCACGCCTTGTAAATCTTCTAAAAATTTCATAAAATTAACTTTCGGATGGGGGATTCCCTCAGTAGCCTTCCGGATGTCTTCCGGTGTCCATGGTCTATATACTAAGAGTGTTGGATCCTGCCCTTCCTGTCCTGCCTGAGGATTTGGAACTTCTATAAGTTGGCATATTTCTTCCTCACTCTCATCCTGTAGATTTCTCTCTATTTGGTATGATTCTGTGTCCCTATGTGTTTTACGTGTTTGGGACCTAGTCTCAATAGGATCTCTAACAAATAGTTGTGGTTTCGCTGAAACTTCAGGATAACGCGGAGGCGGAACAGCCTGTCCACTCGCTTCATATCCTGAAAAGGGTAAGGGAGAGGGTAAGGGAGGAGGAGGGGGAGTTGTCGCTATTACCAAGTTATTATCCTCTTTGTCTAAAAATAATGTTTTTGAATTTTTAAGCTTCTGTTCTCTACGATTTGCTTCCTCAATCCACCTGTGTGCTTGAGGTATGCCTAGCTGGTGTTGCTTTTTTGCCTGACCTCCTGCATCAGATTTAAGCTGTTTAAGAAGTTTAACTAGTGAAGGTTTATCTAGTTTACCATCAAATTCATATTTGTTAACCCATTTCGTATAATACCTAACATTGTCAGCACGCTGTAATTGCATGTATTTTGCGTCTTCGGTTAGGGGCGGATCTCGCGAGGTTTTAGTGCACTGATTACCCATGTCAAAGAAAATGTTACGTAACCCTTTTTTTTTATCATGTGATATCAATTTCTTAGTTCCTGTTTACAGTTTATCTAGTTCTCCAGTTTCCCTTTTCTAATAGCATACAGGTGTTTATACATCCTTTCACGCAATCTTCTTTCGGTTTTACCGATGTAGAATGCTGGACAGGATGTACACAATATACTGTAACCTAGTCCCTGATCTAAAACAGAAAAAAGGCAAATTCTTCCTACCTGAGCCTCCTGGTTTTGAAATTCGTTCAAATTCTGCTCTTCGGCCACAGATCAGAAAGTGGCCAGCCTCTTTACACACGACAATTCAGTCGGAGGTCTTTTCACTCAAGAAGGACCATTTCGGTAACTTCTCCTGCGCAGTATTCGACCACCAATAGGCTCTGATCTGCAGCTTACCAAGGGAATTCCATCTCTAAAGGACCAAACTGTTAAATAAAATTCAGAATTCAAAAAAATTCAATACACAGGAGGTTCAGATTCAAAGGTTTACTAGAGTACACCAGGAGGCAAAAACCATACAAGTACAGAATTTTGTCTGACATGATGCAGGAAGTACAGAATATTTTATAGTGTTTGCATTCAAGTTATGCCCACCTTACTGACGTGGTTAGTCACAAGGCATCTACATCACTTTTACTAACAGTATTCTATTCATCTAATAATGCTGATGCAGTACATTTAAAAAAACTTTTCCTTTAGATACAATACGGCCTTGCTATCCAGCTGGTCAGTCATAATGTCTTTCTGTAAAGTTACTTCTTAAAGGTCTCATATCAGTTCGAATACAATAGCAGATTCGGTCTTTAAATTCACCTCTTTGTTCACTGTTTCACTTTCCCACCAGCTGTGTTTTTATCTTACAAGGGCAAGTTACTCCATCAGGAAAGGAAGATTTAATTATTTACAAGGACAAGTTATCTCATCAGGAAGGAGCGGAAGATTTACACATTTAATTTCCTGACCCAGCAGATAATCACTTATGAAAAGCATAAACATTAAGCTTGCTGAGCTGGCAGCTGCCAGGGTCAGGGGTCAAAGCACACTGCAGTTTCAGAAGCTACTTGCATTTACACATGAATTTATCCCTTCTGTTATATGATTAATAGAATAAAATGCATTATAAACTACCTTGCTTTTAAACTAGCATTTCACATATATTTAAATACATATTTTTCTAACAGATACCAAACAGGAGAGGACCTAGAACTGATCCCTGTAGTACTCCAATTGTCACTGGTCTGAAGCTGAATTTAGAGTCTGCTACTTTCACAGTGTGGGTTTTGTCAGTAAGTCAGTTGGCAGCCCATCTTATGACATAGGGATTTATACCTAGTTTAGTGAGTTTATCTATAATTCCAGAGTGGGGGATGGTGTTGACAGCCTTGGCGAGATCTAGATAGGCTGTGTGAACCACCTTACCCTCATCTACAGCTTTGGTGACTGCCTCAAATAAGTCTATGAGGTTTAGGAGACATGATCTGCATTTTACAAACCCGAACTGGGTGGGGTCCAGAGTTTGGAGATTAACAATGTCATTGTTTATAAGTTCCATGATGATACTTTCCATAGCCTTGCAGACCAGGCTCATCAGGCTAATGGGGCAGTAGTTCCCAGGGTCCATGGTGGCTCCCTCTTTGTGGAGTGGGATAACCATTGCTGTGTGCCATTCAGTGGGCACAAAGCCTGAGGTGAGGCTATGATTGAACATGGTACTTAGGTGGGGTGCCTGTTTGTTCAGTAGTTCATGTAGAATGCAGCCTGGAATGTTGTCAGGTCCCATGGATGCTGTGTTCTTGGCTTTGGAGAGTGTGTTTTTCACCTGTGCAGCCGTGATTACAGGAACCTTGAATTCTTCTGGTATATAGATGGGCCCTTTAAGGGATGAGAGAGGGGTAAAGTTAGCACTAAACCTATCTGCCAGGATGTTGGCAATATCAGTTGGTTCTGTATATTTAGTGCCATTGTGCTGTAACTCAGAGCAGATCTGAGTGTTTCCATTGAGATTCTTGACATAGCTATAGAATGCTTTGTGATTGTCTTTAGAATCAGTGGTGATTTTGTTTTCATAACTAGCTTTGGAGGATTTTATGAGGGATTTCAGTTTCTTACTGAGGCTGACCACGGAGTTCCTCCAATCATGGGATTTTACTCTTTTTTGCAACAGTTTCTTTCTTCTGTTGTAGAGTTTGTTTATTGCAGGGGACCACCAGATTGGCTTCCTTTTTTTGGAGGATAGCGTCTTGGTTCTGTTAGGGATTGCACGATCCATGCACTTGTGTAAGTGCTTATAAAGTGCAATTATATAGGATTCAGCAGTCATACCTATATTGTCCATCAGCATGGGTGTCGTGACGTTTGCCACTTCTGTCTTAAGAAGCGTGAAGTTGGCTTTGGAGAAATTTTTTACGGTGGTTTCCCTAATGGGGGGGGGAATGTGGATGTCTAGGGTAATTTGCTTGTGGTCGGATCTGACCAATGAGGAATTGACCTCCGGTGTGGAACACCGGTTACCCATGTTGGTAATGACCAGGTCTAGGATATTGCTGCCCCTGGTAGGAGTGTAAATAAGTAGATCCAAGGCTTTGGAATTTATGAATTCCAGAAAATGTTGAGCACAAGAGCTGGCCCATGAGGAGTTTTCGCAGTTAATGGTGGGGTAGTTGAAATCCCCATTATTAGGGTGTTAGGTTGCACCCTAATATTTTCCAGCGCATCAAGTAATGAGGAGTGGGAATCATGGGGCATGGTGGGGGATCTGTATAAAGCTACAATTTGGATTGCGTTCTTGCCCAGAGTTAGTTGCACTTGGATAATCTTGGATGCATTATGCTGAGCAACTAGCCTGGAGGTGTGGATATCCTTAATGAATATGGATACGACTTCATCTTTAGCGCTTCGGTCCAGATTAGGTGGCCGAAAGGTGTGGCATGAATTATAGCCTGGTAATGCAGGGGTGCTCTCTAGAGCCATGAACCAGTTCTCTCTGTCACTGCACAGATATCGATATTCTCTATTTTAAGGAGTGCCTCGAGTGAGTGCATTTTGAGGTTTAGACTTCTAGCATTAAGTAGCATTACCCACAGATTTTGCTTGCTTGTACCTGTTACGATGGTGAATTTGTCATTTGAATCTTGCCTAAAAAAGGCACTATAATGGTGGCAAGAGCCTTAGCCAGTATCTGGAATCCCAGGGGAAACAGGTGCAGGCCATCTCTGGCAAAGCATCGTGGTTTGTCGATCATGTCATCCCAGGCAGACAGATACTGGATCCCGTTAGAATGACACCAGAAGCTTAGCCAATTGTTGAAGTCAAACATTTTGTCCTTGTACTGTGGTATCATTCTGGGTGATGGCAGGATGCTACTCAGGGCTAGGGTCATACCCGCCTGGGCTACAAGATCGGACAGCTCCTCCATGTCTCTTTTCATGTAGTCCAGGGAGGTAAGTCTCAGGTCATTCACACCAACATGGACAATGATAGACTCATATCTGTACTTGTTGTGGAGTGACCTGAGTGCACACGTTATGTGGCGGGTCCTGGTACCTGACAGGCAGCTGACAGTAACTTTCTCTTTGTTTAGCCTGGTGAGTGGAACATCAGTGTGCCTGACTATAGAGTCACCTATGACTAGAGTGTTGGGTACGTTGTTATGCCTTATGGGCTGTGGATGAGTGGCACACTGAGTTTTTGAGCTATGTGTCATTTGAGTTGTGTTGGGGGGGTGGAGGTTGCTTGTGTTTCTGCTTTGAAGGACCCTGTTGCTTGGGTATATTTTTTTGAGAGCATCCACGAATGTAGGTGTGTATTTTGTGTTTCTATGTGTGTGTTTTGGTGGTGTAGATTTTGAGGGACTATGTGATGAGTGTGGTGTGGTGCAGGTGTTTACCTTCTCCTTTTGACTGTCTAGTCCACTCTTGGGTGAAGAGAGCTTTGCTTCCAGTTTGGCTATATAAGTGCATCTCTCACAGATTGTAGTGTTGGGTGGTAGGAGGAGATTGTTGTCCTTGTACATGAGGCAATTGCTGCATTGCCCCAAGATGTCCAGATTCATCAGGTAGACAGGAGAAAACACTGGGAGCTGGCCCTTAGACATGCCTGGATAGGTGTTTATTTATTAAGTACTAAAAACTTTTTTCCTCTAGACAAGTGAGGAAAGTTGAGTGCTGTAGTAATTTGTAGCTTATTTAGTGCTTACAATGAGTTCTGAACAAGTGCTGAGCTCACAGAAACAGATGTGAGTGCTGAAACTAGAAAACTGACTAGTTCTAAGAAACAAAATGAAGCTCGAAGGCTTCCCTCCAACACAGAAATGCTTGGGGGCTTAGAAGCTTACAAACAGTCCTGGATACAGCAAATCTGTATCTGGACTAGATGATTTACCGGAAAGGCAGGAAACAAACTTAGAAATTTTTCTTTTTTTTTTTTTTTTTTTTTTTTTTTTTTTTTTTTTGTAAAGTGGAAAGGGGAAAGGAGGAGCAGAAACTAACTGGGTTGGCCTTCTCAAATGTTTTCCCTGGATTAGGTAGAAGGAGGTAATGATACTAGACTGAGGAGTGTCCCAGATCAAATTTACAGTAGGGGCAAGCAACTGCAAAGCCACCAAGTATAAAAACAGGATACCAATAGGGAGGTAGGGTGGGAAACAAAAATCAGAACAAACAAACCCATCCAGACGCTTAATAATTTCTAGTTAATACCTCACACACAGTGAAACTAGCTAGCAAAGCATATGCAGACAATAAAAGTGCTATAACCCACCATTAACTGGGAAAACTACTCATGTACCAACTCTTGTGCTCAGCGTATTCTGGAATTTATAAATTCCAATGCCTTGGATCAACTTATCCACACCCTCACCAGGGGCAGCCTTATCCTAGACCTGGTTATTACCAACATGGTCAACCGGTGCACCACACCAGAAGTCAACTCCTCATTGGTCAGATCCAACCACAAGGTAATCACCCTAGACATCCACATCCCTCCCCCACCCCCCATTAGGGAAACCACCGTAAAAAATTTCTCCAAAGCCAATTTCACACTTCTTAAAACAGAAGTGGCAAACTTCACAACACCCATGCTGATGGACAATAGAGGTATGACTGCTGAATCCTACACAAATGCACTTTATAAGCACTTACATGAGTACATGGATCATGCAATCCCTAACAGAACCAAAATGCTATCCTCCAAAAAAAAGGAAGCCAATCTGGTGGTCCCCTGCCATAAACAAACTCTACAACAGAAGAAAGCAACTGTTGCAAAAAAAGAGTAAAATCCCATGATTGGAGTAACTCCCTGGTCAGCCTCAGTAAGAAGAAGAGATCCCTGATAAAATTCTCCAAAGATAGTTACAAAAACAAAATCACCACTGACTCTAAAGACAACCATGAAGCATTCTATAGCTATGTCAAGGATCTCAATGGCAGCACTCAGATCTGCTCTGAGTTACAGCATAATGGCACTAAATATACAGAACCAACTGATATTGCCAACATCCTGGCAGATAGGTTCAATGCTAACTTTACCCCCCTCTCATCCCCTAAAGGGCCCATCTCTATATCGGAAGAATGCAAAGTTCCTGTAATCACGGCTGCACAGGTAAAAAAACACACTCTCCACAGCCAAGAACACAACATCCATGGGACCTGACAACATCCTAGGCTGTGTTCTACATGAACTACAGAACGAACTGTCACCCCACATAAGTATCATGTTCAATCATAGCCTCACCTCAGGCTATGTGCCCACTGAATGGCACACAGTGATGGTTATCCCACTCCACAAAGGGGGAGCAACCAAGGACCCTGAAAACTACCGCCCCATTAGCCTGATGAGCCTGGTCTGCAAGGCTATGGAGCTTATCATCATGGAACTAATAAACAATGACATTGGTAATCTCCAAACTCAGAACCCCACCCAGTTCGGGTTTGTAAAAGCAGATCATGTCTCCTAAACCT
The DNA here is from genome assembly GCF_019279795.1 of Protopterus annectens. Lineage (NCBI taxonomy): Eukaryota > Metazoa > Chordata > Ceratodontiformes > Protopteridae > Protopterus > Protopterus annectens. The sequence continues at coordinate 1,489,359,075 of NC_056725.1, read as the reverse complement.
GACAGACTTCTTTGAAGCAGTCACCAAAGCAGTAGATGAGGGTAAGGTGGTTTGCACAGCCTATCAAGATCTCGCCAAGGCTTTCAACACAATCCCCCACTCTGGAATTTTAGATAAACTCACTAAACTAGGTATAAGTCCCTATGTCACAAGATGGGTTGCCAACTGGTTCACAGACAGAACCCACACTGCGAAAGTAGCAGACTCCAAATCCAACTTCAGCCCAGTGACAAGTGGAGTACCACAGGGTTCAGTCCTGGGTTCTCTCCTGTTTGCTATCTATTTCTCTGAAGTACAGGCTAACACAGAAGGTCTTTGGCTAAGGAAGTTTGCAGATGACTGCAAACTAGGAGCCATAATCAAAACTCCAAAAGATGTGGACATCCTACAAAAAGGTCTCACTGAGACAGATGCCTGGTGTCAAAGCCATGGCCTCAAGCTCAATGCCAAAAAGTGCATCGTCATCCCTTTTGGTAAAAACTCTGTACCCATGAACTACCACATAGGCAGTTGTCAACTTAACACTGAAAGTCTGATAAGAGACCTTGGGACACAGGTGGACAGTAGTATCTCCTTTGATAATCACATCGCCACAGAAGTCAGGAAATCCTTCTATGTGGCACACCTCATCACAAAAGTTTCTCATCCAGGAAAAAAGAGGTCATTGTTCCCCTCTACTCATCACTTATTAGACCAATTATAGAGTACAACGTCCCTTTTGGTATGCACCTCACAAGACATCTACAACAATTGGAAAGGCCGCAGAAATACCTCACAAAGAGGATTACCAGCTTCAAACAGATGCCCTACGTAGACCATCTCAAAAAAACTGCAGCTTTACTCCGTCGCATATCTCCTACTCAGAGGCGATCTCTGCCTAACACACAAAGCTATGTCAAACCCAGAGCTTTTGGACATGCTCCACTTAAAGAAATCCCAATCCCTACGTGCTACATGCTCTAGGGACCTAAACCTTGTCACCACAATAAGCAGAACATGCTGGAGGGATAGATTCCTGTCCCAGAGACTTCCCATACTCTGGAACAAACTACCTATCTATACCAAACAAAGCTCCTCATTAGCACTCTTCAAGAAAAATCTTGATGATTGGATGGGAGATAGGAAATTCACCCCGGGGATCACTTCTGTGGCTCTACTTGACAGTGGCACAGGAAAATCATTTTCTTGGGTGGCGAAAGCCAGGGTACCTTTTGACTAGGCTTATATAGGCCCTAGGGCCAATAGCCTAGTACCTACCTATGAACCTATGAACCTTTAATTAACTCAGAAATAAGCAAAAAAACAGGATACTTATATATTATATATCACAGATTAGTTTGGTTAGATTAGTTGACTCAGAGCCCTTCCTCCGACTTCCTCCGATTAGCTCAATGTGAAATTCCATATTTCAAAAACCATAATTCGTTACACATATGAGATTTTGTTTGACAATGGAATCATCATGAAAGGTTAAAAAGTGATTGTTCCAAAATCCTTACAACAAGAATATATTACCATTTTGCATCATGGCTACCCAGGAACTGATTCTACCAAAAGAAGAGCGAGAGGACTAGCATTTTGGCCTACTATTTCAAAGGATATTGAGAGAGTACTTTCATCTTGTTCTTTCTGTAATAGTACTAAGCCACATCAACAAAAAGCACCACTTCAGCTAAACCAGATTCCTGAACTACCTTGATTGACATTAGATATAGACATTTTCGAATGGAATGGTCAACATTATTGGTGTTAGTAGACTCATTCAAACTGGTTCAAGCTTGACCTACTTCCAAATCTAGTGTCCAGCACTGTCATTACTAAGTTAAAACATCATTTTGCAGTCCATGGTAGTGCACACAAAGTTATTTCTGACAATGGTACACAGTTAGCAAGGCAGCAGTTCAAGAGATTTGCTGAAGAGTGGGACTTTATCCATGTTATGAGTAGGCCTAAGTACTTGCAGTCAAATGGTTTGGCAGAACGTGCAGTTCAAAGTACAAAACAGTTTTTAGAAAAGTTGAAACAAGACAATAGTGATATTTTTCTGAATCTTCTGAATCTCAGAAATATTCCTCGTGATAAACATCTTTGTTCATCTGCAAAAAGGCTTTTGTTAAGACAAACCAGAACCACACTACCAATCAGTAGCAATCTGTTGGTTCCCTGTGCTAAAAACAACAAGGCAGTGAGAGTTCGAGAGTCCTATTATGATAAGTCCAGCAAGTTGTTCAATCCATTATGAGAAAGGGAGATAGTGAGGATGCAGATGTAGAAAGGTTTTAATTTAATTGGAGTCGTGAAAAGTATATGTCCATAGCTGAGACCGTACATTGTGGAATCACAAGGAGTAGAATTTAGGTGGAATCGGAAACATTTAGTACTGATGTCCACACCTGTATTGCAGCATCTTACCTGTGAAAAAGACTAGATCTCAGAGTGAGTTATCCAGTGTTTCAGGTCTGGAGGACATTCCACTAAATATCCCTGTTCCTGAGAAGAATCCCGAAACTCCTAAAACAGATTGTTTACCAATGACTGCCCCTGTTGCTAAACCCAGTCCTAATTGCTATATCATTAGATCTAGTCACATTTCCAGACCATGTTCCAAATACATGGCAACTTAGACATGAACGCTCCATTTATTTCTCAGTGTCTGTATGATTGCATGTTTTTTTCACGTCATTTTATTGTCAGCAATTCACTAAAGAGGGAGGATGTAAATCAGTATGTATCTATACCTTTAAGAAGCTTTCCATGGGCTTGCACATGTGTATAAATAGTGAGCACGTGCAAGCCAGACTGCCATTTTGTAGAGAGCCATTGAGATCCAAAGTAAAATCTTAGTGCCAATGCCAAAGTCCTCCAATCCAAAGGAGACAAACAACAAAAGAATGAAAGGCAGGACACTGCTGTAATTCCTCCGTTTAATAAAAACACACGAAACTCCAATAGTAAGCGCTTTCGTGTTGAAACCCTTCATCAGACAAATCAAAACAATTGAAACTACAGTATTTAAATACAAAGACAACCAATCAAGTATCAGTAAAAAAACCCCGCCTTTTATGCAGGGCGGGCTTAAGAGGAACCATATCGTTTAAACCAGGGTGCCTATGGGCCATAAGCTCAATAATCCAGCGAGACTCCAAAGATTCAGTAAGTAATTTCACGTCCCCTCCTCTATTGCCTAACCTCACATTGGCCACAGCTTTAAATACAAAAGAATGTGTAGGATGTAACTCAACATGTTTATACAGAGCATTGTGGATATCTTTATTCCTAATTGAAGACAAATGCTGAAGACTCCTGACCTTAAATATCTTGTTGGTCATGCCCACATAGAAACCAGTATAACAAGTGCACTCCCCCAGGTAAACAAGGTTGGAAGTTCTACACGTGGCCCTGGCATCAAAATCAAAAATCCTGCCACTTACAGGGTGTACAAATGTGGTTACCCTATTGATATGGGAACATGCTTTGCAATTACCACAAGGAACACTACCTCCCTTACTTATAAGTGGCCTGGGAACAACCAAACTCTTTTCACCACATAACAAATCCTTCAGATTTTTATTCCGCCTATAACAAAAGCAAGGGGTGGGCCCTACCATGTCACGTAATCTATTATCACTCCTAAGAATATTCCAATTCTTATTCACAATACCCCTGATATCACCAATGTTGCTACTATAAGTGAAGTATAACTTGGGATGCTCCGCTCTCATTCTAGGGCCTGAACGCAACACCTCTTCTCCCTCAGTGCATCTCAACCAAGGTTTAAACCTACCTGTCCTATGTGAGCTCCCATTGGCTACAACACGACTGACAAGATGTTTCTCATACCCCCTCACCAGAAGACACTCCTTCAGCCCACTGATCTCCCAATCAAAGTGAGCATCTTCCAAACACAGCCTGGATGTCCTACAAACCTGTCCCTGAACAATGTTGGAAAACAAGAAGCGGGGATGCATACTGTCATAACTTAATAAACTGTTTTTCCAACATTCCTTTTTGTGTAATCTGGAAGAAAAGCCTTCACCAGTACGCGTAATACAGACATCTAAGAAATCTATACTATGATCTGAGTATTTCAGAGTAAATTTAAGAAATGTGGTAGTAGAGTGAAGATATCCCACAAAACTTTCCAATGAAGACAGATCACCCCGCCAAAAAACAAAAATATCGTCCACAAAACAAGTGTATGCCACCACATGTCGCATCCACTCATGATGACCCAAAACAAACACTCTTTCCCAGAATGAAAGAACCAAATTGGCGTAGGTATTAGCACAGGGGGTGCCCATGGCAACCCCCTGTGCTTGCCTAAAAACCTGTTGGCCTCCAATAAACACATTGTTTTCTAATACAAGGGAGAGAAGTGTTTGTACCAGATTTATCTTAGAATCCGACTCATCCAAATCACGCATAACTTGTCCAACCGCCTGTATACCTTAATCATTACTAATCACCGTAAACAGGCTCTGGACATCCAAAGTGGCCATCAACAACCCATCACAGAAGTGATGTTGATTAACATCCTTGACAACCTGTAAGAAACCCCCTGTGTCCTTCAGAATGTTGGGCAACTTGTCAACCAAAGGCCTAAGGGTATGTTCAAGCCAAATTGAGACATTTTCCGTCACCCACCCTCTCCCAGATACAATGGGATGAAAGGGTGGATCCACCAAAGATTTATGGATCTTAGGTAAAGCTTTAAAAACAGGAATGACTGGCTTTTCTATCAACAGAAACCTTTGTAGATCTTCACTAATCTTAAATTCAAAACACAATCCTTTTATGCAGCTATGCACCCTGTCCACCATCAACTTGACAGCAAGGGGACTAATCTGAACATAGGTTTTAGCATCAGATAACAAATCTTGAATCTTGGAGTCATAAAACGCTGTGTCAAGCACCACAACTGCTCCTCCTTTGTCAGCCATTTTTACGACCAAATTTCTATTATTAATCAGATCTAAAAGTGCTTTCTGTTGTGCTTGTGTCAAGTTATAGAACCTGCGAAAATCACATGCCTTGAAATATTCCTGCAAATCTCGCTCACAACTGTTAATGAAAAGGCACATGATGTATTGTCGTAATTTAGCTTTGAAATGTGTCTTTGGTAACAGTAATGAGGCTGTAGGTGTTCAATTGAGGCAACCCAGCTGTTATGTACCCCCCTTTTCCCCTGCCATGTGCCTTTTCATTAACAGTTGTGAGCGAGATTTGCAGGAATATTTCAAGGCATGTGATTTTCGCAGGTTCTATAACTTGACACAAGCACAACAGAAAGCACTTTTAGATCTGATTAATAATAGAAATTTGGTCGTAAAAATGGCTGACAAAGGAGGAGCAGTTGTGGTGCTTGACACAGCGTTTTATGACTCCAAGATTCAAGATTTGTTATCTGATGCTAAAACCTATGTTCAGATTAGTCCCCTTGCTGTCAAGTTGATGGTGGACAGGGTGCATAGCTGCATAAAAGGATTGTGTTTTGAATTTAAGATTAGTGAAGATCTACAAAGGTTTCTGTTGATAGAAAAGCCAGTCATTCCTGTTTTTAAAGCTTTACCTAAGATCCATAAATCTTTGGTGGATCCACCCTTTCGTCCCATTGTATCTGGGAGAGGGTGGGTGACGGAAAATGTCTCAATTTGGCTTGAACATACCCTTATGCCTTTGGTTGACAAATTGCCCAACATTCTGAAGGACACAGGGGGTTTCTTACAGGTTGTCAAGGATGTTAATCAACATCACTTCTGTGATGGGTTGTTGATGGCCACTTTGGATGTCCAGAGATTGTTTACGGTGATTAGTAATGATTACGGTATACAGGCGGTTGGACAAGTTATGCGTGATTTGGATGAGTCGGATTCTAAGATAAATCTGGTACAAACACTTCTCTCCCTTGTATTAGAAAACAATGTGTTTATTGGAGGCCAACAGGTTTTTAGGCAAGCACAGGGGGTTGCCATGGGCACCCCCTGTGCTAATACCTACGCCAATTTGGTTCTTTCGTTCTGGGAAAGAGTCTTTGTTTTGGGTCATCATGAGTGGATGCGACATGTGGTGGCATACACTCGTTTTGTGGACGATATTTTTGTTTTTTGGCGGGGTGATCTGTCTTCATTGGAAAGTTTTGTGGGATATCTTCACTCTACTACCACATTCCTTAAATTTACTCTGAAATACTCAGATCATAGTATAGATTTCTTAGATGTCTGTATTACGCGTACTGGTGAAGGCTTTTCTTCCAGATTACACAAAAAGGAATGTTGGAAAAACAGTTTATTAAGTTATGACAGTATGCATCCCCGCTTCTTGTTTTCCAACATTGTTCAGGGACAGGTTTGTAGGACATCCAGGCTGTGTTTGGAAGATGCTCACTTTGATCGGGAGATCAGTGGGCTGAAGGAGTGTCTTCTGGTGAGGGGGTATGAGAAACATTTTGTCAGTCGTGTTGTAGCCAATGGGAGCTCACATAGGACAGGTAGGTTTAAACCTTGGTTGAGATGCACTGAGGGAGAAGAGGTGTTGCGTTCAGGCCCTAGAATGAGAGCGGAGCATCCCAAGTTATACTTCACTTATAGTAGCAACATTGGTGATATCAGGGATATTGTGAATAAGAATTCGAATATTCTTAGGAGTGATAATAGATTACGTGACATGGTAGGGCCCTCCCCTTGCTTTGGTTATAGGCGGAATAAAAATCTGAAGGATTTGTTATGTGGTGAAAAGAGTTTGGTTGTTCCCAGGCCACTTATAAGTAAGGAAGGTAGTGTTCCTTGTGGTAATTGCAAAGCATGTTCCCATATCAATAGGGTAACCACATTTGTACACCCTGTAAGTGGCAGGATTTTTGATTTTGATGCCAGGGCCATGTGTAGAACCTCCAACCTTGTTTACCTGGAGGAGTGCACTTGTTGTACTGGTTTCTATATGGGCATGACCAACAAGATGTTTAAGGTCAGGATTCTTCAGCATTTGTCTTCAATTAGGAATAAAGATATCCACAATGCTCTGTATAAACATGTTGAGTTACATCCTACACATTCTTTTGTATTTAAAGCTGTGGCCAATGTGAGGTTAGGCAATAGAGGAGGGGACGTGAAATTACTTACTGAATCTTTGGAGTCTCGCTGGATTATTGAGCTTATGGCCCATAGGCACCCTGGTTTAAATGATATGGTTCCTCTTAAGCCCGCCCTGCAGAAAAGGCGGGTATTTTACTGATACTTGATTGGTTGTCTTTGTATTTAAATATTGTAGTTTCAATTGTTTTGATTTGTCTGATGAAGGGTTTCAACCCGAAAGCGCTTACTATTGGAGAGCCATTGAGATGTAAGCATGCATGTAATGGTCTGTCAGTTAATAAGTTTGTTTATATTCTATGTTGCTGCTATCCATCCTGACGTGTTTCTATATAATAATGCATATACATGAACTAACCCATCTGTCCGTGTTGAATCATAACATGGGATGAGAAATACTAACCATTAAACCAAATACTATATTCACGGGAGACTTTAACTATGCCTCTATAGACTGTAAACATACACTGCCTCAAAATCACAGGCAGAACAATTTCTGGACTTTATTAACTCAAATACTTTTGACCAAATAGAGTGCTCACTCACCAGAGGTTCAAATATACTGGAACTGGTTCTCACCAATATGAGAGATCACTTCACACTCTCCAGTTTTACATTGTAACTAGTGAGGTTGGACCCCAAAGCTGTTGCTTTTGAAATAAAAATCAACTCTGTAACCCCAGCAAATGTAGTAACAGTTAGGAACCATTTCAAAGCAAACTACATCCTGTTAATTGATAGTTTGCCAAAATCCAGTGCCCTCTTAATCGCAGTTCACAGCAACCTATGTGGAATTATTCACAGAGAAACTGTACAACCATGTATATGGCTGGATAGAAGCTGGTGTACCTACTAGAAGTTAAGCCCAAAGCAAACTCTAAAAACAAACAACACTGGTGGAATTCTAACCTTACTTGATAGGGTACATAACAAAAGGAAAAAAGTCCTGGCTAAAATCAGGAAGCGCATCTTCCATAATGATAAGAACTCTCTAATTAAACTAAACAGGAAACTAATAGAACTAAGTCCAACAAGAGCTTACAGCAGTGTGCCAAACTGGTGGTCAACAGTGCCACCTTCACTGAGCAGAGTGACATAGCTAATCTGCTAGTTTACAAATTCAGCTCAAACTTCCCCTCCCACTCCCCTTGCCCCCATGAAATACCTACTAGCATAACCCCCCTCCATCTATTATCAGGGAGCAGGTCCTGGAGGCCCTAGCTAAAGCCAAAAACACAGCCTCAGTGGGCCCAGGTAATATCCTGGAATGCCTCCTAAATAACTTGAAACATGAACTATCAGGACCACTTAAGTCAGTTTTTCAACTATAAACTGAAAACAGGCCTTGTACCATGAGAATGGCGAACTGCAACAGTTATCCCACTTCACAAGGGTGGACCATCAACTGACCCCAGAAACTATAGACCCATTAGTCTGACTATTCTAATATGCAAAACCATGGAACAAATTATCATGGAAATGATTAACAAAGACATAGACTACTTTCAAACGGTATACCCAACTCAGTTTGGTTTTGTCAAGGGAAAATCATCCTTACTAAATCTGGTGGACTTCTTTGAAAAGGTTACCAAGGCAATGGACAAGAGGAAAATGGTGCATACCACCTACCTGGACTTGTGTAAAGCATTTAGTACAACACCTCACTTGGGCATAATTGACAAACTCACCAAACCGAGCATAAACCCCTACATAACTCATTGGATTGCCAGTTTTCTCACAGACAGGGCCCAGGAAGTCATGATCTGTAAGACGACCTCCACTAAGAGACCAGTCACTATCATGGTACCTCAGGGTTCTATGCCAAGACCACTCCTATTTGACATCTACTTCTTAGAGATAAAGGCTAATGTCAATGGCCTTTGGTTGACCAAGTTTGCAGATGACTGCAAATTGGGAGCTGTCATAGATTCCCCCATGACACAAACATCTCACAAGATGGTCTGACACAGACAAAAGACTGGTGCCAAAGTTATAGATTAAAACTTAATGCTAAGAAATGCATTATAGTGCCTTTTCAGAAAAATGGCCACCCAGGCTAATTACTCCATTGATAAGACATCCCTAAGAGTTGACCCAGTAGTCAGGGATCTGGAAGCATATATAGATAGCAATCTCACCTTTGGCCAACATGTGACCAAGGCAGTAAGAAAATCATTTTATGTCACCCAACTTATAAGTAAGATCATGACATCCATTTCCAAGGAAGCCATAGTTCCACTGTATTCAGTTCTTATCAGACCCACCATTGAGTATAATTCCCCCTTCAGTATGTACCTGACCTGACATATGCAATGGCTGGATCATCCACAAAGGTTCCTTACCAGGGGACTCTAGGGTATAAACACATTGTCCTGTTTGGATTGCCTTAAAGTCCTATTCAGGCAACCTATGCCTGGCATACAAGGCATTCTTGGATTCAGCTCCAATGGACATTTTGCACATCTGCAAAATGAGCAGCAGCAAAACCACTAGATCCAAGGATTTAAATTTTTGCTTGTGACATAAATAGGACATGTTAGTGAGACACATATGTGTCTCAGAGGAGCGCCATGCTCTGGGACAGGCTCCCCAGTTACGTGAAGCAGAGTCCATCCTTATGCTTACTTAAATGTAACCTTGACCAATGGATGGGAAATCAGAAATTCAACCCAAGGCCCTCATGCCTCTGATAGACAGAGGCAGACAGTAACTATGCCCAATCTAATATACCTCAAACTAACCTTTAGAAACTCCCTAACTAACATGCCCCCCCCCCAATAAATGCCCATGACACATAGGGATACAGTTCAGTTGTGTGATGCAGCTAGGCTTTTAAAGGCTCTGGTGGACATTTGCCTAGTATATAGCTATGAGCCTATAAACCTCTCACCCCAGCTGCCTCCCAAGAAAAAAAAACATCTAATGTAACCCCTCCAGCTATCAGTAGGGAGCAGGTCTCAGTTACACTTTTTAAGGTGAAGAATACAGCTTTGATGGGCCTAGGCCTAGATGATATCTCAGTATGACTCTTAAATAACCTGAAAAATGACCATGCTGGACCACTGGAGTCACCATTCAACCAAGCCTTTACACAGACTTCATGCCATGCAAATGGAAGACTGCAGTGGTCATCCCTTTGAACAAGAGCGGACCATCAGTGGATCCCAGAAACTACAGATATATTAGTCTGGGTAGTCTCACATGCAAAGCCATGGAAAAAATTATCATTGAAATGATTAACAATAACAACCTTCCGATACTGGACCCAACCCAGTTTGGTTTCATCAAGGGCAGCTCATGCTTACTGAACCTGGTGGAAAATTTTGAGAAGGTCACCAAGGATATATATGAGGACAAAATGGTGCATATCGCTTACCATAACCTAGCTAAGACATTTCATACAATGCCCCTCTTGGACATTGTAAACAAACTCACAGAATTAAACATGAATCCCTAGGTAACTCACTGAATAGCCAGCTGGCTCACAGACAGCAACTAGGAAGTAAGGACAAGGAGGCCTGGGGGAGTCCCCAAGGGCCCAGTGCTGGGTTCACTCCTCTTTGGCATTTATTTTTCAGAAGTCAAGGCCAATGTCAAGGGCCTCTGGTTTCCAAGTTTTCAGATGGATACAAGCTACAAGCAATCATAGAAACCCCCCAAGATGCATCTAACAGAAAGTCTAACACAGACAAATGACTGGTGCAAACACCACAGTTTAAAACTTAATACCAAGAAATGCATGACAGTAACTTTTGTGAAGTCAGCCACCCAGGGGAAACTACCTCATTGATAAAACACCCCTAAAAGTACACATAGTAATCAGAATTCAGGGACACATGTGGACAGCAACTTTGCTTTTGACCAACATGTGTCTAAGATACTAAGAAAATCATTCAACTTATAGGTAAAGGCATTGCATATAGGACCAGGGAAGTCATCATGCCAAAGTACTCAGCCCTCAACAGCCCAGTCATTGTGTATAATGCCCCCAGCAGTATGTACCTGACCAGGCACATGCAATAACTTGAATGTCCACCCTCACAAAAAGTATACCGAGTAAATACAATGTCCTATGCAGATTGCCTCAAAGTCATTTCTCTATAATCTGTTTCTTACAGACTGCAATTTAGGCTTGGCATACAAGGCATCCTTGCATCCCATTCTGATGGACCTTTTGCATATCCACAAAACAAACAGCACCAGAATTACTAGAGCTAAGGATTTAAACTTTGCACACAACGTAAATAGAACATGATGGAGGACCAGGTATGTTTCTCAGAAAATCTGCATTTCTGGAATAGGCTTCCCATCCATATGAAGCAGAGTCCTTCCATAATCCTATTCAGGTGCAACCTGGGCCAGTGGATGGGAAATCAGAAATTCAGCCTTTGTCTAAAACCTATGTTTCTGATGGGCAGAGGCAGCTGTTAAATCATTCCCTAACTAGCACACGCCTCTTAAAATAATCTCTAAGGCACAATGATTTATAGGATGTATTTGGGTTGCTGGCTAGGCTTATAAAGGCCCCAGTGGTCATTAGTCTAGTATATATCTATGAACTTATGAAATGCATATTGATGCAAAACATGATATTTTATTGACTTTTTAAGTGAATTAGAGTAATATTTGACATTTTTTATGATATTATCCTTCCTGTTATTTTTGGATTTTTCTAGAATTGTTGATCAAATAAGTTGAGAGATATAGTGGTACCCAGAAATATTCAGAATTAAATTATTTCTATTAGTGTTATTTCAGCAAACAAAAAAATAGAGTATTAGGTGGTTCATTTTGCTGCATTTTCTTGGTACAGTTTTTGTCTCTATCAGTGTTGTTTTCCTTGGTTGGGCCTAGAAAACTAGCATGTGCTTTACAGTAACTCAACAAGTAGTACAGTTGCCTTTGATGCACATGGCTATGAGTTCTATTCCCACACTAGGTACTTGGATTAATTTTATAAGAATGATACTGCAGTGAATATAATAGGGGTGGTACATTCCTGGGAGCACCGTCCTTCAGGTGAGATGTTAAAAAGGGGTCCCATCTGCCTGAGTTGATGGCAGCTCTGGTGGATATAAAAGATCCCACTGTGCTTATCAAAAAGACTAGGAGTCCTTTATTTACATGCTATTTACATGACACATAATTTACATATTTATATTTTTACATAGATCTATACTTATTTACAAATTTACAAAATTACACAATTATCTACATAGATTCCTCCTTATGTGTTCTATTTTTTATCTTTATACAATTTTATTCAGACTAGATCCCCACTCTTTTTTCCATAACCACTATCTGACTTTTCTTAATATTACTGCTAATATCTATTTCCCATTAAACAAAATCTCATTTAATCTCTCATTCCAAATCACACATACCACATAAAACTTTTTCTTATAATACTCATATTCAATCATATCCATATGCATTTTACTACTACTTTTTAACCCTCTAAAATATTTTTCTTCACATCATCAACAGGCTACTTGTTCAAACAGTCAAATCCTGTAATTCAGGAGGTGACTCTCTGTTTTCCAATGCCATTGGTAAAATATGGAACTCCCTCCCTCCTCAACTCACCAATGCCACCTCCCAAAACAAATTTAAGAAAAGTCTATTCTACCATTTTAAAACCCAATGGCGCTGCCAATGTTTTAAACCAGACTAACCCCTCTCTTCCTCAATCTCTGTTTCAATAATAGAATACCTAAGGTTTAACAAGATGCTCATTCTCTGAGACTATCATTAATAAGGAGTTTTCCTAAATGTTATTGCATATATTCGTATGTTTTTCTTTCCTTTTATGTATTAATTATCAAAAGAAGTGATATGTAGTCTGTTTAATATGAATGTAACTTACTGTCAATGTGGAGCTTTTCTCCCCGGGCCTCTGCTGAAAATGGACATGCATCCAGTCGGACTATCCCGGTCAACAAATGTAAAATAAAATAAAATAAAATAAATAAATAAATACATTTTTTTTCTCATTTCTCCATTCATTTACATTTCAGAAAAACATGTTCAGTGGTTTCTTAGTCACCACAATAGAAAATATTCTCTCACTTCTCTTTTTATAACACATATTTGCTTTCATTGGTAATTTCTTTATTCCCAGTCTCCATAGAAAATCCTGACATTCTACTTTATTACTACACTGCTTATTTCTTTATTTTATAGCGTTGATCTTTTTTCTGGTAAAAATTCTCATGAGTGAACACAATAATATTGTACCATTATATTCTTATACCATATTTTCTTGTCTTCTTCTATCTCATCAATCTATATTGTCCACATTTTTATTTTTCATGATAATCTTCTATTTTTTCATTAATAAATTATTTTGCTGTCTTACTTCTCTTTATTATCTCCCAGTTTTTTTCATACTGATACTTAAATAGGCTTAGTACTAATTTCTCATTTTTCTCATTTATCCATCTCAACATTTTATACAAATTTAATGAAGCTGTAAATACTACTGTATTTAATAATCCCAGTCTCCCTTCACCTTTTTTTAATCACATATATAATTCTCCTTTCTTTAGTGGATTTAATCTAGACCCTTATATAAATGTAAAAATAACTCCTAATAGTTGTTTTTCATGCATTCTTGGAATCATGAATGCACTTGCTAAATATGCTATCTTTCCCATTAATACTGAATTTATCAAATTAGCTTTTTTCTTAAAAGATAACATATTTTACATAAACAACATATTTCTTTTAATTCCTTTAATTCCTTTAAAAGGCATTCCAATTGTGTTCTACTTACTGTTTTATTACCAAATTTATTTGTAATACTGAAATTTCTTTCATTGCAAATTGTATTATTCCTATTTTTATCCTAACTCCAAAACCTTTACTTTTATCCTTTTTAATGCCATTCCTATAATCTACTACACAAAATATAGCTTCTTTCATCCATAAACTATTTTAGCTATTACAATAATGTTATCGGCATATGTCATCAAAACTGGAACATCTTCACCAGTTCGCATTACATATTTTACATTTTACATTTTACAATTCACCTTGCTTATTACCATATTCATAACTAAAGCAAATAATATACCACTCATAGGGCAATCTTGTCTTATCCCATTGCACACCACTATTTCTTAATTAACCAACCATTTATTACAATTCTTTTTTTATTACTATATGCTGTCATTCAAACTTTTTTTAATTTTATCACTAAAATTATATGCTTCCATTAATTCTCATAAAGTCTTATACTCTGTCAAAACAAAAGCTTAATTTACATTACTTACCATAAGTTTTAAATCAACTCTTCTCTTTAAAATATCATCCACAATTTTTCTTACTATCATTAACAATTCTTGACATCTCTTTCCTTTCATACCATATAGATATTCTTCCTTTATATTTTTCATCTTATTTTCCAATTTTTTTAATTATCTTCATATAAATCTTATAAAGCTGTATTATTTAGTACTGCTGGTCTCCAATTTTTATATATTCTTCTTTTCATCTTTTTGTGTATAAATTTTAATATTCCATTACGTGGTTCCTTATAAGAAAAATCTTCATTTGACAATTTATTCAGTACATTTACCAAATATTTATTTTGCCATTCCACTAAATGTTTGTACATTTCATATCTTATTCCATCTGGTCCTGCTACAGAATCTATATTTACCTGTCTACGCACTTTATCTAACACATAGTAATCTCTTTTTCAATTTCCTCATTTACTTGCTCTGAATTTTATTTCATTTTCCATATTCTATTACATTCTTTTTTCATTAAATATTTCTTTTACGTAATGTACTACAGTTTCCATAATCTGTGTTTACTTTCTTCCTAACTTTCCTATCTTATTTTTAATTTCTGTCATTACACTACTATGTCTCTAACAATCTTACTCAGATATGCTGACACTTCCTTCTTTCCTTGTAATAAGTATCTTTGTTTATATAATAAATTCTTCATATTTTCATAATTTCTTTTGTATAATTGTTTTTATCATAATACTCTCTCTCTCTCTCTCTCTCTCTCTCTCTCTCATTTTTCTAGGTTTTCAAAAGCATTTTCATATATCCCTGCATATTTTTATTTTTCTATCTTTCTGTTTTTTCTCAGTCATTAAAAACACTTTTTTATATTTACTTTTAAATGTAATCCACCATTCCAACCAATTAACATAAAATGCCTTCATAGTAACATGATCTCTCCACGAGTGTATAAGTTCTTCTTTTCCTTTTTATTCCTTCTCCTATTTCTATATGTTCTTTACTTTTGTTTATTCCTATCCATATTGCTAAATTATCTGTAAATCCTGTTACAAAATGTTTCCCCTTTTCCTGTGCTTATTCCTTCAGCTTTTGTAAAGTAATTAATTTATGATTTAAGAATACATTCTCTATGCAACCAGAAATGTCTATTCCATATAGCCAATTTACCACATTTCATAATTTCTACCATTTTTCTTATATCCTTTCATTTCTTTTTCTTTTTACCTTTAAATTACAATTAGCCTCCTCTGTTATTGTAATATTCATAGTTACTACTACATAATCAACAGTTCTTGAAATAAGTTCTCCCTTTCTTTGCAAATAACATAAGCATATAAAGCTATAATTCTGTATATTTTTCTTGCCACTTCAAATCAATAATAGTTACTATTTCCATTCTTACTAGCATTATATCTAATATCTTCACTGTTCTTCTACATAATATTCCTATTCATGAATAACGTTCATTTTAAAAATTCCATATTATATTTCTATCCCATATTGTTTCTGTTTAGTCTTTCTTAATTTGTTAAGAATCATATATCTTCTAATACAATTGCGTTTATATCACATTTGTTACACCTTTCTAAAATCCCTACTCTTCTTACAATATATTTAATACTGGTTATAGTTATTGAAGGAATTCTTAAATTATTAGTCTTGTTTTAAAGGAAATCATCTACCCTTTTAAATTTACATTACCTATTACCCATTTCCTTTCCTTTTTCTTTTAAATTGATTCACTTAAACACCCTTTTCTTATCTTTCACTCTTATTTCAATAGAATTATTTTTTCCTTTCACTACTTTCTAGTTTATATCTTCTTCATCACTGCTTTGTAAATCTTTTGCTATCTCCACTCCATCTTTTTGTCCTTTATTGTTTTCCTTTTTTTTTCTAAATTATTTTCAATTTCATTTTCCAGTTCTTATTCATTTTGTACTATATTCCCACTTTTTCACTATCATTAAGTTATTTTCTACAGTCCATTCATAAATGCCCAGTTTGTTGCATTTATAACATTTTAGTTCACATTCCTTTGCACTATGCTTTATTTTCCCACATATACAGCATTTCTTGTTATCACAATCATTTACCAGACGTCCTTTTTCCCACCAAAAAAAAATAAAATATATATATGATTTGCGTGTCCCTAATATACCACCACATCCTTATTTCCATAAACATTTATAACACTTGGAATGTTTTTTTTTTTTATTTCCATTTTCAGAACAACATTGCAATCCCATCCTCCAGTCCATAAACCGCTGTCATCACAAACCTTTGAAATGTCCATCACTTTTTTACAAATGATTTTTAAATGCATTTTCAAAATCTCTGTTTCTACTGTTCAAAACTATATATATATATATATATATATATATATATATATATATATATATATTTTTTTTTTTTTTTTTTTTTTCCCCTTCATTTGTCAGGAGAAAAGCATTTACTGCATAACTATTCCAATGATATTCATTTTGTCTCTTCATTTTCACAAAAAATGTTTCCATTCCATGAGCAGTCTCAAAAATAATGCCACAAAATATCTCTTTGTTTATCAAAAAAAAAATCTTACCTCTTGGACTTTCACACTCAAAGGTAAAATTATATTATCACCCACCTTTTATCTGTTCAAGTCATTATTCTTTTTACTTTGTATCCTCACTATGAATTTCCTTCTCATGCTGTCATCTCTTTTTTTCTTTTTACTCATAGCTGCTTCTAACTGTCTTAGCATACTTTTTCTCCATAGCATCCCCTTTTTGGATTACCTCTGACTCTTCTGTTGAATTTTTTCCATTAGCTCTGCCCAGGAAATGCCTCCTCCATTATCTGGTTCACTCTGGTTTAACATCTCCTGCAGTATATCACCCTGCAGCCCTCCTGAATGTAGAGTTGTAACAACACACTCTTTCTTTGCCATAGCCATACTATACCATGAATGAGACTTGTGCACATATTCACAGCCAGTACTTCCATGAATACTCTCTATTGAGTAGGGGAAGTTCCCAGGAGTCATGCCCAAATGTCTTATAGTCAGTGTGAATACCACATTGGGTCACCCCCAAAAAGTGGTCATTGGTAAAATGGCACTAACCGGCTGAACAAAAATGTACATATTAATTAATGGCTGCCATTACATTTCAGTTACCTCATTATATAATTGTACTCTTTAACTATTTTAATTTATCAGAATCATTATGGGAGTAAGGTTGTTATATTTCAATAGACCTGTCACTGTAAAATTATCTTGGAAGTTTTCCTAGCATCCAGTTCAAGCACCCTTTATACAAGTCATGCTAGACATAAAGAAATATTTTTTTAACTTCCATGTAAATAGAATGGAAGTAGTATGAGGCACAGACATATTGTACTTATTTTCATTTTCACTTTTTTTGTTTGAATTACTCTGATTTGTGTTCTCAGAGCAGATCTTACCTCTGTAACAGTAGTTATAAATGTTTGACAAAATAAACCATCATGGTTCTAATGCTTCCAGTTTTTAATCAAGTACTGGCAGACCATCTCCCACATTCGTCCTTTAATCCAGAAGTTGTTAATTGACCACTTTTCCTTCTTCTTCAAAGAACATTTGACATACATTTTAACTACATTCTATTCCCCATTATCTGCAGTGAAAAAATGTGTGTTTTATCCTGAATGCTGGTAAACTGTGCTTCATTTGTTTAAAAATATTTCCTTACAATGCAGCACAGAACAAAAAATAAGTCTGATTGCTGTTTTTGAATCTGGGTTAATGACAGTGTTTTTTTTTCTTTCTGCTGAGGCAAAATGTCTTTTTCTATGCCATTACCCCACCTCTGTTGTATTGATAGCAACACCTTTGACTTGTTGCACCATATCATAACAACACTTCATCCAAACCATAATCCATGAAAATGACAAATTAGCAGTTTTTACTGTGCTATTAACATTGCCAGGATTTATAACATTATGCCATTCACTGTTTTTTTTTTTAATAGAGAAATGGTCTTTCATTTTTAACACTGGATTAATGGTGAGTTGTTACCTTGTATCATATTCTGCACTTTATTGATATGGTGTCTTGGTGCTTTTTCCACATGTCCTATGTGCCCCATCTACTAGCTACTATATAGGTTTCATAGGTTCATAGGTTCATACTAGGCTATCTGCCCAAGGGCATTTATAAGCCTAGCCCATAGTTATGTGGCTTTTGCCACCCCTTTAGTTTGAAGAAAACTATGCCTATTATTTTGCTGTGCCTCTGTCAAGCAGTGACACTGAAGTAATCCCTGGGGTATATCTGCGATCTCCCATCCATTGGTCAAGATTCCTCTTGAACAAGGCCAGCGAGGTGCTCTGCCTCACATGTACCGGGATTTTGTTCCACAGCATAGGGAGTCTCTGGGTGATGAATCTGTCCCTCCAGCACATTCTATTAATAACCGTGTCAAGGTTTAAGTCTCCTGCCCTTGTGGTTCTGAGGGATCTAGATTTTTTGAGGTGAAGCATATTCATCAAATCTGGGTTTGGCATGGCCTTATATGTCAGGCACAGGTCACCTCTGAGCAAGCGGTATGCGACTGAATAGAGCTGGAGTTCTTTCAGTCGGGCAGCATAAGACATATTTTTGAGACCCTTTATCCTTTTGGTGAGGAACTTTTGGGGCCTTTCCAGCTGCTGCAGGTGTCGGGTCAGATACAGATTGTCAGATTGTACTCAATCATAGGTCTAATGAGTGATGAGTACAGGGGGACGATGACCTCCCTAGATCTAGATGTGAATCCCTTCATGATCAGGTGGGCAATGTAGAAGGTTTTCCTAACTACTTTGGCAACATGAGTGTCAAACGAAAGGTTACTGTCAACCTGGGTCCCCAGATCCCTGATGACTTCTTCTGTGCTCAGTGGATTGCCACCTATATGGTAGCTAGGGGTAACCTTGTTTTTCCCGAAGGGTATGACTATGCATTTCTTGGTGTTTAACTTTAGGCCATGGCTCTGGCACCAGTTATCTGTTTCTGTGAGGCCCTTCTGAAGGATATCTGTGTCAGATGTGTTTTCGACTATGGCGCCCAGTTTGCAGTCATCTGCAAACTTTGTCAGCCATAACCCTCCTGTGTTTGCTTGTACTTCAGAAAAGTAGATGCCAAACAAGAGTGGTCCCAGGACTGAGCCCTGTGGGACACCACTTGTGACAGGCTTTGAGTCTGACATGGCGCCAGCAACTCTGACCCTGTGGGTTCTGTCACTTAGCCAGTTTGCAACCCATCTTGTGATGTATGGGTTTACATTCAAGCTGATGAGTTTTTCGATGACACCTGAGTGGGGTGTTGTGTTGAAGGCCTTTGCCAGGTCGAGGTAGGCTGTATGAACTACCTTACCCTCATCAATGGCCTTGGTGACTGTTTTGAAAAAGTCAACCAAGTTTAAAAGGCATGATCTGCCTTTGACAAAGCTAAACTGGGCAGGATCCAAAGTCTGCAAGTTCCCTATGTCTTTATTTATGAGTTCCACTATGATCCTCTCCATGGCTTTGCAGATAAGGCTTGTCAAGCTAATGGGACGGTAATTCCCAGGGTCGGTGGAGGCACCGCCCTTGTGAAGTGGGACCACAGTCGCCGTGCGCCACTCCTTGGGTAAGTATCCTGAGGTGAGGCTAAGATTAAACAGCTGTCCCAACTGCGGGTTTAATTCCTCATTGAGTTTGTGGAGCACACAGCCGGGGACACCATCCGGTCCCATGGATGCTGTGTTTTTTGCCTTGGAGAGAGCAGTTCTCACCTGGGTGTTGGAGATGTTTGGGGGGCTATTGTACACTGACAAGAATGGGAGCCGGGAACCACAAATACCTCCACATCCTCCTTATGTAAATATACTAACCCCACAGCCACGTAGGTGAGGACAAGAAATAAAGTTTTTCACACAGTGACTCACTGTGTATGAACACACAATTTTAGAGCTGGAGGTACAACATGGCAGTGGGCATTATGCGTCTATATCACGTTATCGAAAGTTTACTTAATCGAATCAATAAAGGTCAAAGTTTATTGATCAGTTAAGTAAAACATCGAATAATGTAAAAAAATAAAAAATAAAAAAAAAAACTAAATGACGTAGGCAGGGGGGCAAGCCCCCTGCACCCCCCACACCCCCCCCTACTTAAGTATACCAACTCCAAGACCACACTACATTGAGGTAAACAGAAATCTGCCCTTACGGAGATTTCTATTTACTTGCACAATGTCCTTCACTTTCGATATAGTCGTGCCGACAATATCAGACTTGATATTATCAACTTACGACAACATGAAGTAGACCCGGCATTATCAGGCATAAATTCTGTTCTACATTAATTTGTCTTGTAATTTTTATTATCCAAAACCACACTAGCAGTAATTTTTTATAGCCTTATATTGTTTTCTATGTGTTATTCAACCAAATGAGCCTTCATTTAAATGTGTATTCAGTCAATTTTTTTCAGTCATGTGTGATTGGATGAAATGTAACTTAATGAAATGCAACATACTTTATATGCATATATATATATATATATATATATATATATATATATATATATATATATGTTACTTTGTTTACTTGGTTGAATGTTTATGTGTGCAAAAAAGTAAACTATGATGAGCATTTGCAGAATGTGCATTTTAATGCTGTTGTACGTGTTGATGAAAGAAGTGGCTAATATTATTAGGGTGGGAGTATATGTTTAAGTATTTGTGGGCTAGGGTTAGAGTAATGGTTAGGTAATAGGATAGTTTTAGTGTTAGGCATTAGTGGAAGGAGTGCATATGTGAGTCTTTACTGGTTAGGATTAGAGCTAGGGCTAGGTAAAGGGTTAGTTTTAGTCATGCTCACCAGTGGAAATGTATGGGATGGGAGAGCCTTCTGTAGAGTTATTGAAAGGGAAAGTGTTTTTTTTTTTTTTCTAAAGGTCATGTTTAGAACTTGGATTATGGGCAGGGCATGGTTAGGGTCAATGTCAGTACACATGAGTAAGGTGGTGATTTTTGCCACCCACCCCCCCCCCCCCCGCCAGTATTTTTGACTTCATCCAAATGTTTTGGGCAAAGAATTTGAAAAGTATGGAAAGAATGTGTGTGTGTGTGTGTGTGTGTGTGTGTGCGTGCGTGCGTGCGTGCGTGTGTGCGTGCGTGCGTGTGTGGGTGGGTGTGTGTGTGTGTGTGTGTGTGTGTGTGTGTGTGTGTGTGTGTGTGTGTGTGTGCGTGCGTGCGTGTGTGGGTGGGTGTGTGTGTATGTATGTGTGTGTGTGTGTGTGTGTGTGTGTGTGTGTGTGTGTGTGTGTGTGTGTGTGTGTGTGTGTGTGTGTGTATGTGTGTGGTGGAGAGTCCTGCAATAGACTGTCATTTTATCCAGGATTAATTTTCCTGCCTTGTGCCCAGTGACAACCAAGATTTATATTGTCTCCCCCATGACCCTGAAGTAAAGTGGATATTGAAGAATGAATGAATGAATCTTACATTGGGTGCCATTTTGATTTCACTGCTTATACCATGGCTTTGCTCGTAAGAGTGGTGTGTTTTACATCACAACTGTTGATCTGGTCTACTGTGCAATAGGGCTCATATAAAGTAATCATACTCTGTGATGGTGTGAACTGGAAGTATAGTGGTCTGTTCGTGTGTGCTGTAATCACCACAATTAACTACTTGGAAATGATTCTTTTCTTTGTCATAAATATCTGAGATGATGATGGCAAGTTACTTGCCCAGATAATTAGCATGCCACAGTCTGAGGTGCAGTGCAGGAACCTGTAGAATTATCTGTCTGTACAGTGGTGGTGATTTCTGCATGGCATCACCTAGCAAGTCTGGGCACTGGTCACACAGCAACAGATGAGTGACTTCAGATGACCAAAAGTCACTTCCTTATGCTACCCTTGTGTTATAACTATATTCCTAATGGACAGGGGCAGCCTGTGAATACTTGACGTATACAGGCCTATATCATAACAGTAAATTCCTTGAGGTATCATCACATGTCAGCAAGATTTTGGTAAATTTGGGTAAGCTTGGCTAGGCTTAAAATGTATGTTGGACCAATATATTAGTAACCACTTATGAACCTCTCTGCAAGAGAGACTAACTTCCATGTTGAGGTTCTTGCTATCAGGAAATCCCAGCACTATGGTGGTATATTAATTGAAAAAGCTTACTGTGAGGGGGGAAAGTAGACATTTGAATACTTCTCTCCTCACAGTAAGCTTTGCTGGACCCCAACAATTGTTAACTATGACTACCATGTCTGCCATAATGCTGGCTTAGTATAAACCTAGGAACTTATGAGACAGGTATGCACATTTTAAAGTTTAACTAGACTCAGATAGATTTATTATCAAGTTCAGTTAGAAGACAACAAAAGAACATAAACTAGAAGCATACAAAAATAAAATCAGAGAAAAAAAGATGTTGGAGAAATATTTTGCCATTTCAAAATGTACTTCTTCCTAACATGGGGCTAAGCCTCCTCTCATAAAGCCTCATTATTACTTTATTGGGTGAAGGATAATAGTTTACATTCTTATGCCATTACTTTTGCTTTGGAGTGCCACAGGAAACGATTAGTTCCAGTACTGTGGTGAGAATCATTTAGCAGCTATGGTTGCTAGTCTAAAACACTGTTCCTCAAAGTTTCCACAGTTGGAGAAAAACACCTAAATACTATTCTGATGTCAAGGGAGAATATCAGGGCTTTGTAACAGTCTGAGCAATTGAAAATGTTTCTTTTTTTTCTGTAACATTTGTTTCATAGTTAAAGCAACAACATTTTCAGAGACACAATTTTCAATTAATGCAGTTTCTCAAGAGTAACATATGCTCTATAAAACATGAACTAGTTTAATTTGAACTTAAAAGTTCATTGGTGAATTGCAGCCCATTGTATATGTTCTAGACATCCATTTAGAAGACATTACATTTTATTCTTTTTATCATTAGACATGACACGTGGGAAGCACCCAGAATCTGTAGTACTTTTTTACAATCTGGATAGAATTTTTTATTGTTTTTAGGTTGCCATAAATTTATTTCTGTAAAATACTTTTATTATACATAATTTAAAATTGATATTGAAAGCTGACTATTCTAATGCCCTATAAATGTTCTAAACTGAACTCTTTTATTTACTAGGATGAAGCAGAAAAGCCTCTTTATATCTGCTTTAATAGATGACATGTTCATGTTTGCTGTATATAACCTCTTTGAATTCTAGGCCCCTAATTTAAATTTACTCAAAAGACTTTCTTAATGTCAATACCTATCTTGGAAAAAAGATTAGCTAATGCATTGTTATTCAATATATTCAAACAACTTGTTCTGGCTCCTGGAAGAATCTAATGATGTGTTAATTGAGTAAAGATAAAAATAGTTTCCTGATATAAAAATTAATTATGATTTGGGTCAGATGGTACACACATAGCTCTGGCAATAAAATTCCTATCACAGTATGTTCTAAACACATTTTGCTTCATGCATTCATTGCAGCACACTTTACTCATATAATATATATTTAATTATTTTTGCTTGTTAATATATTATGAAATCTTGGAGTCTGCATGTCCTCCCTGTGGTCGCGTGGGTTTTCTCCGGGTGCTCCGGTTTCCTCCCACATCCCAAAGACATGCAGTAGGTGGATTGGACACTCCAAATTGGCCCTAGGTGTGAGTGCATGTGTGTGTGGGCCTTCTGTGGAAGGTTGGGTGCCGGGCTGGCAACTCAACACCGTAAAACTCTACTACCAATCATGAGCGGACAGATGATCCGCTGTGGCGACCCCTAACCGGGAAAAGGTGAAAGAAGAAGAAGAAGAAGAAGAATATATTATGAGATCTGAATGCAAGACTACATTGCTTGCAGAAAATGAAATGCAGGAGATAACCATTACTGCATTAACTCTACTGGAGCATATACAGATATGGTTCATCACTTTTTTAGAAAGCTATTTATTGTCATAGCAAAAAGAGATGGAGTCATGACTGCGACTGCAAAGAGATCCACATTTGAATAGCAAAACCAGTGTCAGGCCCTGTGGGATGGCCAGACCTGACAGACTGAGAGAATCCTTCCAGCTTTCCTGGCTTGTTGGGAGGTTTGAATCTTTGCTGTCAGTGCTACACCTTCCAAAAAAGTTGATGGAGGCAGTTAAGTCCCTCATTGACATATGTACCACAAATAACAGGAGACATGACCAGATGGTCAGTGGTCCCTACCCACAAATGCATAGTGGGACATGCATTGAAAAGCATAGTATGATTACTCTCCTAGGAAAATAGCTCTCAACCTCTTAGCACAAAATATCTAGACAAAGCCAAAAATAATGGGGGGACAAAGCCCTGAAAATAGGGACACAATTTAAATATTGCTCTTATAGACTTAGAAAGTTACTGTACTAAAAGGTCTTGTATTACCATGCATTTTCTGAAGGATATGAAGTGTGAAACTCAAATGACTGTCATTATCTAGTAAAGTCAGTTCTCATTGATTTGCCACAAAAATCCAGAAAATCACAGCTTTTATGAGAAAAAGACCAAAAATATGAGGCCAAAATCTGAACATTCTATGAAAAATCTGTACAGTTGAGAAATATGCCAAGGAGTAGAGCTGTTTTTCACTATCCAATAGCATGTTCCTAGAACCTCACAGGCATCAGGACAAGTAAACCCAAAACTTAATTTTAACATGGTAAGAACGTTTGTCCCACAACTGTTAACACATGGTATTGAAAATATTTAAATAGTAGTGGTTCCAAACTGACTTAGCAGCAAAAAAAAATGACATCTAAGTAAGAGTTTTCCCTTTAATGCCTTAGAGGGTCTCTTCAAGGCAGCCAAAAAGATATCATACACATTAAATCCAGGATAACAGCAAGCATTACATTTTACTTACCATCATACTTTCTATAATCACATTAATTCTGAAGATCCCCATTTCTCAAATCTAAAACAAACTGGCGTAACATGAAATAAGCAAAATGTTTAAAATTAGTACACACCAGTGAATGGTTAAAAAGAGAATTTTTCTTATTCTTCATTAATATTGCATAGGTATGCTCATAAATTCTAAAGTTGAGATACTTAATCATTCAACCTATGTAAAAAGCATGATGAGTTATGCATCCTACAGCATAAATTAAATTCTTCAACACACAGTTAAAATAGCATAATTCATAACTTATTTTAGTATTATTATTATTATTATTATTATTTTAGGATCATAGGAGGTTACTAGGCTATTGACTCTAAGGCCTCTACAAGCCTAACCATGTTATAACCTTATTCCCTTATGGACCAAGATACATGGTCTATGTTTGCTCACAAATCTAAGATCAGAGCTGGCTGCCCCTGTCTAAGAGGGACATAGGTGAAACCCCCAGTGTAAATTTACTGTTTCCCATCCAGTTGTCCAGGTTACTCTTAAATCGGGTCATTGACAAGCTCTGTTTTACATGAATTGGGAGTTTGTTCCAGAGGAGTGGCAACCTCTGGGATTCATATCTGTCTCTCCACCATGTCCTGTTAATATCACAAGCTACGTTAAGATCCCTAGAGTGAATCTTGTCTCATTGGATTTGCGGATGTGTGGCAACATCATCAAGGCAGGGTCTGAGACTGCTAGGCACAAGTTGTCTCTAAGCAGTCTATACGATACTGAGTAAAGTAATAGGGCCTTCAGTCTGTCCATGTAGGTCATGTGTTGTAGGCTCTGAATTTTCTTGGTGAGAAACCTCTGAGGTCTCTCCATTACTGAAGATGTCTGGTGAGGTACATACAGATGGGAGAATTGCACTCTATTATTGGTCTGATGAGAGCCGAGTACAGGGAGTTATAACCTCCTTAGCTTTGGATGTTATCCCCTTGCTTATGAGGTGTGTAACGTAGAAGGCCTTCCTTACTGCTGTAAATGTTTGATGATCAAAATTAAGGCTGCTATCAACTTTCATTCCTAAATCTTTCAAACCTCTTAGGTGATCGTGCTACCTGGTTGTTCCTGCTGCATGACCACCCTAAGAGTGTTTCTTCCCTTTTTATGCATTATACCCACCCCAAAGGGGGTGGGCCACACTCTGGGAGTAGTTGAAATCTCACCCTCTGCATTTGTTTTAAATCTCTCAACCATGGGTTTGAACATAGAGGGATATTATTAATGTTGTAATTAGTAGGGGTTTCTCCTTTGTTGAAGGGGATGATAATGCATTTTTTTGTGTTTAGATTAAGTCTGTGGTTTTGGCAGCAATCATTTGTCTGTGTAAGCCCATTTTGTAGAATGATGACATCTTTGGGGGATTCGATGATTGCACCCAGTTTGCAGTCATCAGCAAACCTGGCAAGCCATAGGCCATCTATTTTCACCTAGACTTCTGAAAAATAGATACCAAACAGTAGGGAACCTAGCAGAGATCCCTGTGGAACACCACTGGTAACAGGTCTGCTGGTAGAGTTGGCATTCCCTAATTTTGACTGTATGTGTTCTGTTTGTGAGACAGTTGGCAACCCATCTAGTGACATAAGTGTTAATCTCCAGCTGGATGAGTTTCTCAATGATGCCTGAGTGAGGGATTATGTCAATGACCTTGGCTAGGTTGAGCTAGGCAGTGTGAACTCTTTTGCCTTCATCCAGGGCTTTGGTGACATTCTCGAAGAAGTCCACTAGGTTTAACAGGCAAGATCTGCCCTTAACAAAGCCAAACTGTGTCGGGTCAAGAGTATGAAGGTCACCTATATCTTTGTTGATAAGATCCATGATGATTCTCTCCATGGTCTTGCAGATAAGGCTGGTAAGGTTTATGGGTCTATAGCTCCCTGAGGTTGGCTGAGTGTACCCCATTATGCGAGAGGATTATGGCTGCTGTTTTCCACTCAGCTGGGACAAAGCTAGTGTTTAGTCTGAGATTAAAGAGCGTGTTCAGTGATTCCATTAACTCTTGTTTTAGACCATTTAATAAGCAGCCTGGGATGTTGTCCGGTCCCATAGAGGCTGTGTTTTTGGCCTTGGAGAGTGTGGCTATGACCTGCTCTCTGTAGATACTAGGCAGAGGACTGGTGACAGATATGTTATGGGGTATGATTGGTGGGGACAAGGGGGTGAAGTTTTCACCAAACCTGTCCGCTAGCAGGTTGGTGATGTCCTTGGGTTCACTATAAGTGATACCATCCACAACTAGTCCAGCACAATGCTGGGCCTTCCCTTTTAGATTTTGGATGTAGATAAAGAATGCTTTGTGATTTACCTTAGCTAAGGATGCTAATTTTATTTTGTAATTAGCTTTAGAAGACTTTACAAGATGTCCAATCTTCTTGTTTATGCTTTGGAAGGAGTTCTTACTTTGCTGGGACTGTTCCTCTTTCTCTTATTGTATAATCTGTTTATGCTAGATGTCCACAAGGGAGGGTTATTTTTTCATGAGGATCTTGATTTGATCTGTTCCAATATGGCTGAGTCTATGCATTTACATAGTTGTTTATACAGGACATTTGTGTACACCTTAGTATAGAGGTCACTGCTGTCAGTGTTGACAGGGGGTCTGAAAATACTGATGCCATCACTCAGTAGTCTATAGTTTTCTTTGGAGAAATTCTTTAATCTTTTTGCTCCTGAGGGAGGGTTTGTTACTTCAAATGAGACTGATTTATGATCAGACTTTACCAGGGAGAGCCGCACACATGAGGTGGTGCAGCGATCCCTCATGTTAGTGTGCACTATGTCTAGAATGTTTGAACTCCTTGTGAGGGTGCTGGTTATTTTCCCCAGAGCATTTGTGTTAACAAAGACCAGGTACCTTTGGACGAGAGTGTTTATGCTCATATATGTTACCCAATCAATAGAAGGATAGTTAAAGTCACCCATAACCAGGTTGTACTGAGAGTGACTCAAGTAGGTCCAGGTAGGCTACGTGGTTTTCATGGTTTGTGTGTGTGACCTATAGCTAACAATGACATGGGGGAGGTCTTTCCTACAGTTATTTGGACTTGGAGTAACTTTAGGGAGTCATACTGTTTAACCAGTCTAGAGGTGTATTTGTCTTTAATGAAGATGGATACTCCTCCTCCCTTGTTTTTTTCATGCTCGTTGTGTGGTCTGAAGGTGTGGAAGGCATTGTAGCCCTGCATGGCTGGGGTACTCTCTGAGGCCTAGAACCATGTCTCTGTGACTCCATAGACATCAGCATCTTCCAGGGTGAGAAGTGCTTCAAGTGAGTGAAATTTCTGATTTAGACTCCTAGCATTAAGCAGCATAATCCTGAGTTTGTTTCTGGAGGTCATTTTTACATTGGGAATTTTGTTCTTATGACATTGCCTAAAAAATGCACTATGGGGAACACAAGTACCTTTGCCAGCAACCTAAAGCCTAGAGGCAAGAGGTAAAGACCATCTCTGGCAGCGTGGTTTGTCGATCATATCATCCCAGGTTGTCAGATACTGGATCCCCCTGGACTGACACCAGAAGCTAAGCCAAATGTTGAAGTCAATCATTTTTTGTTTGCATTGTGGAAACACCCTGGGTGAGGGAAGAATGCTGCCTGGGACACATAATCTGAAAGCTCCATCATGACTCTCTTCATATAGTCTGGTGAGGTATGTCTCAAGTCATTCACTCTAACATGGACTATGACAGAGTCATAACAGTACTTGTTGTTGAGAGACTTGAGTGCGTGTATGATTTGGCAGATCCTGGCACCAGACAGGCAGCTGACTGTGACCTTCTCCTTGTCCAGCCTAGTGAGGGGGGGCATCTGTGTATCTCACTATGGAGTCACCCATGACCAAGACATTTGGGGCTTATTCAGTGAGAAACCGATGCATGTGTTATTGTACATAGGGGTGCTGTTGGGACCATATTGTGTGCAGTAGGTATGCACTTGGGAGGTCTTTGCTCTTTTGGTATTTTTCTAGTGAGTACCTCCACGTATGTGGGTTTATGTGTTGTATGCTTGGTATGTGTGGGAGGTGAAGTGGGCTGGCAATCTGCTTGATATTTGATTTTTTGCTACATATGAGAGAGAGAGTATTGATTCCAGATTCATAGTATAGACATCTCTCACATGTTGTATTTGCATGTTTTAGGAGTAGTAGGCTGTCTGTATACATGAAGCAATTGCTACATTGCCTCAGGATGCCCATGTCAATCAGGATGGCTGGAGAAAGGGTGAGAAACTGACCTTCCATTATGCCAGGTGTATTCTGTAATAAGTGGTGGAGGGTGGGCTAGATGGACTAGGTTCTGTTGTAGAACTAGTAAAATCAGCTAATCTATGGGAGATTTAAGGGTAGAAACCCATGGTGGCACCTCAGAAATCACAGCTGGGCTGCTCTCTGGACAGCAGTGCGCAACTTTGTTGTGTGCCAAGAAGAAGAGAAGCTTAGGTGGGTTTCCTAGCAGCTATCTAGGGTAAATTTGACTTTTTAAGTATTTGTGTCTATACATGGCAGTGCTAACCCCCGTTTCACGGTGAACAGCTATGATGTGTTTAAATATCAGCTATGTAAAGCAGTTTTCATACAATCCAACCAATAGGAAAGCCCAAGACTTGAGCCTTGTTCCTACAATCCTCAACTCATATGCATCTTTAGCTACACTTTTCTGCCACAAGTGTACAGGAGGGTCCTCTTAATGTAAGATCTTTAGTGCTCAGAAAATGCCAAACAGTCTAGATTCAGCAGTTCTGAATCTAGCCCAAGTACTGTAAAAAGGCAGTGTAGAAAACACAGTCACAAACAATAAAAACAATTTAAAGTAGGTGGCAAAACAATTGCAAACAAGTGCAAAGAAGGTTATAAAAATATTTATTTTTAGTAGAATTCACAGGATGCCTTGGATTTCATTCAGACTGACTTCAGATCTCTGGCTAAGGAGGACAAACTCTGAGCAGCTCCCATTAACTGAGTACAACCCCCAGTAAATGCTGTGTTTAAATATCAGCTAAGTAAAAGTTTTCAAAGGTACATTACCAATGAACCTGCTTTGGTTACTCTTGTTAGAAGAATATGTGATTTTGGCTCATTTGGCTGTGGTGTATAAGTTATGAAAGAAACTTCAGCAGTATAGGTAACTCTTAACAAAAATAGGGGTCTGTATTCATAGTCATTGCATGTGCAGGCATCTGTGATGTCTGAGACTGGGCACAGCTAGGCCGTGATTCATAAAGGCTATTTATGGTAGCGCACAATGCCCACAATTTAGTGTAAGCAAATTAAGCATAATGCGATTTATTTATTTATCTGACATTTGTTTACTGGGAAAGTCCAACTGTGATAATATCCAATTTTCAGTAGAGGCCCAGGAAGAAAAACTCTAAATTAACATAATATGATTACCATTAAATAAAGTTATTACAAAGCCTAATACAGAAGAAGGACATATTAACTAAGTAAAAATTCATCTTAATTTCATACAGTGTGAACCCATACATGCATAGTACAAATATTTAGATGGCTTTAACAAGATGAAAAAGAACATTGTCAATAGATAAAGTTTTCACAACTTGCAGTTCATAAAGATGACATTAAACACACTGAGTATACTCTCTGGAGCAGAAATAACTAAATAATATAACCTAAGCAAAAATATATCTATTCTTTGTCTAAGAAACGGATCTTACCAATTCATTTTCTATGAACACAGTCAAAGTATGCTGGTGGTGGAAAGATGGAGGGACTAATTCAGTCTGGGGTAGTGCAGGAACAGAGCAATATTTAATTTAGGTAGTCTTCTATTAGTTGTTTGAAGTTGGAGAGGTTAGAAGTAGATATAATTTGCAAAGGGATAGAATTCTATTTTTTAGTGACAGGGTATGAGTAGAAATTTTGGCTACAGGATTTGTGGGGTTTATATATGCTGAGATGATGTTGCTCATTAGATTAAAGTAGTTTATTAGGGTGATAGGAATGGAGAAGAGGAGTAAAAACAGGGCAGTCATCAGCTTTGTGAATAATGTTGAGTGTGGAGATAAGCTGTATGTAATCTAAGTGGTGAGACAGTTAAGGACAATTCAAAGCCTTAAGGGCTATACATTGGTGGTAGCAACTTTATTACAGCATGCCTCCAGTTTATTTTTAACTGTAGCCTGAAGGCTGGTTACGATGGGTGCACCACATAAGAGAGATGGGCGAAGCTAGATAGTAGCAAGAGCGGTTTGGGTGGTGTTGCTAAGGAATTTTTTATGCCTGTAGAGCATTCCTAATTTTTGGTGAGTCTTTTTTATGTTATTTTGAACATGCAAGTCAAATTTAAGGTTATCCCCAATAATCACTCCAAGACGTTCTGCATGAGAAAATGCTTCAGCTTCAGTTTTGTTTAGTGAAAAGATTTTTGAAATTCATGTTATCAGGAGTGTGTGATTTGGGGAAAATAGCAGTAACTTTGTTCATTTTTTAGGATGAATAGTAGCTGAGTATTGTGGAGCCATTTCTCAAATGAGGAAAAAGCTTTTTTCATGATATGGAGGAGTTTAGGCTTGTTATTAGATGCACATACAAACATAGAATTATCAGCATATTGTATAAGAGAATCTGGGCCTATGGAGAGGAAGGGACCAAGAAGAGAGCCTTGGGGTACACCAGGGCAGACTTGCAGGTATGGAAAGAGAGTGCTGTGCCATTTTAAAGACTGGAGCCTCGACTTGACTCGACTTTCGTCTCTACCAGTGAAATAGCTACTGGACCACAAAAATGAAGAAGGGGATAGTCCAAGTTAGGACAGCTATACAGGAGTTTATAGAGTGTGAAATTGTATCAAAGGCCTTTGACAGGTCAAGGAATAAGGAGGAAACAAGCTTACCCGAGTCCCTGGAAAGCAGTAGTTGTACTGTGTTGGGCAGAAGCCATGTTGGGTGTATAGTAAAAGTCATTCTTGTAGAAGACAGTGGAGAAATTGCTTATGAATACATCTTCAGAGAACTTTTGAGAGCGGTGATAATATTGCAATAGGCAGAACATTAAAGAAATCAGCTGAGATGCCACCTTTATGAGGAGGGATAATGAAGGATATTTTTCCATAGTGAGGGTACATAGGATTCAGCTATTGATCTAAAGATAAGGAGAGACTGTATATGCTATAGTAATTGCAGCTATCTTTAGATATTCATGTGGTACATTGTCAGCTGCAGTGGACCAAGGTTTGAGATTAAGTAGAAGTATTTTTATCACTGATGTGGAGCAGGTCCTAAGTAGAAGTTGATTGCAATGGATATAAAGGGTGAGCCAGGTTTTTGTGGGGATGCTGAGAGGGCGGGGGTAGTAAAATAAGTGGTAGTGTGCATGGTGTATTGAAAATGTTGGTTTTGGTCTAACTTCTTGTTTGCTGAATTACTAGGATTGGATGTTATTGAGGAGGAGGTAGAAGTACTGGATGGGGGGTGAAGAGATTTTCATTAGGGCGGTAATGCTTTTTATGAAGTAGGTATTGAATAAGATTGCAGTGTATAGTGTAGAGCTACTATTAGAAGGGTTGTGATCCCTGTCTGAGCCTGGATGTAACAGGTTATATACGGATGTCCAGAATTTTTTTTGGGGGGGTCATTTCTGTCTTGCAGTTGTAGATGGCTATTATATTGTTTTTAATCAAGGTTAATTTGTTTTTTACTCAGACTGAGCAATTTTCTACAAAGCTACATGTTATTGGGAGTTTTAAGTTGAAGCCATTCTTTCCAAGCATTGTTTCTATTAGACATTGTAGCTTTTGTCTGAGTAGTCAGTCATGGCGCATGGCTAATTTTCACTCTTTTTTTTTTTTTTTTTTTTTTGTGGAGTGAGATATGGCTGTTAAGAAAATTTAAGAATAAGTTATTAAAAGTATCGACTGCCTTGTCAAGTGGAAGAATTTTAGGACAAACCAATTAAAGACTTTCAAGGTACTGATGAAGTCTTTATTGAATTTGGAAAACTTTTGGGTTGTTTTAAGTTGCTGAATATTAGTTTGGCAGATGGCATTTTAATGTGAAAAATTTGGAAGGTGGTCACTAAGTGAGTTTGGATAAGTTCCAAAGGTTGTAAATTTACTAGGTTCAGACACCAGTATCTAGTCTAGAAATGCATCTTTATGGTTAGTATTACTAAATCTAGTGAGTGTTTATGTGTAACCATAAGAGTTTATACTAGCTAAAGAAAAATCTGATGTAAGGTTTTTCCAGTAAATCCAAAAAATGTTACCTCCCAGGGAGCAAATGCTCTAAACACCACACGCAATCCAAAACTTAAAATAATAGTTGAAGACAGGTGTAAGAGCAAAGCAAGGCTGTAACAATTCAAAACCATCCAAGAACAACGTGTTTTTAGAACTATGTTGTTCTTGGATAGTTTTGAATTGTTACAGCCTTGCTTTGCTCTTACACCTGTCTTCAGATATTATTTTAACTTTTGACAGTAAATATTTACATCTCCTAGTATGAATTATTCATAAGGTATATAATTAGTTGTCCAAGAGAGGATTTCTGATCAAGTTGTTACATTATTTCCAGGTGGGATATAGACTGCAACAAAAGGTGTTTTTTATTGTTAACCTTTAAATAGTGTTTCACATTCTAGAATTTTAGAATGTTGTGTGAATAGGGATAGAGATTGTATGAACATGAATAAATTAAGACTACCCATCCTGCTTTTTTTTTTGGGGGGTTGTCAGTTTTGCTAATACTATAGCCTGGGGTGAATAGTTCAGGATCTTTAATGTCAGGCTTAATTCAGGATTTTGTGATGGCAAGAATATCGGAGTTATACTATGATATCCAGGCATGTAGCTCTGTAATTTTCTTACAAATGCTAAGGAGGTTAGTGATAATATTCCATTTTTTTGGAAGACAGGTAGAAGAATAGCGGGGTGAGGGATCTGTTGTGCTAGCTTCACTTTTTGAGTATTATGGTGGTAGTGAAGTATTTTGTGTGTAAGATAAAGACAATGTGAAGATTTCCAAAATGGTTTAACACTGATCAATGGCTTCAGCTGTCCCAGTGGGAAAAAAAAACTGACAGATAGGGCCAGAAACTGCAAGATTTATATATTTGGATAGTCACATTGTGTGTATGCTCCAAACCTGGTCAAGAGAAAGAAATCATGTATTAGTAAAGATGCAATCATACCAGCAGAAAGAATTGATCCTAACAAAACTGTGGCAAAATGGCAAAGTATTAAATACTGGAAACAGTAGAGTTTGTGAAAAATGATTATTCACTGTACACTAGGCAGAAGAGAAGCAAATTCATCCCAACAATCAGGGGATATCTAGAGGCAGCTGTGGCATTCAAGCTGCTATACCCAGCTGCCTTTAGAATTTCTTTTCCTGAAGGATCAAAGTATTTTTTTATGCAGAACAGGCTAAGGAGGAAATATAAACGTTAGTCCAACAAAAAAATGACCCATCAAACAGAAGGAGTCTCTGTTTCCCATTCTTCTGATAATAAAGCTTATAGAGACATGTTGCCAATGAAACCTTTTCCAATGTTACAAATTAAAATGCTTGAAACAAAAAAAGAACAGAAGCTGACTACAAGAATAGGGAGTACTTTGGACGTGAACTGGAGTCTAGGACTGGGAGATAGAGATGAACAGGAAGAAGACCAGCAAAAATGGAATTAGAGAATAAATGTGAGACTATAAAGCATCAATCACATTTGTGAAATATGGCTTTAAAAGAAAAAGTGGAAAGATTGGACTTTTGTTGATTTTGTTAAACTTGTGGTGGACTGAAAAACATATAGCCAACTTCATGACATTATTGTTTGTAAGGCCATTGAAGGGAAGGAGAAAAAACAGGAACAGTAACTGTAAGTAAAGCAAGTTTGTTTTTAATTATATTTATATATAATATTTAATGATATAAATCGCATGTTATATAGTAAATCATTTTTTAGTTGTTTGTGACAAAGACACAAAAGTAAACATGCATTTTTGTCCATTTTAGTATTAAGAAGTATAGGCATTACAATGTAAAAAGAAAAGAAAGGTAGGACAAAAGTATGTTTAAGTAAATATACTGAAATTGCTGAAATCTTGAGATGGTGCATTGCAGTTGAGGTATAAATGAGCACAGTTTGTAATATATGTAAAGTTAATATGTTCTCTCTTACCTTTGCATAGGTGAATGGATTAAGGCCTTTGGCTTACTCTAACAAAACGTTTCTTTTGTAAGCAAGTAAATAAGAGGACACTGAATGCAATGCAAAGTTTTCCTTTGGCAAATAAAGGTTCAGTGTAAGCTGTGAGTTTTGCAGAGCTTCACATTTGGTACCTATGTTTTCATGAAGACAAACTGACTATAGGAGAAGCAATAAAAGCCAAATTACTTTTTTCAGACTAAAGGTTAATGTTTTCTGAAAGCTTATAAGCTGATTTTCACATCTGAGATGGGAATGAAGATAAGCAAGAACAGACAGCAATTAGCCTAAGAAAGAGCACAGGCTGTAATATGCATCTTAGCATGGATATTAACTTATTCCTCTGTGTGTGTGTGTGTGTGTGTGTGTGTGTGTGTGTGTGTGTGTGTGTGTGTGTGGGTGTGTGCAGCTGTAGATTTGAGACAATTGTTCCCATCAGGAGTTTTAAACTTCATTATTTGCAGATCTACATAGTTTTATATGTTTGCTTTAAGTTAATAGGTTCTGGGGGTATTCTAGGTGTTTTTTTTAAGGTTTTCATTAAAACAAAAAGTCTTGTAAAATTGTGACACAGACTGAAATGAAGATGACAAGCAAATACTGTATACGATATCAACTTGCCAAATATTAGTGGGTGCGTGTAACACAAAAGCTGGAAATAGACTTTTTAAAAAATTGTCATACATAATAGGTAGGAGTAATAACTTCTTATCGTAATGGGTACAGTAAACATATTATTTTATAATGTGAATGGTCTCATAGTTACAGTCAAAAAGGTAAGAGTATTGAATTATATTAAGAAATTCAGAGTGCAAATAGTAATGCAACAGCAGACATGTTTGGAAAGAAATAAGCATGAATTTGATAAAGCAAGGATTTTAGACTGGATATTCAGCAGAATATTAGGGACAAAGGAACAAGAGAATATTTATACTAATTGCTAGAGGATTTCCAGTAGTGGTAGAAGAGGAAAAAAGATAGTAATGGCAGATTTGTGTTAGTAAGGGACTACTGGCAAAGGATGAGGATTGCACTAGCATGTATTTATATTCGACCTAAAACTGCTATTATGGAGCTAAAAAAGAATTGGGGAGAAATAATCAGCTTCAGCAAGGAATATTACTTATAGCTGGGGACTTGAACTTGATTTACAACAGTAAGGATGTATCTAGGGACCTAGAAGGGAAAACATAGCAAAAGAGAGTACATTTCTGAATACATTTATGAAAATATTTGGTATAGAAGATGGGAATTCAGTAGTAGAAACTCAGAGAGAATTTACGTATTATTCCCCAGGTACAATAACTGGGCTAGATTAGACAGAAATTATATTTCACAAGGACACGTGCATTGAATTGAAAGCTTCAACATACAGACACACATCAAATAACTATGTCTGACTATGGTCCAGTAACAACAAAGATAAAAATTCAGGATAATGAAGTAAAAATGAGACACTGGTGCTTTCCCGTCTACCTGTTAACAAGAGAGGAGTTTAAGGAATGGGTTGTGAAAATTATTCAAGAATTATTCTGAAAGATAGAAACTTCTTCTTAAGTTATAGCTAGTTAGTGGGATAAAATGAAAGTGAAGTTTAAAAATAGGGTAAAAATAAAAAAAGAGATATGGTTAAGAAGTAACAAGAATTGTTTATAGGGAGTGACAAATGTTAAAGTATTGCAAAATAAGGGGAATCCCACAGAACAAAAACAGGAGTAACTGCAGAGTGCTAAAGAGAAAATAATAGAGTATCTGGATAATATACATGAGTTTAGGAAGACTGAGGTCAAGCAACCATTTTTGATAACTCCAGAGCACAAGCACTCTTAGAACAATGACAAAGGCAACAGAAAGAAGAAAGGAGTATTGTCAAACTTACAGAGCCTGTAATGAGAAAAATAACCAGAGATCATGTAGAGATATTACAGATGTTTTAGAACTGTTATGAAAATTGGTATAAAGCAAAATAACGTAGAAATCAAGAAATGCTTGTGGAAACCTTAGGTATGCCAAGGTTAGAAGGAGATGAATCTGAACAATTAACAGTTAAAATAGCAGGAGATGAGATAAAACAGTGATGTATAATCCGTCTGCAGGAAAGTCTCCAGAAATAGAAGGTATTCCTGTGGAAGTTTGGAAACTAGGGGGGAAGAAAGTGGTAAAGATCGGGAACATTTTGTTTAAAAGTATTTTAAAAGGAGGGCAGCACCATCCTCCTGGAAGAAAGCTGTTTTGACTGTAATACGTAAAGATGGTAAAGACTCATCAGATCCAGCTTCATATAGCCTAATTCAATTTTAAGGCATGATTATAAAGTGCTTATGTTGATAGCAGCTAAAGAATGGTAAAGGTATTGTTAAAACTGATAGATGTGGATAAGTGTGGTTTTGTGGAGGGCAGGTAAACATTTGACAACATTAACAGAACGATGATGATCCAGAGGGAAGCAGAATCTAAGAGAATGCAATTGTTGGTGGGTCCTGATGTAGAGAAACATTCGACTGAGTAATCTGGGAT
The DNA here is from genome assembly GCF_019279795.1 of Protopterus annectens. Lineage (NCBI taxonomy): Eukaryota > Metazoa > Chordata > Ceratodontiformes > Protopteridae > Protopterus > Protopterus annectens. The sequence goes on along the minus strand of NC_056725.1, from coordinate 1,489,321,109 downwards.
TTTATGAGTAGGTCAATGGAAGCATTTGCATTTCCTGATACAATAATAAGGTTCATTAGGAGGACATATCAGGGATCAGAGGCAAAAAATAAAGTGGGAAAGATCCTCTCTGGTAAGTTGTGCCTGAATGGAGGAACCAGGCAGGGGTGTCTTCCTTCAAAGTCAAAGTCAGAGTAAACTTTATTGTCATTCAAATCTACACCACAGTATAGCTGAATGAAATTGCATTGCTTCGCTCCCAGTGCAAGGTCATAAATACAGAAAAAATATTTTAGTAAAAAAAAAGTAATTTGATATCACGAAAACATAACATATAAATAGAAATAGATAAAACAATATATAGATATTGCACAGTGTATATTGCACTCTCTTGAATTTCTTGAATAAGGGTACAGGTGAAGAACAGATAGAATTTCCCATTCAAATGGACATTGACTATCCATATTGCACTCATATGAACTGCATAAAATTAATAAAATTAGTAGAATGTGATGAGCCTGTAATGTGTACTATTCCTGATCAGAGAGATATATACATGCCTAGGTGATTGGGGGGATGAAGGAGCAGGCTTTCTTCTGGTTCACCTGTCAACAGAGTTCAACAATCTAATGGATAAGGGGGAAAAAATGTTGTTCAGTCTGGAGGTCTTGGAGTGCATGCTTCTGTATGTTCTACCCAAGGAGAGGTGGGAGAACATGCCATTTTCAGAATGGGTAAGGTCATTACTTATCTTTCTTGCTCTTTCTATCCAGCAAATTTTGTGTAAGTCTTCCAAGGGTGTAAATGAAGAACCAATGATTTTCTCTACTGCCCTTACAACTCGGCTGAGAACCCTATGGTCAGAGGCATTACAATTTCCATACCAGACTATGATGTTGTTGGTTAGGATGCTTTTAATGGCGCACCTATATAATGCTTGGAGCATGGACTGTGACAAGTTTGCTTTTCTCAGTTTCCTTAAGAAGTGCAACCATTGCTCTGCTTTTTTTGACAGTGTAATTGGTGTGCTCTGACCAGGACAAGTCCTCTGAGATGTGTATTCCCCGAAATGTCATGCTCTTGACCCTCTCCTCTAACACCTCTTTTATCTCTAGATGTTTACTTGCTTCCTGAGACTTTCTGAAGTCCGCAGTCAGTTCTTTGGTTTTGCTGACATTCAGTGCTAAGTTGTTGCTATCACACTAGCCTATCAGGTGTTCCACCTCACTTCTGTAGGCTGTTTCCCCTCCATTCCTGACTATACCTATGATCATGGTGTCATCTGCAAATTTGATGATTTTATTGGACTCCTGTCTGGCCACTCAGTCATGTATCAGCAAGACGAATAATAAAGGACTCAAAACACATCCCTGCAGTACCCCCATGTTCAGAGTTATGCTTCCATAACTGTTGTCGCCCACACAAACCTTTTGAGGTCTATCTGTGAGGAAAGGAAACATAGGATCCAATTGCATAACAGGGTGTTGATGACCAGCTATACTAGCTTTTTTACTAGATTCTGAGGGACAATAGTGGTGAAGGTAGAACTGAAGTTGATGAATAGCATTCTGTCATAGCAGTTCTTACCTCCCAAGTGGGTCAAAGTTTCATGAAGTGCTAGAGAGATGTCATCTGTTGTGCAGAGGTTCAGCCTATATGCAAACTGCAGTGTGTCCAAAGTTGCTGGTATGCTTGAGGTTATGTGTTTTTGAATCAGCATTTCAAAACACTTCATCACTGTAGAAGTCAGAGCAAATGGTTGGTAGTGATTTAGACTTGTTGGCTGTAGTTTCTTGGGTAATGGAATGATGCTCATCTTAAAGCACCTCAGTACACTGGCTAGATGCAGTGAAGTGTAGAAAATGTCCATGAACACTGATGTCAATTCTGATGCACAGTCTTTCAGTACCCTGCCCATGATGTTATCAGGACCAGCTGCTTTTCTTGGGTTGGCACATCTCAAAGTTCTTAGGACATCTATTGTGTTTAGGTCCAGCTTCATCCTTACCTAAAGGGAGTTTGTTTACCACCATTTTCTTATCCACGTCAAACCACCTGAAGACGTTATTCAGCTCATTCAAGACAACAGTGCTGTCATCACTAGATGCCGATGCAAGTTTGTAGTTGGTTACGGTTTGTATGCCCTTCCACAGACATCGGGTATCATTCTGATCATTAAAGTGACCCTAGATCTTTCTGCCATAGGTGCTCTTTGCTTCTTTTATACCTTTTCACAGTTTGCCTCGGTCTACTTTTAGGGCTTCTTTGTCCTTGGATTTGAATGCTGCATTTCAAGCATTTTATGAGCTCATACACCTCACTGCTTAACCATGGCTTTTGGGTCACTCGTGTGGTGATGCACTTGGTGGTAGTTACGTCATCTACACATTTTGAGATGTAAGCTATAACCAACTCCGTGTATGCTTCCAGGTCAATTTAGTTGTTTGACACTGACCAATCTGTACACTCAAAGCAGTCCTCTAGTGCTGAGACTGCTCCCTGAAGCCATAGCCTTAGTTGTTCCCTTGTTAGATTGCCAGATTTTAGCAGTGGCTTATATGCAGGAACCAGCATGATGGCAAGATGATCAGAGTTTCCAAGATGCAGATAAGGTGCTGCTTTATACTCCTGCTTTATGTTGGTGTATATCTTATCCAGTGTATTTACTCCCATTGTGGCAAAAGTCACATGTTGAATGTTAGTGGGGTAGTACCAACTTTAGGTTGGTCTGGTTAAGGTCACCTGCAATTACCTGTGCAAACTCTAGGTTCCTGTTTTGGAGATCAGTTATTGACTAATAATGAATAGACAGTGCCTCATTGATGTTTGTAATGGGTGAGATGTAGACTGCCGTAATGCATATTCAATTAAACTCTCTAGGCAAACAGGCAGGAATTAAATATTCTCTGAGCAGAAAGAGGTAATCACTTCACAGTTGTTGTTCACTTTTGTTATTTGCATTATATTTAGAGCCATCAGAAAAGAAAATATCAGACTCAGAAATTTAAGGATGTAATTGGTGGGTCTATATTTCTTAATAGAATGCTTAATTAAGCAAATCACTATTTGCTGAACTGACTTAAGTGAAAGCTCAATTAAGTGAACGATCGTTTAAGTGAATGTTTTCCCAGGGAAAGGATGTGGTTAGCCGTCATTGGGAATTTGCCCTTTTCCCCACTGTAGTGCAATCTTGGAGTTGGTATATTTAGTTGGGGGGGTGGGGGCACAGAAGAGTTTGTAATTTTGTTTAGTTTGTTATAGTTGGAGAGCTGGCAACTGCATTTTTCCCTAGGACTTTTTGCTTAATCGATCGTTCGCTTAATTGAGCTTTCCCTTAAGTCAGTTCGACAAATAGCAATTCACTCAATTAAGAGTTCGATTAAATGATATAGACCAATAATTGGTATGGTAATCAAGAAAAATTGCCTATATTTGTAGATGATATTTTGTTCTTGATAAAAACAAAAAAGACATTTCAGTATTGTGGAACATTCTGAGATAGTTTCAAATTTTTTTGGGGAGATATAAAATTAATGAAGACAAAAAAGACTATAGCTGTTAACTATGTACTCACACATGAATTGGTTCAGCAATACCCATATTTATTGGGACATGATAAAATGAATTGTTTAGCAGTATGGGTTAAAAAGGATTCTGTTATGGCAGCTGAGGATATGTGGGAAGAGGCTAAAAAGATAATACAAAAAATTGAGAACTGGAAGGTTTTGTTTATGGAAGTGGTTAGCAAGATACAAGCAGTGAAAATGTTTTTGTCCCTTTAGTTTTATATGCAGGCCAGGCATATTTTTATCAACTAGAGGAGAAGTTGTTGACAGTAATTAATAAAGAGTTCAAGGATTTTATATTGGAGAAGAAGAGGGCAGGGGTCAAGTGGGATAAACTGTTCCTTCCAATAAAACAAGGTGATTTAGGATCACCAGATTTGAAGTAATATTTTAGAGCTACTCAGTTAAGGCTCAAATAAGTACCACAAGCAGAAAGCTATAATTCATAGTGGAGTGGGATGATGATTAAGCAGGAGGAAATCTGAGAAATAAGGACAGAGTGGGATTTTGGATGTAGATCCTTAAGAAGAATAACAGCAGCCATACAGAAGATTAACAAAATGCTAGGAAAGATAGATGTGATAAAAGCAATGCATAATATTAGAACAGATCAGGATCTATCATGCACTATCGCAAATAACTAAAACTTTCAGTACAGGTGGCAAAACTTAGAAGATACGAAAATAAATATAAAGGAAAAGTGTAAAACAAGCAATTTATTGATGACTCAAAAAAGTTTTTTAGAGAGCTGGGAAATAAGGTAAAAGGAATTCAAAGACAGCCAAAAAAGAGAAAAAAATCAATACATTTTGGAGAAGTATTTATGAAGATCCTGTGGAACATGACATATGCTAAATGGATAGAAAAAGTAAAAGAAAGAATAAGGAGTTTAAAGGCACAGGATATGAAATGGGATGAAGTAACAACCGGAGAGATTGAAACAAAGTTAAGAAAAGCCTCTAATTGGAAACCCCCAGGCCCAGATGCAGTACCTAACTTCTGGTTAAAAGTGTTAACATCTTTGCATGAAGATTTAGTCATGAATAAGAATTATTTATTTGTACATCCAGAACAGACACCAACCTGGCTAACAGCAGGAAAAACAATGTTCCTGCTTAAGAGTGAATCTGCAAGCTACCCTAACAATTATAGACCAATAACTTGCCTTCTGACGACATGTAAACTATACGTGGGAATTGATGCCAAAAGAGTTTATAGTCCTTTAAAAAAAACTCAATTATGGCAGTAGAACAAAAGTGTTCCTATTACCTGATCGAACATTTAGGTTAGCGGATACCTAAATGTTGATCTGGTAATAGCAAAAGCAAAAAAAAATGCAAATGGACGATTTAATGCAGGGAAATAATTCTCTTGGCTGTTATGTGGATTTTGCCCCTTTCCCCACTGTAGAGCAATCTCAGAGTTGGTATAGTTAGTTAGGGGGGTGTGGGGGCACAGCCCCCCACATCAGGGGTGGGGTGGGGTGCAAAGCCCCCCACTTCGTTTTGGTTTAAATTTTTTTTTTTTGGCTGAGGAAATTCATTCCCTACATTAAATCAGCCATTCGCTGTTTCATTTTTTGATATTACCAGATCGACATTTAGGTATTCACTAACCTAAACATTCGATCAGGTAATATAGATACGAACAAAAGGGCAATAAAAGAAAGTCATATGGAACAAAGGATCATTTGTTGTTAAATAAAGTCATAGTGGAAAACTGTAAAAAGGGGAAGAATCTAAGTATGGCATGGACTGACTACAAAAAAGCATTTGATAGTATCCCTTTTCATGGATAAAAGAGTGCCGAAAAATGTATAAGATACACCCCACACTGATTGACTACATTGCAGTGACCATGAAACAGTGGCAGACCACTTTGCAATTAAGCCATGATAAAGGACAAATTGTTATCCCAAGGATAAAAATTCAAAAGGGGATATTTCAGGGTGACTCTCTGTCACTGTTACTATTCTGCCTTGCCCTTAATCCATTAAGCTGTTTACTCAACAGCTTAGGCCATGGATATAATCTGGCTCCTAGAAAACAATAAAAGGTAAAGACTTTTCACTTTCTCTTTGTCGATGATTTAAAACAGTATAGCTCATCAGATGAGGAACGGAAAACACAACTGCAAGTTGTCAAAACCTTTTCAGATGATATAAGAATGTCATTTGGTCTTCATAAATGTGCAAAAACAACCTTTAAAGCAGAAAAACTGCAACACCAGGAAAACATCAGTTTGAGACAAGAATATGATATAAAAGAAGTTGAGCAAGGACTGTATAAATATTTGGGAGTTGATGAAAGGTCAACAATAAAACATGAACAAATGCGAATAAAACCTAGTAAAGAATACTTCAGAAGACTTAAATTAATCCTGAAAACAGCACTGACGTCTAGGAAAAAATCCAAGCTATAAACCAATTTGCAATTTGCTCTTCCTGTCCTAACTTACAGTTTTGGAGTGACTGACTGGCCCCAAATCATCTTGGATAGATTAGATAGGAAAACAAGAAGGATGCTTCATGCTCACCAAATGATTTATAAAAATCATTGCATACCAAGATTATATATTCCCCCTTCCAAAGAAGGGATGGGCCTCCTTGAAATTGATTATATGTACAAATTTGCAATTGTAGGACTCCACACATATCTGCTGACCTCACAAGACCCAAACGTAGTGAAAGTTTTGAAACATGAAGAGAATAAATCTAAGATGACGTCTCTGCTTAACCTAGCAGAAGCATATCGGCATCAAGCAGGAATGGAAATCAAACCAGAAGTAGATAAAAATCAGGCAGCAACTGAATGTGCCAAAAAACAAAAGAATATAAGGTGAAGGATCAGATGAGAAAGCAAGAAATGTGGAAAAAGCATAAATATAGTTCCAAGTATAGAAAACATCTGGAAGAACGTCATGTTGATCAGGAACAAACACAGGAATGGTTAAGAAGAGGCGAATTCAAACCAAGAGATGAAAGGTTAATATTGACGATCTTAACCTTATTATATGTGTGAATGAGAGGGAGGATAGAGGAATGGTGAGGATGCAGGGAGTAGAGGTGGCGAAGGTGAATGAGTTTAAATACTTGGGATCAACAGTTCAGAGTAATGGTGAGTGTGGAAGAGAGGTGAAGAAGAGAGTACAGGCAGGATGGAGTGGGTGGTGAAGAGTGTCAGGAGTGATTTCTGACAGACAAAGACCAGTAAGAGTGAAAGGGAAGGTCTACAAGAGGGTAGTGAGACCAGCTATGTTATATGAGTTGGAGACAGTCGCATTGACAAAAAGGCAGGAGTCAGAGCTGGACGTGGCAGAGTTAAAGATGTTAAGAGTTGCACTGGGTGTGAAGATGGTGGACAGGATTAGGAATAAGTATATTAGAAAGTCAGCCCAGGTTGGAAGATTTGGAGACAAAGCCAGAGAGGCAAGATTATGTTGGTTTGGACATGTGCTGAGGAGGGATGCAGAGTATATTGGGAAAAAGATGGTAAGGATGAAGCTGCCAGGTAACAGGAAAAGAGGAAGGCCTAAGATAAGGTTTATGGATGTGGTGAGAGAGGACATGCAGGTGGTTGACGTGACAGAGCAAGATGCAGAGGACAGGAAGAAATGGAAACAGATAATCCACTGTGGTGACCCCTAACAGGACCAGCTGAAAGAAGAAGAAGATGAAAGCTTAATATTGGCGGCCCAAGGTAGTGGGTTGCGTACGCATTGGTTTTCAAAGTCCATTAAACATGTGGGAGAAACAGACAACTGTAGGCTTTTTAAAACCAAATTAGAAACAGTTGCAAACCAGCATACTCATGGCAGAAGGACAGTATACTGAAAGGCATAATAATGTGTTCAAGACTGTTGCACTGGGGATTGTGCAAACATTATGGTACTGAAGTGGCCAGAAACACTGGAAACATGAGCCACAAAGTATCATAGAAAATGAAGAAGTTTACATCACATGGGACTATCCATTACCAACAGTTCAAAAGATAGATGCTAGAAACCAGATGTAGTGGTCCAAGAAAAGAAGACAAGAGTAGCTTTGATCATTGAAATTGCCGTACCCAGTGACTATAGTGTCTTGCGTACAGAGAGACACAAAGTCATAAAATATCAGGATCTGTAGACAGAAACAAGAGCAATGTGGAAGAAAGATACTCAGACAGTTCCAGTAGTAGTAGGAGCAACAGGTCTTATAAAAAGAATTTACATTTGTATTTGGATATGTTACCATTACATGTAACTCCATACGAACTGCAGAAGGAGACATTACTGGGTACATTACAGGTGCTGTGAAGAACACTACTGCTTGACATCAAAGATTGAAACAATACTAATTTCATGAACTTTAATCATACTTTGACTTAGTAATGGGGTCCGTTGCCGTCATGGTATTAGAAACGTAAAAGACTTGGAGAAATTAAAAAAATATTATTTTCATCAATCTAAGATGACTTGTCTGCTTAGTCTAGCAGAAGCATATCAGCATCAAGCATGAAAGGAAATCAGACCAAAGGTAGATAAAAATAAAGCAGCAACTGAATGTGCCAATAAACAAAAGAAAGAATATAAGGTGAAAGACTAGATGAGAAGGCAAGAAATGTGGAAAATGCATAAATATAGTTGCAAGTATAGAAAACTTCTGAAAGAACCTCATACTGATCAGGACTGAATGCAGGAATGGTTAAGGAGAGGCAATTCCAAATCAAGAGATGAAAGGTTAATATTGGCAGCCCAAAATAGTGGGCTATGTACACATTGGTTTACAAAGTCCGTTGAACATGTGGGAGAAACAGGCAAATGTAGGTTTTGTAAAACAGAACTGGAAACAGTTGCACACCTCGTTGCTGGTTGTGACATACTAATGGCAGAAGGATTGTATACTGAAAGGCATAATAACATGGCGAGACTGAAGACTGTACAAACATTATGGTATTGAAGAGGCTAAAAACACTGGAAACATGAGCCACAAAGTATCATAAAAAAATAAAGAAATCTACATCACTTGGGATCATCCATTACCAACAGTTCAAAAGACAGATGCTAGAAAATCAGATATAGTGGACCATGAAACATAGACAAAAGTAGCATTGGTCATTGAAATCACCACACCCAGTGACTACAGTGTCTTGCCTCCAGAGAGACACAAAGTCATAAAATATCAGGATTTGCAGGCAGAAACAAGAGCAATGTGGAAGAAAGATACCTAGACAGTTTCAATAGTAGTAGGAGCAATGGGTCTTATATTTAGATATGTTACCAATACATGTAACTAGACTGCAGTGGTGGTGCTGCGGTAGCATTGTCACCTCACAGTAAGACGTTGTCCTGTTCGATTCTCAGCTAGAGCGTCTTCTGTGTGGAGACATGCGTGAATGGGCGCACCTTCATTGAAGGTTGTGCATCAGGGCCAGCAACTCGGCATGTAAAAATCTACTGCCAATCATTAGCAGACCGGAGTTCTGCTGTGGCGACCCCTAACCAGGAAAAGCCGAAAGACACAACAACAACAACCAATACATGTAACCCTGTACCAATTGCAGAAGGAGTCATTACTGGGCACATTGCAGGTGCTGCGAAGAGCACATCTGGCTGATATCAAAGATTGAAACAATTCTAATTTCATGAACCATAATCACACTTTGACTTAGGAATGAGGTCCATTCCCATCATGGTATTAGAAACCCAAAAGATTTGGAGAAATTGAAAAGAGATTATATTCATAAAGTAGAAAAAAGCATTTTAGGAACTTAGCCAACACAAGAATGAAGAAAGGAGATTCTGCTGATAGGGATGAGTGCAAATAGGGTTACCAAGAATAGGCAAGAGGGAGCAGGAATTTACTATAGAAAACTAGCAAAGTAGCCAAGGTATTGGGAGCAAATACTAGCCTTCCCTATCAGGGACTGATATCAGAGTATAGGCAAAGAGAAAGGTATAGGGGAATCCTAAGTGAAAGACCTCTTCTGGTAGAGGTTTTAGTTGAATCTAGAACAGAAGCTGCTGTTTAAAAGGGGTATTTAGTAGGGCATATAAAATATTGCACAATAACTGAAGGAATCAGTCAGAGGAGGTTAGAAAAGATCAGGAAGAGAGACTGGATGAGCAATTCACAAGGAAACAATTGGAGGACATATGTATGGTTCCCAAATATGTAACAAAGTCTAGAAGGTTTGGAATTTTTGCTTTGAAGTGTTTTATACCCAAAGCAGAATCTAAACATTTTTCCTCAAGTAGATGGCAAATGTTGGAGGAGTGATGGGGAAGAAAGAGGTAACTGGGAACATATGTATGGGGAGTGTAATGAGTTGGCAGGCTTATATAGAAATATTGGGTGAGCAAATGGGTGTAACTAAGAAAATGATTTTTTGAGATGGGATACATGATCTGAATTGCCTAGTCATAGTAAGGCCTTGTAAAGTTTAATTCTGGTGGCTGCCAAAACACAATTACTAGAAAATGGAAATCAAAGTCTAAACCAACTGAACCTGAAGTAGTGAATATTGTAACATAGAAAAAGGAACTGGAAGTGGGATCTTTAGAAAAGGGTAGAAGCAAATACACAGAAAAAAATGGAAATTATGGGAGCAATACATGCAGAATAATGTTTTTTTTTTTGGGGGTGAGGTTTAAGGAAAGACATGAATTGTTCAACTTCTGTAACATTGGATGGATGGCAATTGTAAAAAAAACATGCATGCTATGTATGATGTTAGTAACTGCAAACATGTTAACATGGTTTGTTTTCTTTTATCAAACCAAGACTCAGGATTACAACGAGGCAACCAGGCCTTTGGCTGAAAAATTCAAAAAGCATATATTCTTCAAACAGAAGGATTTATCCAAGTAACAAGTCCAGTCTGTGTAAAATTCACAACTCACAGTTCATTTATTTGAGTGACATAAAAACGGTACGCGCTTTTGCTAGATAGCTTCCTCAGACCTTCCTTCTGAACTGGACTTGTTGTTACTTGGATAAAGCCTTCTGTTTGAAGAATATATGCTGTTTGAATTTTTCAGCCAAAGGCCTGGTTGCCTCGTTGTAATCCTAAGTCTTGGTTTGATTTTCTTGCTGAATTTTATCAACGAGGCATTTACCCCGTGGAGTATAGTCCATTTTGTTGTTTGTTTTCTTTTATATAAATGTATGTTTGCCTGCGTCTTAAGTGATAATTCAATAAAGGTGTTAAATAAATAAATACAAGGTGAGAAATTAAAATGGCAGGGAGATATATTGATATCGGTACTCCTGATTTCATAGTGTGCTGAGTAAACTATAGTATGAGAGGTGTATAGAGATGAAGGTATACAGTGATAATTTGTTAGACAGGATGCTAGTAGCAGCAGAAAGAGACATGATGCTTGGATAAACATCTGAAGTTTCAGTGGTTATAGAGAAGAGGAAAAAGTGAAGTATAGTATGTGTATGAAGTGGATGGAAGCAGAGATGGGGTTAATGAAGAGAAGTAAGCAAAGAAGATTTCTCTTATTAGTTAATTCTAGTTATGTGATAATGAAATGGAAATGGAGAAGAATTTATGATATCTGAAGTCAGTCAGAGGTATAATGAGCCAAGCATTTCCAGGATAATAATAATGACATTTAGGTGAAGGTAATTGTATGAAGAGCAGAGGAGGGAGATGTCATTTATTTCTGTGGTAGCCAGGAGTGAAAGCCTGTGAGTGGTTATTTGTGAGATGGTTATGTTGTTGCTAAGCTCCTCTATCAACTACCTTATTTCTCCATAAATAAGACCTAACCAGAGAATAAGGCCTAGCATGGTTTTCCAGGGTGGTCATGATATAAGCCCTACCCCAAAAATAAGCCCCAGTTAAGATCGTCAACAACACATGACAGACGTGTTGAAATATAAAATAATAATATTATTGACACCTGTTACCTGAGGTTATTGTACTCTGCTTGCCATTTTCAGGCCATTTGGACACCCAACTTCTTCTCTTCGCAGAAAGTCATAAAATTCTTTCCCCGGGAGTCCTCCATGATTCTTACTGTAACCCTAATCCTCACTCACACTTGACTTTTGAGATCCTTGGCCCATAAACACTGGCAAGTGTACTTTGGTCAAAGTACAGACAACGCACGTAAAATGTGCGCACTTGATAATGAACGGGTGTGGTTGTGTCTTTTTAACTGTCACCATTCTTGTTGCCACTCCAGTCTCATAAGTCTGCAATTAACCTCCCCCCCCAGACAAGATGAGTACAAAAAGAAAGAGCTATTCCGTCGAGTACAAGAAAGTAATCATGGAGGACTCTCGGGAATAGAATCTGATGGATTTCTGCAAAGAGAAGAAGTGTGATCTCTGAATGGTCCAAAAATGGTGAGCAGAGTACGATAACTTCAGTCAACTAGTGAACGAGGGAAATGCTAAGACGTGCAAGTATGGATTCAGGTTGACGACCATTATTTCCTGAACTGGAAGACATCATCTGTGAATGGATTGCTAACAGGAGAGCAAAGGCTTTGGTTGTGCGCAGGGCTGATATTCAAGCAATTGCCCTTGCAATGGCATCCCAGTTAGAAATATCCCCAGAAGAATTCAAAGTATCACAACATTGGCTGGATGGCGTCCTTCAGTGATATGAACTGTCTCTAAGAAGATCGACAACACTGTTCAAGCTGGAAGACACTGAAGTTATTAAACATGCACTTGCATTTAAGTCCTTTGTTGATGGCATTGACTTTTCTAAATACCAACTCTCCAACATGACTGCTATGGATGAAACTGCAGTGTTTATGGACCAAGGATCTCAAACAACAATTGATCAGAGGGGTGCCTCGTCAATCTACATTCCCTCTACTGGTTACAAAAGTGCACGTGTTACCTGCATTTTGGCAATTCATCTAGATGGAAAGAAAACCCCACCTCTAATCATTAGTAAGGGCAAGAAAGATAAGATTGAACATGTTTCAGGCATTTACATTCTTGAAACCAAAAAAGCCTGGTGCACACAAGCAGTTATAAGGAAGTGGGTCGATGTAATGCTGCCACTTGTTTTGCAAGGTGGCGAAAGAGGTCTGCTATTCTGGGATTCAGCCAGCACTCACCGCACTAAAAACATGAAGAACTTCCTTACACAGAGGAGAAGAATAGAGCAAATACTGATTCCCACAGGAATGACCTCCTATCTCAAGACTCTTGATATTGCAATAAACAAGCCATTCAAGGACCATTTGCACATGGAACTCAATGACTACATTGAAAATAGAATGGAGAGAAATCAGCATGGAAACTTTGTGAAGCCTAGTCTGCAAGAGGGCGTGACTTGGGTGAAGAATTCATGGGATAAAATCACTGACAGCTGTGCCGGCATGCACTACTAGCAGGCTGCATGGACAAGCAGTGCTCATTTAAGGAGAGCTCTATTGCTGGGCATGACAGATTAGGGCCAATGGTTCTACAGGAAATGGAGCCGGAATTTTTCAGAAGAAGATGACATGACTGTATTTGAATAACTTTTCTGTTATCGGGGCAACAGAATGGATTGTTTCTGCTTTCAGCTGCCAGCAAGCTCTTGTCAGTTTTTTTTACTTTATTGTATTAAGGTAACGTTTCATTATCAAAGGGTACTTACAAAGTAAGGCCGCTAGTTCCCAGACTTCATTTTTATGACTTTCCAACATTCTTCTCTTATGGTTTGGGTAAGGACTAAAGAAAGCATCACCACTCAAAAAGTGGCAGTTATTCATCTGTTTTATTCCCCTCCTCCAATACACATGTATTGAGATTTTTCTGCACTTTCTGTTAAGCATACAATATTGCACTGTGAAAGCCAAGGTGTCGATATTCTGAAGCTGAAATGTTTGTTGCACTGTTTATGTAGAACTCTCATACAGCTGTTAACGTGTTACTTAGAACTGTTGCCCAATAATGGAAAAGTACTAAATAAATGTCAATTTGTGTACATGAATAAATATTGATTTGTGTACATGAATAAATGTTGATTTTTGTACATAAATAAATGTCAATTTGTGTACATGAATAACTGAATAAATGAAGATTGTTGTACGGGGGGGTAAATAAGGCATCCCCTGATAATAAGCCCTAATGCGTATTTCAGGGGAGGAAAAAGTATAAGACCTGGTCTTATTTTCGGGGAAATATGGTAGTCACCTTTGTGTTACAGCCCTGTAAATCATAGCTTAAGATTAGCTTTATTGTTACACAAACAAGGTTAAACAGGGAGATAAAAACAACAACAAGCCACAAACTCTCACAAATGCATTAGCCAAATACACCTTTGACTAATTAAATACATAAAGCCACTTAAATCAAATAAGAACACAATAATCAATGAGCAAGAAAACAATTGTTATAACCATTAACAGCAGCATAGCATTTCAGCAAACATAAGAATATGCAGTCAAACAGCACAGTGAAAGCATCAAGTAAGGAAAATCACAAGTTACAACTGCATTAAGAGCTTGCTATATGGTATTATTCAAGATTTAAAGAGCACTTATACTTAAAAGAGATGTAAATGAGAAATAGTGTAAAGCAGCTTATGCTAATGAAGTGTTCTTGTGATTCATAAACAAATACCCACACCAAACGCACACCCATTGTTAAAAGCATTATTGCACATCTTAAAATATCTACTATGCAATCCATGAACTTGATATACTGTTAAACAAATTGACACAACCCCCATGTATACACAAACACTAAATGACTCCCATATAAATTATTTTCCTCAGCAATTCCTTCAGAAGTTTGACCATGAATGCACAAGTACTAAATGACAATAAAATAAATATTTCTTGAAGTGAAATCAACAATCTTACCTCATTTTGAACAGTTTTGAAATACTTTTCCATTTATTTTCCTTCCAGTCAGCAGTTCCCTAATTAATTTACCCCCCCCCCCCCAACTTGAATATTTCCCAGGTAATATGGTGCTTCCTCACATACTTTCAGGGTCCTGTGTGCATTTTGTAAGCAAATGAGGACCTTTTTTAAACAAGAAACATCTTTATTAAATTATCATTATTATGACATAGGCAATCATATATTTACATAAATGAAAACAAACCACATTGACATAATTTTAGTTGCAAACATCACACATCATTTATAATCTATCCTGTCACTGTCAGTCAAACATTATGTAGCTCATTCAAAGCCTGCCTTCTCTTAAACCTCATTCCTTGCCTGCATGTATTGTACCCACAATTCCCATTTTTTCTATGTAATTTGCTCCTACCCTTTTCTAAAGATCCCATTTCCAGTTGTTTTATCACTGTTATTATATTCACTACTTCTAGTACAGTTGGTTTAGACTTTGATTTCCATGTTTATCTCTATGAATCATAGTAATACTCCAATGTCTAAGGTGCCTTATCCTCATAGCAGCTCTCCTCTTAATGCTTATGCTTTTAGTATGCTAGGTCTTTGCTATAGAGAGGCATGTTAACCAGAATGCCTCTGTATTTCTATTGCAGCATGAATGATCTCTGATTACCTTATTTCCATAAGGATATAGTGCCACTCTTTGCAGATTAACACTAAGAACATATGGAGGCTTTGACTCTGAATACCACCCAGGTTCTTTTCCTATAGACCTATTAATGTTGGACAGGAGCTACAGAATGTGCAAATTATTTCTCAATTTTTAATCAAACACAAGTGAAGACTAAAAGATAAGTGAAACGGTCAAAAGATTTAAGGCTTAGCTGCTCGATTGCAGTACCAACCACAGCTGGTTCACCAATTGAACACAATGACTTATAAACACATGATCTCCATTCAACTACCTATTCCTTGATTCCGTGTTGGAATACGCTTGAGTACTGCCTAGCAGAAACTTTCTCTATCATGTTGTCAGATTTGTGTTCAAAAGCCTCATTATCTGCTGTTGTCTGGCCTTTAACAATATACATATAGTCTGCATAAAAATTTCCATACTTCTAAAATGCTAATGTGAGCTATCTCTCACTTCTTCACTTTAGGAAGTGTTATGTTTAAAGGCCTAATTTTGGAAATAATGTTGGAAAGAGCAATGGTTTCCTTACCCCAAGTGAAGTTTAACTTCAAAAAAATCTTTGGTCATGTTCACTTCCTCTGTAAAGGTAATCAGTTCAGCTTCATTTTATGACCAAATAAAAACAACTCATCTATAAAGTGACAACAATTTATAGTTTGAAAAAAAATTGCTTTAGTACAGATTCTCTCCCACTGTGCCACATTATATATATATATATATATATATATATATATATATATATATATATATATATATATATATATATATATATATTAGTGTATCTTGAGCTTATGGCTGCTCCAATGACAACACCTCAAGTTTTGACCACACCATTTATCTTTAAAAACACGGTAATTATTAAATTAAACAACGTTTAAATACTTTAAGACAGTTCAGTATAGTCTAATAATGTTTAATCCAGTATATAATCAAATCATGCAGAATCACAGTATATAAATTGCTTGCATCAGGTGTTAGTAGACAGTTATCTTTCGCAAACTTCATGCCCAGAAACCCACAAAAATTAAAAAAAAAATAATGGGAGGAATTCATGGAGGTACCACGATGTGTTTCGATATTGAGCAGCTGCCTTTACATAGTGCTGCAATGTGGTCTACCTTGAAGACATGCAACACCATGTAGGGCTGGCCCCGTGGCCTTGCTGAATGCTAATGAGGCATTCGGGGGAAAGGCATATACTGATTAGCCATGTACTGTCTCTCCTGGAAGTGATTACAGGAAAGCATCTACATACCAAATAAATCAAGAAATCAAACAGCCATGTAAATCAGCACAACTGGACATACCACATTGTGGTATTGAATACAGCATCCCACAACTGTGGCACCAGGATTGGGAATGGAGAAAGCCACTAGGCATCAGGAATAACTCATCCATGAAGTGCATTAACAACACTGGTATCAGTGTGAGATTCAAGTGGTGGGGTAGTAATGCCCGCCACCAGGGATGCAGTTTACTTAAGTGTCTTCACAGCATGGACGTCACAATAGGCATATGCATTAATAAAGTGATCGGACTGGGGAAATCACTAGACAGCAAGGGTAACTTAAGATTAAAGTGTTATAATGGCACAGACATCACTACAGGGACTGGGGGGGGACAGGAGATATCAAGGATTCTACAAATGTGCCATAATGGCACATAAACTATTATGGTACTCGAGGGGGGGACACACTAGCCATCAGGGCAACTACAACTGTATAATAATAAGCTATTATGGTGATTGTGGGTGGGGGAAACCATGAGAAGTAAGAGCCGGGGGACTTGTGCTGTGACTATGATGTGTGTGTGTGTGTGTGTGTGTGGGTGTGTGTGTGTGTTTGTGTGTGTGTGTGTGTGTGT
Source organism: Protopterus annectens (assembly GCF_019279795.1). Lineage (NCBI taxonomy): Eukaryota > Metazoa > Chordata > Ceratodontiformes > Protopteridae > Protopterus > Protopterus annectens. The sequence goes on along the minus strand of NC_056725.1, from coordinate 1,489,304,198 downwards.
GTGTGTGTGTGTGTGTGTGTGTGTGTGTGTGTGTGTGTGTGTGTGTGTGTGTGTTCCGTACCTGTGTGTGTGGCAGTTTGCTATCACAACATGCAAATCACCAGTGATCTGCACATTGGAGTAATAAATATAATTCAGAGACATGTAGAGTAACTGATTATGACGTCTTATCTTCCAGTTATCACATCTCTGAATTGTAAATTACCTCATTATGGGAACAGGTCCTTTTTAGCGTGAGCTGTATGACTCACAATAGGTCCTTTAATGAATTCCCAGGAATATTTTTGACTACTGTTTTTAGCTTACCTTCAACAAAAACTGGTAATAGTTCAGTCATAGAACCTGATGTTTCTGCAATTCAGTGAAATGGGTGGTTACTGTCATTTTGTGGATTTTTGGACTGCCAAACTGAACAGAAGTATGAGATTCTTCAGCTTTGAAAAGATAAGCAAATTCATCAGTTTTAATACAATGTCAACCTAAGTTATTTTAGTTATGATTCATGGTGTACAACTTTTTTATTTTTTTATTTACTTACTTTATTTATTTATTTATTTATTTTTTTTATTTATTTTATTTTATTTTATTTTATTTTAACATTTGTTTACCATAAAAGTCCAACTGGGACAGAGCCCATTTTCAGTGGAGGCCCGTTACATTGGTCAAATATCTACATATCTCAGAGTTAAAATGTATGAGTATAATAATATAATGAGAAAGAAGGATAGCAAAATAATCTTTTGAAACATTCCCTGGTGTTCATAGATTAAAAGGTTTTTAGATTCATTGGTTGTTACTAGGTTAATGACCATTAGGGCCCTTACAAACCTAGCCACACACCCCAAACTATTTGGGTCAAAAGTATAATATGGGGGAGGCATACTAGGGTCTATGCTCAGTGATTGAAGAGAACAGTAATCGAACAGCTAATTTTCGAACACTAAACATTGAATGGCAATGCTCTCATACAGGCATATCATTGTAAAAAAAAAAATCACCGAAGTGTCATAGTTGACCAGGAGCAGGAAAATAGCTTGCTATACTTTTGTGTGATTCCATAGTTATAAAATAAAATAGTGTATTAAAATAGTATTCAGTATACACTGGACCCTCCTTATGTGGGGTGCTGTGCCCCCACACCCCCACTAATTATACATATCAACTTCTAGATTGCACTACAGTGCAGAAATAGTGTGATCTCAGAGTTGGTATATATAATTAGAGAGGGTGTGGGGTCGCAGTCCCCCACAAAAGAAGGGTCTGGTGTGCACCAAATACTATTTCAGTACACTATTTTATTTTATAACTATGGAATCATGGCAAAAAATTTACTGAGTTATTTCCCTGCTCCTGGCCAATTATGACACTTCAGTGATTTTTTTTTTTACAATGATATGCCTATACGAGAACACTGACATTCAATGTTTACTGTTTCCCAAAAAGCTGTTCGATGACCATTTCTTTTGATGGCCGAAAATAGACATGACATATTAGTAGGCAAGTAGCTAAGCATTTGTAGAGGGGGATATTAATTAGGATAATACTTTTCTTATTGATGGCCTCTGTCTATAAAAGATACAGGGGCCAGATCAATGGTAAATTTACAATTTCTCATCCAGTTATCACGGTTTTGTTTGAATATGGTCAGGGATGAACTCTGTTTTACATGGATAGGGAGCCTGTTCCATACTGCTGGGATCCTGTCTCCAGTAATCCAGAGAGTTATATAAGGATTAATGCCTACCTCAGAGAGCTTGTCAACAATGCCTGAGTGGAGTATTGTATTAAATGCCTTTGCTGGATCACGTTACGCGGTATGCACTGTTTTACCCTCGTCCATTGCCTTGTGACCTTCTCAAAGAAGTCTACCTGGTTAAGTAGGCATGACCTTTCCTTGACAAAGCTAAATTGGGAGAGAGTGTGTATTCATTTTAAAAGATTTACTCTTGTGTGTGTTACACCAGGTTGCTTTACATTTTAGAGACAGATGTCATCAGAATGAAACCATATATCTGCATGCATATGTTGAAAATAGATCTATTGCCACCCGTAACATGATGTTCTATAACAATATAATAACAGCTATGAATGAAAATTTGTGCTGTGATTTATATAGATTTAACTTCAGCATTTGACAGGGTCATGCACAAAACATTGATCAATAAATTAGTACAACTAGTTATTGATGTACTGTTGATAAATTGGATAGCTGCATGGCTTACAAATAGGACATGGCAAGTATCACACAATAACTGGACAGGTGAAATCCTTGGTTACAGTCAAGGTGTCCCATAGGACTCTGTACTAGGCCCTTACTTGTTTAGATTGTATTTTTCAGACCTTGCTTTTTCATCTGAGATGTTCTACAGTCTATATGCTGATGACCTGAAATTGGGTAAACTGATTGCAAGTGTTACAGATAAGCCATGTCTGCAAAATAATTTGACTAAATTGATCATTTGGGTACAGGAGAATACTATGTTGATAAATACATCAAAACCTAAGCATATGAGATTTGGGAGACATAAACTGAAAGGTGAATATTTAATATAGCACACAGTGATTGAAACTGTAGACTCATTTAAGGACCAGGGTATATGGGTAGATTCAGCTATGAGTTTTTCTAATCAGATCAACCAATTGGCTAATGATAGTTATAGAACTATAGGTTGTAAAAAGATTTATAAAGTCTAGGAAATCAAACATAATGAAGTCATTGTTTGTTAGTTACATTAGACACAAACTTGAGTATGGAATAACAACATGGAAACCCTATAAGAAAACAAGCATGAGTAAACTGGAAAGAGTACAACAGAAATATACCAAGGGCATCCATGGATGTGAAAATCGAAGTTATTATGAAAGACTAAAATATCTAAACTTGTACAGTGTCTCTTATAGATATTTAAGAGGAGATCTTATTCAGGTATATAGGGCATTTAGGGACAACTACCTCTGGGAATGTTTGGGGTTATCAAAAAGTAGTAGAAAATCGTCAGATAACCTATGTAGAAGATTCTATAGACATGAGAAGTGCACTAATTGGTTCTCTGACAGAGTAGTTGATGCTTGGAACAGACTACCAAATTACATTAAAGCAAGTACTAGTTTAGATATTTTTAAGAACAGCCTGGACACTTATTATGGGAACAAGTGTTTTGGTATATTGGCAAGCTAGAAGGGCATTAATGCCCATGCTTGAAAAATTTGTATGCATGTATGTATGTATGTATGTATGTATGTATGCATGTATGTATGTATGTATGTATGTATGTATGTATGTATGTATGTATGTATGTATTATAAGGAATAGGAATGGCAAGTGTATCTAAATGCTTACGCTTTCCCTGGTCTTAATGAGCTTGTTGACTTCAAAGCATTTTTGAAGAGATGCTGTCTAAACCGTTGAAGGAGTCACTTAGCTGACATTTATTTTATTAATTTGAAAGTTTAATGACTGGATAAGTGACTGGTCAACTGATCTTTTCAGTCACAGCCCAAGGTACAGTAATAATGACAATGCTTAAAAGTAGAACAATGCATAAATTTAAAAGCAAGTAAACAAATACAGAAATAGAACTCAAAAAAGCAATTACATTAGAAATGAGTTATAGAAGGACTAAAATTAAAAGATGGATTTTCACAAAGCACAAAATTATTAAGATTTGACCATTTGACATTTCAGAATTTCTGTGTACCAATATACATTAGTAAAGCTTGTAGTGTGACGGGGCACATGCTGTTACTAGCTGCACAAGCAATTAGCTGGTTTCTCTGTAGCAGAAGCATTCAGTTTCTTTCTGCAGGTGTTGTTTAAAGTGCTTTTTGAATGTTTCCAGAGCGTCAGGGTTTGTTATGACTGTAAATAGTTGATTCCATAATGTGGAATGATCTTTTCTGCTATGGAAAGTTTAACTTTAGTCTGATCAAAGTGAGACAGTGATCTTAGTTGCTTCTAAAGGAATATTGTTTGCCTGATTTGGACTTCGTTTTTGAGGGGTAGACAGTAGTCTAATTTAAGAATTTTAAACAGCAATGTGCTCAGGAGAAAAGTGCTTTGTCTGTAATAGGGAGCAAGTGTGCTCTTTCATATAAGATACAATGGTGGCAATTCATGCTTTCAAGGAGGGTAAAACTAAAGATTTTCTTTGCAGTTATTTGTATTTTGTGTGTAGAAACTGGCAGGACATAACTGGTCTTGGAAATTAAGTTATTTCTGGCAAAAGGCCATACATGATGTAGGTGAGAGATGATGTGAGAAACAGTAATATAATTTTAGTTGAGTGAAGACTCGGTTGGTTGTGTTGCCTGTATGAACACAGAGACTGAGGGAAAAGTCAAGTGTTATACCAAGATCATTTTCGTACTTTTCACTGGTATGTCAGATTTGTACAAGTACCAATTAAGGGTCTTCAGTACCATGTTTATTTTCTGAGGAAGTCTATAGTTGGGAGACAAAAGTGCTTACTGTGCTTATTTCTATTTTATTTTTGTTGTAACAATCTTGTTGTTTGTCGATATTTTTTGTTATCCCTTACATATTTAAAAAAGTCATATCCACGCCACTCTATAATGTCTCATGCCTAAATCTCTCTTTCTGTGAAGAAGAAAATGGCAGATGGGGTCAGGAATGTCTCGGGAAAGGATAAGGACCTAAAACACCGTAAAGCTGTTTAATGTCGGATTTGCTTTTTTTTTACTTTAAAATCTCTTTTTTAAATTATAATCAAACAAAATATATTAGCAAGAGTGACTCTACATTTGTTACAAATTTTGCAACATAAAATGCAAAACTGGAATAAGCAAGAAATAAAATACTGAAAATTCAATTATTAATATAATTTGCCTGATAAAACAGATAGCATGTCCAGGACATTTTTAAGACTCACACCACAGGTTCCAACCCAAACAGGCAAGGTAATAGAATCCACAGATCAGGCAACTGATAAGAAAAATAATTTCTTTCCGTGTTTTCTAGCCATAACCTAAAAGTCACTAGATGTCTACAGCAAGCCGAGGAAAGGGTAAAATGAATGGTATGTTACCAATACCTCTTTAAAGCAGAAGGGACCCAGTTAAGTAGGGCTAGGTAAAAAAAATACATACCGATCTTGGGGGCACAGGTAACTAGTGCAGATCTGAAATCACTAAAGACACCAAATGATAAACATCAAATATAACTCTATACCACCTGTGGCCAACTGTGACTAGCTCATCTATATTAACAGCTTCCTCTGAGTCTTTAAAGATGAATATTAAACATCAGAAGGCCTGACATTAAAAGATTACGGCCAGTCATGTATATTGCAGTCTTAAGGCCGTCTGTCCTTGCTGCCTAGGGGTAATGAAGAAATAAATTACTGTTAATAAGATCAGTGACCAGCTCATTAGAAAAATTCAGTGAGCAGATTCCAGCTGTGGTCCTAAAACTATTACCGAATACTTTATTCACTTCACAACACTTGTTTCAAAGAGGTTTGACTGCAAGCTTCATGTTTATTGCTAAAACAAGCCTCAGTGATTTCAGTTTGTAAAGGTGGAAGTAAACACTTGTTTTGCAATTACAGACCAGTTAGCTTTATTTATGTCACAGCTGAATGCCTTGAGGATGTCTTGCTAAAATGTATTTATGCATCACCCCATTCCTTTTTTTTTTTACCTTTTTCAGCATGGCTTTGTTAAAAGCAGATTTTACATTACTGTTCTAACTTCATTTTATTCTAATTTTATAGATGCCTAGGATTGTGGAGTGCTTATTTAAGCGACTTATTTAGATCTGCCCTAGGCATTTGATCACGTTATTCAAATGTATTACAGATTATCTTTACATTTACTCCTATTTTCTTGTGGACCACTACAACTACAATGATCCATGGTCAACTGTTGATAACCAGTTTACAATCAAATACAATGCTGCCTTCTTTGGGAGGCAATGTTTTACATTATAATAAAATAATCCCATCACATTCTGTTCTAGGAAGGTATTTTATGTTCTCCTTCTACCATTTTTTAAGTATGTTACAGCAGGGTGGCTCAGTAATAAGATTTCTTCATTGCAGGTCAAGAGTCCTGGTTTCAGTATTGGATTCTACACACTATATATGTGAAGTTCACATGAGTTCTTTCTATCTCTTTGGGATTTCCTGGTATATTTTAGTAACATCTCAGAAAACTGGCTAAGCCAAACATACACTCAGATAGCTATATGTATTATATTGTACCTACCATTCTGAATCTGAAAATGATACAGAGATACCGCACGGAGCAAGCTTATGGTAACATGCATCTTTGTTATACCACAAGGCTATAACAGCTGCAGTTTTGTTTGGCTTACTACTGATTTTAAGGACAGTTCTTTTAATATTCATAAATAATTATTATCATTATGAATTGTGTGAGTTTGAGTTCAGCATCAAGCTAATATCAAGAAGAGATTAAAAACTGTGTAAAACTACTTAATTTGGAGTTAATATGTATTTGTATTAAATCTGACTTTTATCCTTGTCATAGAGCATGAATGCATGAGTTAAAACTTCATATTGGACATCTTTGCTGGTAAAATTGCTGTCATTTCAGAAATGATATCCCGATCTTATATTTCTCTTGCATTCTAACCGAGTAACATGTCAGTAGATATGCTGCAGCATTCCACATCACTTAAACATGCCCAAGGTCAAGGATACTGCACCCAAGATAATGAATGTTACAGTAAAGCCACCCATAATGAGACCAGAGCATGCATTAATGGACTCAGGTCCTCTGCTGTCAATAGATGCATTACATAAACAATGTCTCTCAAATGATGACAGGAAGACTTTAAAACAGCAGATGTAATCCATCAGTGAAAGTGAATAACGAGCGTCACTTGTATGATATGCATGCTAGAGGTTAAGTTAAGTCTGTTAACCCATTAAATGCTTATAAGAATAAAATATAAGAATATAAAAGGGAGTCATGAAGGGCATTAAGATGGCATGAATGGCTGTTGGTAGATGCCGTCAGAGCTTAAGATTTACTAAAGTACTCCTCATCCAGATTAAGATGCCATCTAAACTTTCTTCTAGTGATATCAGAGATAAAATGATAATGAACACTCTTCTTTCAGACAACATCCCCAAGAGAAATCATATTACCTTTGAATATCAAGAAACTAATAATGTAGCTATGTAGAACCCCACAAATCAGGTGGAAGCTACTGGAAAAATAATTTCAGGAGCAATTCTCTGGGAGCACCATGGCAGGTAAGAGACAAAGCAAATAAGGGCTATGGAAAATAAACCACATTAGGAATCTTGGTATTCCAGAAAAGATCTCATGATCCACGGGATCTGCAATGTCATATGCAAAAAAGAGAACAAGTAGGGACGGTACTAAATAGCAGCATTGATGTCTCATTAACTACTCTCACTCCAGAATTAAGACTGCAAATAAATAAACTAAACAAACCACAAGTGCACTACTAACATGCATTTAAAAAATAAGAGACACCAAGTGGATAAAAAGTGCCTCAGTAATAATCTGGGGTCTACATTATAAGCACGAAGGTGTACTTACCCGAATATGTAAGCATCAACATGTCTTCCTCGAACCGCAAACATCAATTGTCCTGAAGCGCGAAATCTGAAACATTGAATCATCATGGTTGGCCCTTCTGCGGTATAGCTCTGTAAGGTAAGTGTGAGATAGTTATGGACCTTAGGGTTAGGGTGCGGATTAAGGTAAGTGCATAGATGGTAATGCATGTGAGATTTAGTGTAGGGTTAGAAGTAGGGTTTTGGTTAGTGTATGTATGTGGTTTATTTAGTTTGTTTGGGTAGGTAGTATGTAGTGGGCAGTGCGGTGGGACAACTATGATGGTTCGAGTTTTTGAATTTCGTGGTTTAGGGTGTTCGGTGTACTCGCAGTTCACGGAATGTGTGTCGGTGTTTTCGTATTCACTTAATAGGGCTTTTGTGCTTATAATATAGACGCATAATCTGGGTCTGTATTGTAGAGTGATAACGCTCTGACTGTGGCCCAGGTGACTCAAGTTCAAGTAGCAGCTTGGGCACTGGAAGATCCAAGCAGGAGTGTTGCAAGTGAACAGCTTTACAAATCACCCTCTCCAGGTGGTTCCCAGTTTGCTTTTGCTCCCAACAAGCAGAGGCTAACAGGTTACAGTTGACTGAGGCAATGCCAACTTCGTGTCTCAAGCAGGTGATGGTCATTCTCAGGACACTTGTGTGGGATCATGCAGAAGTCATGGGGAAGGCACTAAATTGATTCAACACTGATGGCATCATGTGGACTGGTATTCTGGGGTTAACAGAAACTCTCAGCTGTCCAAATTAATGATGGCTTCACTGCAGATCCCTCAGCAGGCTGGAAGATTGGTAGGAGCACTGGAAATTGTGAGCCATTCAGTGGGTATTTTGGCTATAGCATGGATTCAGTGATGATATCAGAGTTCCCCTGTGGACCCATGAGCTGCCAGTCAGGATGGCCTGTGTGGTGTTACATAGCCATTCTGTTGGGCAGTTAGGCTGTAGTGAAGGCTCATAACAGCACTTGAACATCCGGGTTAATAAGACCCTCATGGCAGCTTAGATGAAAGACCATCTGGGCAGCTATCACTCTGAAAATGAGTGAAATTCCTGGGGCATGAGAATGAACAAAATGTATCTGACGTGGCAAAGGCTTAATGGTTAGCAGGTATGAGCATGAATAACAATTGCAAAAATAAAAAATAAAGATACATCAGCACCAGTGCTGAAAACAATCCTATGAGACATTTCATTTACAAAAGCCTACAGGACAGTGGTATAAAGTGATGCAACAGACAACGATTTTCAACACAATGTAAAATACAGTGTTATCTACAAATGCTAAACACAATACTAGAACTGATGCAGAATTCAAAGAAAGCATGGGACCTGGATGCCTAAAATAGTATTAAGCATGCCCTTGTAGTGACCCTCCTTAAACTGTTTAAACTGTTTAACTTAAGCTTAACTGCATGATTTATCCCCAAAGTATGGTGGACTGCAATGGTGATGATCCTATACAAGAACAGCCCTACCACTAACCTGGAAAACTGTAGACCCATTAGCCTGACTAGTCTGATTTGCGAAGCTAGGAACTCATAGGTTCATAGGTGTTTACTAAGCTAACAACCACAAGGGCCTTTTTCAGCCTAGCCATGTATCCCAAATCTCTGAAGAGTTCTGATACCCTTGATAAGTGTAAGCATAGGTCTGGGAGATGAACCATTTACAGGTTTCCTGTCTGCATCAGAGATATAGGTACCAAACCGGGTATGAATTTCCAGTTTTCCATCCAATTGCCCAAGTTCCACTTGAATTTGACTAGGGAGGAACCTTGCTTCACATGGATGGGGGAGCCTGTTCCATACACAGGGTAGTCTCTGGGATATTCCTGTCCCAGAGACTTCCCATACTCTGGAACAGACTGCCTATCTATGTCAAACAGAGCTCCTCATTAGCACTCTTCAAGAAAAATCTTGATGATTGGATGGTAAATGGTAAATTCACCCCAGGGATCACTTCTGTGGCTCTGCTCGACAGGGGCACAGGAAAATAATTTTCTTGGGTGGCGAATGCCAGGGTACATTTTTTGGCTAGGCTTATATAGGCCCTAGGGCCAAAAGCCTAGTACCTACCTATGAACCTATGAACCTATACAAAACTATCTCTCCAGCAGGTTCTATTTATATTGCAGGCAAGGTTTAAGTCTTCAGAATGGGTAATTCTGGTACTGTTTGTTTTGTCGATTTGCAGGAGGTCCATCAGAGTGGGGTGTGACAATGCCCTCTGTGCCAGGCATAGATCTCCCCTCAAAAGCCTGTAGGAGATAGGGCCTTGAGGCGGTCTGCATAGGACATATTACTTATGCCCTGTATTCTTTTAGTGAGGAACCTCTGTGGACATTCCAGTTGCTGGATATGCCTGGTTAGGTACATACCAAAAGGGGCATTGTACTCAATGATAGGTCTGATGAATGCCGAATACAGTGGAACATTGACTTTCTTGGACTTAGATGCCATACCTTTGTTTATAAGTTGTGCAACAAAGAATGATTTCCTCACCACTGTAGACATGTGATGATCAAAGGCTAGATTACTATCTATGTGTGTCCCCTAAGTCCCTGACTACTGAGTCAACTCCAAGGGATGTGTTGTCAATATGATAGTTACCAGGAATGGATGACTTCTCAAAGGATACTATTACGCATTTCTTGGCATTTAGTTTTAGTCCATGACTCTGACACCAGTTGTTTGTCTGTGTCAGCCCCTCTTGGTGAACATTTGTGTCAGTGTGAGATACAATGACAGCTCCTAATTTGCAATCATCTGCAAATTTAGTCAGCCAGAGACCACTGGCATTGGCCTTAACTTCTGAGAAGTAAATATCAAAAAGGAGTGGTCCAAGGACTGATCCCTGACAGATTCCACTTGTGACTGGCCTCTTTATAGAGGTGGACGCTCCAATTCTAACTTCCTCGATCATGTCTGTGAGCCAGTTGGCTATTCACCAGGTGACATACAGGTTTGTACATAACCTTTTGAGTTTATCAACAATGCCTGAGTGGGGTATTGTGTCAAATGCCTTGGTGAGGTCAAGGTAGGCAGTGTGAACGATTTTGCCCTCATCCATTGCTTTGGTGACCTTCTTAAAGAAGTCCACCAGGTTGAGTAGGCATGATCTTCCCGTTACGAAACCAAACTGGGTTGGGTCCAGTGTCTGGAGGTTTATTATATCTCTATCAATCATCTCCATGATAATTCTTTCCATGGCTTTACATATAAGACTAGTGAGACTTATGGGTCTGTAGTTTCCAGGATCTGAAGATGGCCCACCTTTGTGCAGAGGGATGACTGTTGCCTTTCGCCATTCATGAGGCACGAAGCCTGCTTGGAGGCTACAGTTAAATATTAATTCCAGAGGCCCTAGTAGGTTCTGTTTCATGCTATTTAGAAGTCATCCTGGGACATTGTTCTGTCTGGATGCATAAACTATGATATCAGAACCTTATCAAGTTACATCCACATCAGTCTGGTTTTGTCAAAATGGCGAACCTGCTTACTCTGTTTAGTTAAGTACTTTGAAAAGGTCACAGGCTGCTGACAGTGGTCATTCTGTTCACACTGCTAATTAAGAACTGGCTACAAAAACTGACACTACAACCCATGCTGACATCATAAACAAGCTAACTACCTTAAACGTATAAGTGGTGAAGCAGATAGCCATCTGTTTGAAAGAGAGAACCCACATAGTTAAGAGGTTCCAGGTGTACTCCAGGGCTTTTTACTGAGATCCCTCTGTTTTGGCACCTACTTCTCCAATTTCCATACTGGGAATTTTGACCTCTGCTTAACTAAGTTTACAGATGACCCACATAAAGAAGTGGTATATGGAAAAAGGACTATAGTTAAGTGCAAAAAAGTGTAGTAATGTCAAATTTGGTAAGCATCTCTCTCCATCCCTCTCTCTGTTTTTCTCTCTCTCTCTCTCAGTGTACAATATAGCCAATATCAGACTCCAAAAGGATCATGTTGGAGAATGGCAGCACCTTAAAACAGCATGTGTGAGGACTATAGAACAGGTATGTGGCCAAGCCAGGTATGGAAATAAGGTACATAAGGATAGCTAGTGGTGGAATGCAAAGGTTCAAGAAGTCATCAAAAGAAAGAAGGAATGCAAGAGAAAGTGGGAGATAGAAAAAGTGGACCAGACAACAAAGGAATACTGGTTGGCTAACAAAAAGACTAAGAGGGAAGTTGCAACCACAAAGAACAAGGCATCAGAAGCACTTTTCTAGCTTCTGGAAAGTGAGTTAGTTGATGGCACAAAGAAACTATATCAGATTCCAGGGCAAAGACAGAAAGATAAAGAAGATGGTCAGACACCCTTCATAAGAGATGCCATCAACAACCTGCTCACCAGTCCACAGAACATCAAAGGCATATGGAAGGAGCACTTCCAGCAGCTTCTGAATGAAGAAAACCCCACAGAAGCTGTACAGCCCCAGATATAGCCTATGATGAGAGAAGAGGAGGATCCTACCCTAGAAGAGGTAAGAACAGCACTAAGGAAAATGAAGTCATGGAAACAAGCAGGCTCAGATGAGGTCACAGCAAATATGATAAAGATGCTGGGTGAGATAGGGGAGAAAAGGCTTCTGAGGGTACTCACAGCAGTGTGGAGAGAAAGACATATCCTAGATGACTGAAGTACAAGTATACTAGTGCCAGTGTTCAAGAACAAAGGGGGCAGTCACACCTGTGGGCAGTACAAAGGTATCATACTCTTGTCACATTGCATGAAAGTTCTGGAGAGGGTAATTGATGAATACGTAGTGTAGCAGAAAGTAAGGTGGAAGATGATCAGTTCAGATTCAGATCAGGATGCAGCACAAATGACCAGATGTTTGCAGAGAGACAAATAGTTGAGAAGAAGCTAGAGATAAGGAAGAAATCCAACTGGCTATTTCGGAGAAAGCATATGACAAGGTCCCAAGAAGGCTGATATGGGCAGTCCTGTGATGGTTCAAAGTCCCAGAAACATTGGTGCAGGCTTTGTACGAAGACCTAACGACTCAAATACAGAGTTCAAATACAGAGACTCAAATACAAATGTTTTGACTCACACAGGTGTTTCCTGTGGGAGTGGGTGTGCACAAGGGTTTAGCTCTGAGCCCACTGTTCATACCGGTGATGGACTACATTATCAAACAGGTCAGAGGGGACAGATTGACAAATTTGCCATACGCAGTTAATGTGGCATCACAGGCAGACTCTGAGCAAGAACTGCAGCAATGGATACAGGAATGGAATGCAAAACTAAAGGCAGATGGGATGAAACTGAGTACAGATAAGACAGTTATAATGGCAGCAAATGGTGGAGTTCAGAAGAAGGTAACAATAGAGATAGAAGGGAAATAGTGGAAGAGGTTAACAGCTTCAAGTATCTCTGAGGGGTGGTTGAGGAGAAGTGAAGTCTGAATGAGGAGGTAAAATCCAGAATCAGAGGGCCTGCAATCAACTGGCACAGAGTTTCAAGTATAGTATATGACAAAAGAATGAAAAAGAAGCTGAAAAGTAAGGTGTACAAAATGGGCCGGTGTGACTAGTACTATTGTATTGTACAGAAACCTGGGCAGTAAAGGCAGAGTGGCTAAGGAAGCTAGAGGTGATGGAGATGAAATGCATGAGAAGGCTGGTAGGATGCACACTGTGGGAAAGACGAAGAAATGATGACATAACAGCAGAAGCCAAAGTAGCTCCAGTTGCAGAAAAGGTTAAAGTGAACAGATTATGGTGGTTCAGGTGCATGTGCAGAAAATCAGAAGACAATCTGGTGAATAAGATTTGGGACAAACAGGAAGAAGGCAAGAGGAAACAAGGGCATCCAGCAAAGAGGTGGATGGATTGTGTGAAAGAAGACCTGCAACAGTTATGCATCAGTGTCAAAGATGTCAGGTGAGCAGTACTGAATAAAAAGAGAGATGGCGACAGCTGACATGACACTCTGACCCCACATAGAAAATGGGGAAAAGGGGGCTTGATGATGATGATGATGATTATCAGTGTATGGCATATTCTCTTGTATTCTTACGTTATGACTCTAATGTAATTGTCAGAAAGATTCTACCACCAAAATGATAATTTTGCCGTCTAATACTACCATTTGGGGCTGTAGAATACTGGACTGCTTCAAGTCATCATGGGCAGATGGTATGGTCCATTTGGGGGGAGCCATTTTCAACAATAGAGATAATGAATGAGAGAATCTATATCAATATAACTATATGTGTACTTAAATTTATCTGTGCAGTTATGTTTTTATCACTTAATAGTCATGCAGAAGTTTATTTTTAATGTCCTCTTGGGTTTATGGAATCCTTCCAGTTAGTTTGGTCCTTTGAGTCACACCCATTAGATATAGGTTCATAGGTTCATAGGTTCATACTAGGCTATCTGCCCTAGGGCATTTATAAGCCTAGCCAGAGTGTGTTTGGCTTTCACCACCTATTTTAAATTAATTTTACTATGCCCTTTTTCGAAGTTAGTATACTGTGCCTCTGTCTAACAGTGACACAGAAGTGATACCCGGGGTAAACCTACGATCTCCCATCCACTCATCAAGATTCCTCTTGAAGAGAGTCAATGAGGGACTCTGCCTAACCTGTACTGGGATTTTATTCCAGAGTGAAGGGAGCCTCTGGGTTATGAATCTGTCCCTCCAGCATGTCCTATTTATTTCATTGCTAAGGTTCAAGTCTCTCGAGCATGTAGCTCGATGGGATTTGGATTTTCTGAGGTGCAGCATGTCCATTAATTCCGGGTTGGACATGGCTTTATACATCAGGCACAGATTGCCTCTGAGCAGGCGGTATGCCACTGAGTAGAGCTGGAGTTTCTTTAACCGGGCAGCATATGGCATCTGTTTGAGCCCTTTGATCCTCTTGGTGAGGTACTTCTGGGGTCTTTCCAGTTGCTGCAGGTGTCTGGTAAGGTACATCCCAAAAGGGGCATTGTACTCAATTATGGGCCTGATGAGGGATGAGTAAAGAGGCACGATGACCTCCCCTGATCTAGATGTGAATCCCTTCATGATTAGGTGGGCTATATAAAATGTTTTTCTAACCACTTTAGCCACGTGGTTGTCAAATGAGAGATTGCTATCAACTTGGGTCCCCAGGTCCCTAATTACTTCTTCTGTACTTAATGGATTACCACCTATGTGGTAATTTGTGGGCACCTTGTTTTTGCCAAAGGGGATGACTATACACTTTTTGGCGTTTAGCCTGAGGCCATGGCTCTGGCACCAGTTGTCTGTTTCTATGAGGCCCTTTTGGAGGATGCTTGTGTCGGCTGGAGAGTTGATTATGGCACCCAGTCTGCACTCATCTGCGAAGTTGGTCAGCCACAGTCCTTCCGTGTTGGCCTGTATCTCCGAGATATATATACCGAACAAGAGAGGTCCCAGGACTGAGCCCTGTGGGATGCCACTTGTAACTGGTTTGGAGTCTGACATGGCTCCAGCAATTCTAACCATGTGGGTTCTGTCCTTGAGCCAGTTTGCAACTCATCTTGTGACATAGGGGTTTATATTTAAGCTGGTGAGCGTATCTATAATGCCTGAATGGGGTATTGTATCGAAGGCTTTTGTGAGGTCCAGGTAGGCTGTGTGGACCACCTTCCCCTCATCAATGGCCTTGGTGACTGTTTCAAAGAAATCGACCAGGTTTAAGAGGCAGGATCTGCCATTAACAAAGCCAAACTGGGTAGGATCCAGTGTCTGTACGTCCCCAATATCTTTATTTATGAGGTCCATGATGATCTTTTCCATAGCTTTGCAGACCAAGCTAGTCAGGCTTATGGGGCGATAGTTTCCAGGATCTGTTGAGGCACCACCTTTGTGGAGAGGGACTACTGTTGCTGTACACGACTCTTTGAGTACATATCCTGTAGTAAGGCTGAGATTGAACAGTAATTTTATGTTTGGGTTTAGCTCTTCTTGGAGTTTATGTAGGACGCAGCCCGGGACACCGTCTGGTCCCATTGATGCTGTGTTTTTTGCTTTGGAGAGGGCGGCTCTTACCTGAGCATCTGAGATGTCAGGGGCAGCACTCTGCTGGGATAGATATTTGCCCTTTTGGTGAGAAGGGGGGGAGAAGTTTGCACTGAACCTGACAGCTAGGATGTTGGCAATGTCTGTGGGTTCGATGTATTTTTTGTCATTTTGGACTAATTCTGAGCATATCTGGGAATTCCCACCCAGGTTCCTAACATAACTAAAGAAAGCCTTGTGATTATCCTTAGTGTCCTGTGCAATTTTTCTCTCGAAGCTGGCCTTAGACGATTTTATGAGTGCCTGTAGTTTTTTGCTAATACTGATCAGAGATGCCTTCCCTTTTTGGGATTTTGCTCTGTCATGTAGTAGCTTCCTCCTTCTATTGTATAGTTTGTTTATGGCTGGGATCCACCAGACAGGATGTCTGCCTTTGGAGGATTGGGTCTTGGTTTTATTTGGGATTACATGATCCATGCATTCCTGAAGGTGTTCATAGAATGCATTTATAAAGGATTCTGCAGTCTGGGCCGTATTTTCCACAGGCTTGGGGGCTTTGAAGGATTCCACCTCGGTTTTGAGGAGTGTGAAATTTGCTTTCGAGAAGTTTTTCACTGTGGTTTTCTGGGCAGGGGGTGGGGTCAGGATGTGAATATCCAGTGAGATTAGTTTATGGTCTGATCTTACCAGTGAGGGATACACTTCTGGTCTGGAGCATAGAGTCCCCATGTTGGTGATGATCAGGTCCAGTATGTTTTCCCCTCTTGTGGGAGTGGTAACAAGTTGTTCCATAGCATTTGAGTTTATAAATTCTAGGAACCTTTGGGCTAGGGTGTTGGAGCTAGAGTAATGCTCCCAGTCTATGTTTGGGTAGTTGAAGTCACCCAATATAATGGTGTTTGGAGAGACCTTCATATTTTCCAGCATTCTCAGGAAGGCCGAGTGGGGTTCCTGGGTTTGGGATGGTGGTCTGTACCAGGCTATAAACTGGAAGGCAGTTTTACCCACTGTTAGTTGCACATGGATAATCTCTGATACTTTGTGCTGTGCCGCCAACCTGGAGGTGTGGGTATCTTTGACGAATATTGATACTTCCCCTCCTTTTATTGTTTCGGTCCAAGTTTTGGGGCCGAAAAGCATGGTATGAGGTATAACCTGGCAGTGCTGGGGTGCTCTCGGGAGCCTTGAACCAGGTTTCTGTTACTGCACAGATATCAATGTTCTCCATGCTAAGGAGAGTTTCGAGTGCGTGCATCTTGAGGTTTAGACTTCTGGCGTTGAGTAGCATTACTCTTAGTTTCTTATTTTTTTTCTTATATTGAAGTTGATCTCATGCAGAAGCATACAGGGGGTGCGAGGTGAGCCATGAAGAGTTTAATTTCAAAAATGAAGTGTTTGAATTACTTTCCAGTGGAAGTAGAAGGCTCCCAATTTAATAATATAATTACTGTGTTATGGAAGTTAATAAAATGCACTGGTAATGTTATCAGTGTCTTTCTGAATATAATTAAATTTCAGCAGGTGCGCAGCTTTCCCTTTTTTAAGTATAGGACAGAGTCATAGATGTTCTGCAAAGGGACATGTCACAAATTAAATGCAAGCTGAGATTAGGTCTTTGTCTAAAGCTTTTTTTTCCCTTTAGGGACAAGACAAATAGATGGTCATCTATTTAGAGTAGTTCAGTTTTTTAGACATTTATTATGATGAAGTGCAACCTATACTTGCAGAGATCCAAGTGGCTTCATTTGATCTTTGTTTCTCCAAGATTAGGATTGCCAAGATGGGAGTGTGCTTGTAACACAGCTCCACATCTAATAAGGGGCTATGTCCTCAACTTGGAAGACATTTATTATGTATATAGTTGTTATATTTAAGGGGGTGACTCAATGGATGCTGAGACTTTATGCTGAGAACAGAGTTTTTGGGGATTTTTGGTACTAGAGTAACCTATAATATACTGCTGCAGGAAATGTACGTTACTATCAGGAGATCTGAAAGAAGGATAAGAATAGACAACTGGAAAGCTGCAATAAGAGGGGGAAAGACAAACTGACCTAGCAATTTCATAGGAAACATGCAACAAAAGAGGAGCATCAGAAAACTGAATGCAAAAGGTGGTCTTTTCTAACATAAGACTCTTACAAGAGGGATGAAGAACAGAATAGGGCAATTTAGGGCACAAATTAGACTGATAATTATTATTAGACAAATAAGACTGTTGAAGGCTGCTTGACTATATAGAAAGGGACCTTTAACAGAGTGAAGATGACAATAGCTGGAATTAATTTTCCTCTGGGGACAAGAGTGGTTTGTTAGGAATTTACTGCTTAAGATTGTTTACTATTAGGAAAGAGCTCTGGTGAAAGCAGGGGATTGGAATATGATATTGGCTGCACAAGAGGAAATGGGAGGCAGAAGAATGCTGAGGTGTAGGAAGAGTGAGCAACATATTAATCTGATGTTATCCTCACTGACCTTAGTTAATGTTTGGAATATAATGGATAACAGACCTGCAGAAGAAGGGTTCATTTACTATAATCCTAAGTGGGATACCTGGTCTAGGACTGATAAAGTGTTTTTTGGGCAAGAGCATAAGGAAATAGTAAGATCAGTAAGGGTGGGCCCACTTCTTTATTCAGACCATGCTCCACTACAGATGGAACACTGGAAACTTCCAGTAAGCTGACTATTGAAGTCTGAACTTTCTCTCTCGTTAAAGGGAGAAGCAGAGAAAATGTTCCCTGGGCTTGGCAAACAAATTGTGTAGATCTGGGATGAATTTAAGATGGAGTTGAGACCAAGGATAAGGCAAAAAATATCAGACAATATTGTCAACCTTACAGTGGGTAGGGAGTACAGGTGGAGCAAAATACAGGACGTGCAGAGGAGGCTTTACAGGTTATTAAAGGAGGAAAAACAGTAACTTCAGGAATTAATATAGGGTTTACAAAGAGAATATGATGAGAGGATTTGTGCTCAAGGAAGCATTTTCAAAGAGCTTCAGCAAATGAAAAATCCTAGAGCCATGAGAGGTTTACCAGTCAGACTCCATCAAAAGAAAATGGACAAAATGCTAGAAAAGATTTGGATGGTGAGACATACATGAATTAGTGGAAGATGAAAACAGGATTTTGTGGGTTTTTAAGGGATTGCTATCAGATTCTGTATGAGAAATAGGTATAAGACAGGGAATTTGAGTTAAATGCCAGTGACTTTTTAGCAGTGCAGGCCTTGCCAGGTCTAGAACCTGAACTAGCTCAGGTCTTAGGGAAGGGCATTATACCTGAGAAAGTGATAGAAGCTTCGAGAGATCAGAAGAGAAATAAAACTCCATATGTAGATGGATTTCTAGTCAAAATATGAATACTGTTAAAGGAGAAAATTATTCCTTTTTGGCTGGAGATGATTAACAAGATATGAGATGGTGCCGATCCACTTCAGTCTTGAGGTCAGGACATCATTACTGATATTCTTGATTAGGGAAGGCATCTCTCAGAAGCAGCTTGCAATAGAGCTATAACTATATTAATTCATCACTATAAAGCATTAAAGACTATATTAGCAAGATGTTTGAGAAGGGCAGGGATACATTTGATTGACCTGGACTTATGTGGATTTATTGAGTGGAGGAAGACACATGATAATATAGTCAGTATTTTAATGATCATACATGAAGCTAATGTCACTGGTAGGAGAACAGGTCTATTTGCCTTGGATGCTGCAAAGGCATTTGAGAGGATAAATTGGAAATACCTCTTTCTAGCTCTTGACAGGTCCAGTCTCCTGGATTGGTTAATTGACACCTTGAGAAGGCTTACGAGGGGGCCACAGCTCAGGTTAAAATAGTGGGTAGATTGTCGGAGAACATACATATAAGGTGGGGTATCAGACCAGATTGCCTGCTTTCACCAATTCTCTTCACATTATATCTTCTTGAGCCTTTGGCTGCAAAGATAAGGTGGTCAGATATTCAGACCTTTAGACTGGGACAGGTAGAGCTGAAAATTGTTTTGTTTGCAGATGATGACCAGCTCACCCTCGTGAATCCAGACAGGGATGTGAAGAAAATGTGGAGTATTAGTAAATTCAGTTCCATTTCTGGCTATAAAGTTAATCAGGCAAAAACAAAGGTGGTAGCAATAAACCTGGGCACAACGATAAGGGGTGAGGGGATTCAGCAGCAGTGATGGATGTAGGGTCAGGGGTCTTCTTAAGAAATACTCTTTTGAGGCATCCAAAAATGCAATTTTTTAGAAAATGATGCATAGGATTCACACTAATCTTAAGAAATGAGAAGTCCTTAACTTAGATTTAGAACAGAAAGTGCAGGTAGTGCACTGGCATGTGGTCTCTTATCATTTTTGTGGTACTCATGCTCTGTGTTATGGTCCTGTGAGAAAACAGATGATAAAGCTTAAGAACTGGGTAAGAGATGTCATATGTGGACTGAGAAAGCCTACAGTAAGCTCGGAGAAGTTGGTGATGTTTAAGGAGAAAGGAATTGCACTCCCAGATATGGAGATTTATGATGAGGCATCACAGATTTATTTCATGGTAGGACAGTTAGATAAACATAATGAGGCAAGTGGATAGCAATGCCAAAACAAAAAAGTCCATGATTGGCTCATATAGATCCTTTAGAAGTTTGGTGGGGAAGAGGGTGAATTGAGGTGGAAAGCCCCCTCCTGAAAATGGTTAGGTGGGTAGTAAAAATTCTCTTTAGAGAAGATCATTTACAAGATGGAGGCAGGATGCCTTGCCTATTGGGATGGATAGTTATGGTGGACATTAGGTGAATGCAGACTTCATATGGAGAATACTGAATATATACCGGTTAGGTATTGGGAAGATATAATAATAGAAAATAGGATCAGAAGCGGGAAAGAGATGAAAGAACTGTATGAGCTGCCTGAAAGATTAAGATTTATTATCTGTCCCTGACACAGTGGGTTAAAACTGATGTATCTAAAAACTTAGCCATTATAAGATTACTAGGACTGAGGAGGATGGCAGAATACCAAAGGAAAGGGCTGGTAACTGGAATCTATATGGCTAATAAAGAAAGGGATGAGAAGGTCTCTTTGGGACTAAGTAAAAAGTTGGCAAGATACCTAGACATTACAATGGATAGAAAACAATGGTGTTGAATCTGGTCCTCAGTTTAGAAAGTCATTTGGTTGAAGAAATTTAGGATCTTCACCTGGATATTTCTGCATAAATAGTTTTATACCCCAGGCAGATTGGGGAGAATGTTTCCTGGAACTTCACCTCTTTGATGGAGGTGTGATAAGCAACAGATTGGACCTGGAAGCATATTTTTGGACCTGTCCAGAGCTACAGTAGTATAGGGCAAGAGTATTGCAAGTATAGAAGGGGAAGGTGCCACTTTAAAATGAGGATGGATGGATCCTAAGAATGGACATTACCTGGTCAGCCAAAGGGATTAAAGAATGTTTGGTTGAGTTGTTCCTCCTGCTGGGGAAAAAAGTGATTTCTAGATCTTGGAAGGAAAATTAATGATTGAAGATGGCAGATTTAGTAGATCTTATGCAAAAATATGAGAGATAGGAGGTAACACTTTTGGGAAATAAAAAACAGAAGAGATGTTAAAACTACCAACACCTTTGAGTATGTCCGTAGGGCAGAAGTGAACTGCAGATTTCTTCTAATATATTATCCACCAAGATACCTGGAATCATGTTTGCTTTTTCATGACCTCCACATTGATCTTCTGTATATGTTCCTAAAATGATTAATCCTGAGAGATTTTCTTAACTGGTTTGATTAATAGACAAACACATTCACAGTCATACCACTGTTACCTACAAAACTGGCTACTCTGACTGCTCTATGGGCATGGTTTTCTAACCTTCTCTGGAGATCAGATTCTTGCTGGTAGAATCGGTCTCTTGGACTGAATGTCCCAGATTGATTACATGTTTGGTTTTCAACTGTTTTTGCCATGTGATACTGCTCTGGTTCCTTGAAGGGATTTGCTGAATACTGAATGCCGTATGGCAGAGCTAGCCACCTGGTGGTGTGAATCTTGGCTCTAGATGACTGTTAATGTTTAAGTGATACCCTGACTCCATGTATTAAAATGGGGAAAATGGGTTGTTGATGGATGGATGACAGGGCCTGTATTGAACTATTTACTAGGTGAAGAGGCATACCTCTCAAACTCTTAGCACAAGAAATTTGGACAAACTGCAAAATAATGGAGGGACAAAGGCCTAAAAATAGGGACATATTGTAAATATTGCACTTACAAATTTAGAAAGTTGCTAGAATAACAGTATTTGAATTACCATGCATTTTCTGAAGGATTTGAATTCTGAAACTCAAATGTATGTCATTATTTACTAACTTCAATCCTCAGTGATTTGCCAGAAAAGCACACATTTTATGAGGCACAGACAAAAAGTAAGAGTCAAAAATCTAGACATTCTGCAAAATCTGGACAGTTGAGGGGTATGTTGGAGAGGAGATTGGTGCAGATGCTCCAAATATACTAGTTATAGCCTATAATACTGTATGATGGGTGATCTGGATATTGTTATCTTAGCTTGCCTACCTCCCAGGTGTACATGGTTTAGAATTGAAATTAATTTATATGAAGCTGGATTTGAGGGGTCTTTACCATCTTTAGGTATTATAGGCTCCACAATGTTCTTCCAGGATGTTGGTGCTTCTCCTCCTTTTAAAATACTGTTAAAGAAAACCTTTCAGGTCTTAATCACTTTCTTCCCTACTAGCTTCCAAACTTCCAAAGGAATGCCATCTATTCTGGAGACTTTCCTGTAGATTGGTTATACACCACCATTTTTATCTCATTTCCTCCTGTCCTACTGTTAATAATTAAACCTCATCTATTTATAACCTTGGTATATTTAATTCCTCCATAAGCATTTCCAATTGTACTTTTTCTTGATTTTGCACAATCCTCTGCTTTACACAGACTTTTTATAAATTTTCCAAAATATTAATAACCCCTCTACAGGATCTCTGGTTATTTTTCTTTTCATATGCTCCCTAAGCTTGGCAACAAACCTTTCTACTTCCTGTTTCCTAAGGCATTGTGCTAAATGCTTTTGTGCTCTGGAGTTATTAGAAAAAAAAAAAAAAAAAAAAAAATGAACAGCAATCTTTCCAAACTCATGCATATTATCTGGGTAGTCCCTTAGTTTCACATTAGTATTCTGCAGTTGCACCTCTTTTTGTTATGTGAGATTCCCCCTATTATGTAGTATTTTAACCTTTGTCAGTCCCTTTAAACAATTCCTGTTAATTCTTAACCATATATCTTTTTCTTTTATTACTACCCTATTTTTAAACTTCATTTTCATTTTATCCCACCCCAGCTATGTCTTCTGAAGAAATTTCTATCTTCCCTAGTAACTCCCAAATAATTTCTGCTACCCATTCTTTAAATTCCTCTCTGTTCAAAAGATAGATTGGGAAGCAACTGTGTCTCATTTTTATTTCATTACCCTGCATTTTTATTTCAGTTATTGGTGCATGATCTGAAATAGTTATTAAATACCTATCAAAACTTTCAATTAAATGCACTTGTTCCTGTGAAATATAATTTCTGTCTAGCCTAGCCCAGTTTTTGCACCTGGGGAATAATATATAACTTTTCTCTGAGCTCCTACTATTGAATTCACATCTTCCATACCAAATATTTTCATAAATTTCTTTAAAAACTACCCTCTTTTGTTATATTTCCCTTCTAGGGCCCACAGATACATCCTCACTATTGCAAATCAAATACCAGTCCACACCCGTAAGTAATATTCTCTGCTGGAAGCTGTTTATTTCTCCCAGAATTTTGTTCCACTCTCTCTGACTCCTTCTTCACAGCTTTTAGGTGGAATATAAATACATGCCAGAGTAATTTTCTTCACCTGCAAGTAGCCCCTTACTACTACAAACCTGCCATTATTATCATTTCTTTTTCTCTTCTATCATTATGGAGCTTCTAGTACTCCCATTTTCCTTTGTCCCAGACATTTTGCTGAATAACCATTCTGAAATCCTTTCTTTATCAAATTCACACTTACTTCTTCCATTTTCCTTTGTCCCAGACATTTTGCTGAATAACCGTTCTGAAATTCTTTCTTTATCAAATTCACACTCACTTCTTTCCAGGTGTGTCTCCTGTAGCATAACTATTTGCACACTGCATTTCTTAATTTAGTTCACTATGTTTTTTTTTGTATATACATGTGAGACCATTTATGTTCAAAGTTAATATGGAAAGTGTTGCCATAATGCTAAGAAGTTATTATTCCTACTTGATATGTATAACATTTTTTTAATGTCTAGTTTTAGCTTTTGAGTTACATGCATACACTGTTTCACAGGCTGATCTTTTATGCAGTAGTTTCTTGTCATATTAATTTGAACCTGTGTCACATCTTGGAAGAATTTTGTTTTAATAAAAAAAATACACCCACAGAACACACCCAGAACCTACTAACTTAATACAAACTCACAAACCTATGTAAATCTTCAAATAATAGAGTTTAAACCTCATAACAGAAACAATTGTCCCAGATTGACAGGTACACTCATAGACTTTAACTGGCCTATAATGAAGGTTATCCAACCTAAGATGCATGGTACAGCCTGCAGTGGCAGATTTAGGCATGGATGCAGGGGTGTATGCCATCCCCTTTTTAAAGCCATTCTGTGAGATAAAAAAAGAAGAAGAAATGCTCTGCACTATGCTTTTATTGAAATCAGAAAACGTACCACCAAAATGGTAAATTTCCATTTCAACTTAACATTTTATTTTTTACTTTTTGCATGAAAGAGGCATCAGAAATGCAATTGGAGGTTGCAGTCAGGGGATCCGTATGGCAATCCCTAATTGCTCCTCCAACTGCATCTCCATTGTAGATGAGTGAAAGTGCATTTGGTGACAGAATATTTAGTAGATGGTGAAACCGATTATAGTTTTTCAGACTAGCACCAAACTGCTAGTTGATCAACATCCTGTTCAAGCATTCAAGGAGGACTGTTGCAGTGAGCATGGAATAGTGTTCAGAAACCCTGAGGTAATTTTTGGGGCTTGAAAGGAGGCACCAAAGTGGTACAGATGAGTACCTGGTTTGGCATTGTTACTACATAATTGAACACACACATACATAATAATATCATGTATTACATTACTTTTTAAAGGCAAGTACTTTGTTTATGATAGCTAGTCTTATGAAAATTCACTTGTGTTAGCACTACCATCTTTTTTTGTTTTGTTTTGTAAGAATACTAGTCCTAGCAAATGCACATTTTAACTTCTGAAAATGTAAATAACATTGCCTGATTTTCCTTTCTGTCAGTGGAGAGTGTGGTGAAGGGCTGGGGTTATTTGTCCATTTGTTGATGTTGGCACTAACCATCTGGAACTCTATTTCACTCACTCCTTCTTCTACCGAGGTCCAACCCTTTATATTTTTTCTTTGAATAATACTTGTGATGCACTTTTCCTTTGGGAAATCCCGTTTTATTTTTAAAATTCACTGCTTCTCCAGTATAGCAGATCTTAAGTACCAATTGCTGACATAAAATTGCATGTGCACTGGTAAAAGTCTTATAAAATAGATATCAGTACAACCTACACTTATTCCCCTCACTGTCTCATTGTCATAACGGTGCTTCTGTGCAAAATAAATCTTAGAATTATCTGTTTACTTTAAGGACATGTGTGGGTGTTCTGTATTTTTCCTGTTTTCAACACTGATACATTCTCTTAGCATCAAAGTATCATAGGATCATAGGAAGTTACTAGACTAATGGTCCTAGGGTCCTTACAAGCCTAGCCAAGTTCTACCCTTATTTCCACGATCAGCACCCAATGCCCATTTCCAAGTGGGATGCAGGTGGAACCCTGGGTGAATGTATGGTTACCAATCCAATCCTTCAGATTGCATTTGAAGAGGGCCAATGAGGTGCTCTGTTTGTTGAGAAGTGGGAGTCTGTTCCAAAGGTATGTTAACCTCTGGAAGACAAATCTGTCCCTCCAGCAGGCTCTGTTAATGTCACATACCAGGTTAAGGTCTTTAGAGCTAATAATCCATGTACCATTTGACTTGCAGATATGCAGCATTTCCAGTAAAGCAGGGTCAGAGATGGCCTTATATGCAAGGCAAAGTTCACCTCTGAGTAGTCTATATAAAACAGAATAAAGTGACAGTGATTTCAGGTGATCCATATAGGACAGATCCTGAAGGTCTTGAATTTTACTTGTGAGGAACCTTTGTTGTTTCTCCAATTCCTGCAGGTGTTTGGTTTATACCAAAAGGGGCATTGTACTCAATTATTGCCCTGATGAGGGAAGAGTACAGGGAGGGTATAACTTCTTTTTTTTCTGGAGGCAAAGTCCTTACTTGAGATGAGCAATTCAGAATCCCCTTCTTACCAATGTGGAGACATGATAATCAAAGGTAAGAGTGCTGTCAACTTGTATGCCCAGGTCTGTCACCACTGAGTGCGTACTTAGGGGGGTTGCTATTGATGTGGCAGTTAGCAGGAACATCGCTCTTACCAAAAGGGATGATAATACAGTTTTTGCATTTAGTTTAAAGCCATGAGTTTGGCACCAATCATTTGTTTGTGTAAGACCGTCTTGTATGATGTTGACATCATTTGAAGATTCTATGACTGCTCCCAGTTTGGAGTCATCAGCAAACTTTGTCAGCCACAGACCTTTACTTTTTGCTTGTACTTCAGGGAAATAGATTCCAAACAGTAGAGGTCCCAGGACTGATCCCTGTGGAACACCACTGGTTACAGGTCTGCTGCTGGAGGTGGATTCCCCTATTTTGACTATATGTGCTCTATCACTGAGCAACTTAGCAACCCAGCTAATGATATAAGGCTTGATACCTAGCTGGGTGAGTTTGTCAATGATGGCTGAGTGGGGGATAGTGTCAAATGCCTTGGCTAAGTCTAGGTAGGCTGTATGAATAGATTTCCCCTTGTTCAGGACCTTGGTGACTGTCTTGAAGAAGTCCACCAGGTTTAACAGGCATGATCTCCTTTTGACAAATCCAAACTAAGTAGGGTCAAGTGTTTGGAGATTACATATATCTTTGTTGATAAGATCCATGATGATTCACTCCATGGCTTTGCAGATAACGCTAGTCAGACTAATAGGTCTATAGTTCCCAGGGTCAGTGGTGGCACCATCTTTGTGCAAGGGAATAATGGTGGCCATTTTCCATTCAGCTAGGACAAAGCCAATGCTTAGACTATGACTGAAAAGAGTATCCAATGGCATTGCTAATTCTTGCTGGAGCCCATGTAGGACACAGCCTGGAATGTTATCAGGTCCCATAGATGCTGTGTTTTTGACCTTACAGAAGGCATTTATGACCTGCTCTTTAGAGATACAAGGTAGAGGACAGGTGGCAGGGATGTCATGAGGTCATATCTCTCAACCTTTTAGAGCAAGAAATCTGGACAAAGCCATAAATAAAAGTGGGACAATGGCCCAAAATAAGGAATATTATAAATATTGCTCTTGCAAACTTAGAACGCTGATAGAATAACAGGTTTTGCATTAGCATGAATTTTCTGAAGGGTATGAAGTCTGCAACTCAAATGTCTGCCATTATTTTCTAAGATCAATCTTTGATGATTTGCCACTAATTTGCCAGAACACCACAATTCAATGAAGAATGGATCAAAAATATGAGGCAAAAATCAGGCAATTCTGCAAAAATCTGTAAAATTGAGAGGTATGTATGGGATACAGGCCAACATGGAAGGACTGTGGCTGACCAAGTACGCAGATGACTGCAAACTGGGCGCCATAATAGACTCTCCAGCCGACACAAGCATCCTCCAGAAGGGCCTCATAGAAACAGACAACTGGTGCCAGAGCCATGGCCTCAAGCTAAACGCCAAAAAGTGTATAGTCATCCCCTTTGGCAAAAACAAAGTGCCCACAAATTACCACATAGGTGGTAATCCATTAAGTACAGAAGAAGTAATTAGGGACCCAAGATGATAGCAATCTCTCATTTGACAACCACATGGCCAAAGTGGTTAGAAAAACATTTTATATAGCCCACCTAATCATGAAGGGATTCACATCTAGATCAGGGGAGGTCATCGTGCCTCTTTACTCATCCCTCATCAGGCCCATAATTGAGTACAATGCCCCTTTTGGAATGTACCTTACCAGACACCTGCAGCAACTGGAAAGACCCTAAAAGTACCTCACCAAGAGGATCAAGGGGCTCAAACAGATGCCGTATGCTGCCCGGTTAAAGAAACTCCAGCTCTACTCAGTGGCATACCACATGCTCAGAGGCGATCTGTGCCTGACGTATAAAGCCATGTCCAACCCGAAATTAATGGACATGCTGCACCTCAGAAAATCCAAATCCCATCGAGCTACGTACTTGAGGGACTTGAACCTCAGCACTGAAATAAATAGGACATGCTGAAGGGACAGATTCATAACCCAGAGGCTACCTTCACTCTGGAATAAAATCCCAGTCCAGGTTAGACAGAGTGCCTCATTGACTCTCTTCAAGAGGAATCTTGATGAGTGGATGAGAGATCATAGGTTTACCCCGGGTATCACTTCTGTGTCACTGTTAGACAGAGGCACAGTATACTAACCTCGAAAAAGGGCATAGCAAAATTAATTTAAAATGGGTGGCGAAAGCCATACACACTCTGGCTAGGCTTATAAATGCCCTAGGGCAGATAGCCTAGTATGAGCCTATGAACCTTTGAACCTATGAACCTATACATGTGGCAAGGACAGGGGAGTGAAGTTTTCACAGAACCTGGAGGCCAACAGGTTAGCTATGTCCACAGGCTCAACATATGTGGTGCCATTAACTACCAGTTTGGCACAAATCTGGGCCTTTCCTTTTAGGTTACAGATGCAACTAAAAAATGCCTTGTGGGTGTCCTTAGTTGAGGAAGCTAATTTGGATTCATAGTTTGCTTTGAAGGATGTCACAAGAAGTGCTACAGTGGCCCCCATATTGGTAAGCACCAGATCTAGGATGTTGGCACCCCTTGTGAGGGTGCCAACCAGCTGGTCCAGGGCACTGGAGTTAACAAAGTCAAAGAACCTTTGGGTAAGTGAGTTCAAGCATGAGTAATTTATCCAGTCAATGGATGGGTAGTTAAAGTCACCCAAAACCATGGTGTTTGGATTTATCTTGATAGACTCGAGTAGTTTCAAATAGGCAGAGTGGGTGTCCTGATTTATGGAGGGGGGCCCTGTAGCTGGCAATGACTTGAATAGATGTCCTCCCAACAGTCAATTGCACCTGAAGTATCTTCAGGGAATCATACTGTTTAACTGATCTGGATGTGTATTTATCTTTAATGAATATTGATACACCACCTGCTTTAGTTGTCATGCCTTCAATCTGTAGTTTGACCATGTGGAAGCAGGTGTAACCCAGTATGACTGAGGTGCTCTCCATAGCTTTAAACTAGGTCTCTGTGATTGCACAAATATCTGCATCTTCTAAAGTGAGGATTGTTTCCAGTGAGTGCAGTTTCATGTTAAGACTACTAGCATTTAGCAGCATAACCTTGAGGTTGTTTTTAGATGGAGGTTTTTACATCAGGAATTTTGTCCTTGAGACACTACCTAAAAAAGGGGTTTATATCACATCATCGAAAAATTGAAATATCGAATCACTTAACATCGAACTGAATTCCTCAAACCGTAAAACATCGAAATGGAAAAAAAAAAGTGGAGTGTAGATCAAAAACAAATTACTCCATGCAGGGGTCAAGACACCCTGCACCCCCCCACACCCCCTGCCACTTAAATATACCACTTCAGAGATCTCACTTCAGTGAACTACAGTGCGGAAATTGAAGATTTCCGTTTCCTACACTGTATCGCAATCTCAGAGTTGGTATATTTAAGTAGCGGGGGTGGGGGGTGCAGGGGGCTTGCCCTTCTGCCTACACCCTTAATGTTGCATGTCCCCGTTGGAAACTGCCATTCACATTATTTCGATGTTGTTATGGTTTATGTATTCAGTTTGATGTTAAGTGATTTGATGTTTTCATCTTTCAATGATGTGATATAAACCCTAAAAAAAGCACTATGGGGGTGGCAAGAGCCTTAGTGGTGAGAGATGAAGACTATCTGTGGCAAAGCATTGAGGACTGTCAGTCATGTCACCCAAGGCTGACAAATATTGGATCCCCTTAGACTGACACCAGAAACTAAGCCAACTATTGAAGTCAATCATTTTCTGTTTGTATTAAGACATCATCCTAGATGAAGGTAAAATGCTGCTTAAGGCTAAGGACATACTTGCCTCAGACACATAATCCCAGTGCTCAGTCATGTTTCTCTTCATATAGTCCAGAGAGGTACATCTCAAGTCGTTCACACCAACATGGACTATGACAAAGTCAAAACAGTACTTGTTGTTGAGAGACTTGAGTGCATGTGTGATATGGTGGAGCCTAGCACCCGACAGACACCTTATGGTTATTGTTACTTCCCCCCCATTTATAACTTGGTTTAATCCACAAAGTCTACCTGCCTGCTTGATTGCTGCTGTTTTGAAAGGAATGGAGCTGGCCTAGTAATACAGAGATTGATCTTAAATCTACGTGTTTTGTGGACTACTCCAGGTACAAGAAGGGCACATTTGCAGTTTAGAACTTTAGGGCAAGCCTGCTATAATGGATTAGTAACTACGTAATTCCCATCAAAATTTCAACTTTTCTGACATTTCTTGCAAAGTCTGAGTAATGATTTTTGTAAAATGTAAGGCATGAATGAATATAAACTGTGAAATGTGTATGTATGTACGTATGTATTCTTGAAGAGCTTTGTGCAAAGGTATCTGTTTTTATGGTGATGCAAAAGAGTTGTGACATCTAATCCTATGTGGTACACAGTTGATAGTTTGCATGCTGTTGGAATAAGTACATATCGCTGTGTACAATAATGTGCTGACTTTATTATACAGTAAACATTTGAAAGTTCTAATTTAAATGTTTATGTTGGCTTGAGAAGTTTTGTGAACTTTTTTTAATGCTATGCTTGATAAATAAGTGACAAAAAAGGCGAAAAAAGGTTTGACCTCTAAATTGTAGCAGCAGGACTGAATAATTTGTTGCAACTTTTAAATGTTCAGAGGAGGTTTGCAGGATGAAGGAAACTTTTTGATTCATTCAAGATATACATATTTTTGTTATATAATTAAACCATACCGTTAAAAAGTGGGAAGTTAATTATTTAATTTGCGGATTCCTGAAATCAAATATGTGAACTCTGATTTCTTTATTGTTACTATGTAATTATAGTTATTGCAAATTAATTTAGATGTATATGGGGAAGAAAGGGATTTTGATGTTTGTAAATTTTCCCAGTAGTATAGAATCATAACTGTTTGCTGTGTTTTAAGTGAAGATAACAAAGTGAAAAGCAACCTTTCACTTTCCACAAGCATACAGTTTTAATACAGGAAGCTAAACATTTTCCAGATGTGCAAGCTAAGCAGCAACTGTTCTAAACATTTATGTTGTCCTGAATGTGTGTGGGGGTGGGGTGGGGTGGGGCAGGACAAATGGCTTGAAAAAATATAGGGAGTTCTGAGAAATGCACTATTTCCATTAAAACTGGAGTGATATAAGTATAGTCTTTTGATTGTGCGAGGAACAAAGGAGTGTGCACCCCAACCATTCTCTTACATTGCTAAATGCCCTGTTCACTGTGGCAGTACTGTTTAATGTAGGTGAGGAAGGATACACATTGATTACAGTGTCATAGTATCTTGTAGGGAATTGCATTCTGCTCATATGGCCCATACATAGTTGAACTCTGTAACTGTTTTAGTTTCTACAATGTCCTTGTGAATAATGTTCCAGTTATTCACCACCCTTTCTGTAAAATCGGTTTTCCTCGGTGGGTTAAAGCTATGAGAATAATGAAGCTCACCTTGTTGTTCCCAGTTCTATTTCCTCATTATTATTTTGCCTGTTTGATGATTATAAGTCATGTAACCAGATAGCATTCTTTGCTTACCTCTGAAAACATGTAGTTGTATTTAGTCGATTTACTGGTTAAAAAATTCCTTGCATGTCTTTGACACATCCAAGCCCTCTGAATGCTCTAGTTTATCTTCTTTTGCAAACTATAACAGCAAAGTAAGGTTAGTAGCACAGTGGTGCAGTGATAACTGCTACTGTCGTATAGACTTTATTTCTGCAGTTCATTTCTTGGATGGGATATCTCCTGTGTACAGCCTGCATGTCTTTCCTATGTCAGTGTGGGTTTTCTTTTGGTAATTTCCTCCCTCATCCCAAAGACATGCTGTAAGTGAACTGGTATTCCTCAAAAATGCTTGGGTGAGACACCAATTGTGTCTGTGTGTGTGTGTGTGTGTGTGTGTGTGTGTGTGTGTGTGTGTGTGTGTGTGTGTGTGTGTGTGTGTGTGTGTGTGTGTGTGTGTGTGTGCGTGTGTGCGTGTGTGTGTGTGTGTGTGTGTGTGTGTGTGTGTGTGTGCATCTGTGGTTTCAGTTCAAAGGAATTTGATCTAAGTAGTAACCATTTGCTTGATTTAATTGCAGATAATCTTTTTGCATTTTATGATATACCACTCCCTTTAGAGACTGATTTCTAAACTGATATCCTCAGGTAATCTGGAGAGCATCTCTGTAAATTATGCTTACTGTAACTTAGTTTCTTCTATGATGGGCATTTATCCTTCCAGGTGTCTTGCTATACTTAGTATTAATATGCTGTAGGTAGTTCCACCTACCTTTCAAGGTGCTTGTTCACAGAGATATGGAAATATTGCATATCTTAATAATTATTAGGTCATTTCATCTGTTTCAGAGTAAAATGTGGATATATTTTGAGTAATTTTAGCACTCAATTTTTTTTTTTTTTTTATTTCATCCTGCAGTCGGTTCTACCTGACATAGTCGAAACCACACAACACCGACAACCACATCACCGACACCACATATTCGACAGTCCATAAACACGAAACCACACATAACCGACAACGAAATAACCGACGGTACACAAACACGAAACCCCATACACTGCACACACCACAATAACAATTAAAAACAAAACACATCCCCATTCCACAAACCACACACACACAAGCACACCAAAATCACTTACTAAACCTTACCCTAACCTAAAGGTCCGTGTGTGTGCGTGTGTGCGTGTGTGCGTGTGTGCGTGTGTGTGTGTGTGTGTGTGTGTGTGCATCTGTGGTTTCAGTTCAAAGGAATTTGATCTAAGTAGTAACCATTTGCTTGATTTAATTGCAGATAATCTTTTTGCATTTTATGATATACCACTCCCTTTAGAGACTGATTTCTAAACTGATATCCTCAGGTAATCTGGAGAGCATCTCTGTAAATTATGCTTACTGTAACTTAGTTTCTTCTATGATGGGCATTTATCCTTCCAGGTGTCTTGCTATACTTAGTATTAATATGCTGTAGGTAGTTCCACCTACCTTTCAAGGTGCTTGTTCACAGAGATATGGAAATATTGCATATCTTAATAATTATTAGGTCATTTCATCTGTTTCAGAGTAAAATGTGGATATATTTTGAGTAATTTTAGCACTCAATTTTTTTTTTTTTTTTATTTCATCCTGCAGTCATAGTGAAGAAGGAGATATTATGATGTTAGATATAGATATTTTGCTGTTCAGATTTTTGGTTGGATGCATATGCTTTCCAAGAGCCTTTGTCTATATTTTTGATATCTGCAGGTTGAGAGGTATGGTGACTTCAGTTTGTTTAGGTATGTTTCATGTGTTGCTGATGACATAAGAGCAGTTTGGTAAGTGCCTAGTATGTAGTAGATTATCTTATTTACATTAACAATACATGGAGTATTTCTAGGTCATTATTTCACTGTATAACCCTAGTTATGATTTATTTATTTATTATTTGTTAACCAGGAAAGTCCGACTTGGAACAAAGCCAATTTTCAGCGGAAGCCCAGAGAGAAATGCTCCAGATGCATGTCTTTGCAACGTGGGAGGAAACCGGAGCACCCAGAGGAAACCCACACAAACGCAGGGAGGACATACAGACTCCACACATAAGGCACCCCAGCTGAGAATCGAACCAGGGAACCTCTTGCTGTGAGGGGACAATGCTACCACTGCACCACTGCACAGCCCAAACTGATGGAGATAGAGTGCTAATGATGGAGTTCTGGAGGAATACAGGCAACCGTCCACCAGCCATGGGGACATTCAAAGTAGAAGGCATTGAAGGCTGTGTTCTCAGCATATAGAATAACATGATATGACTCCTAGCTAATCTCTAAATGTGAGAGAGTCACATTAAATCACTTTTGTCCCATTAAATGAAGTGAAAAGTTTGAATGAAAAAATGTGATATGATACACAATGTCTTAATAGCCACTAAGCAAGCAAAAATAATCCACAACGTGCACATATCCCAGCTACAGACTGGTAACAACTAATCTGCAGTAGGGGTCCTGTCTATAGTGGCTAACATATGAGTAAATTCCTCAGCTCTGTGAACACCTTCAGTTACTTCAGTGTCTGATTGCCTCTAAATGAGTATAGAAAGTGTAAAACACATCCTATCCACAACTACCCCAGCTGTCTACTACAATTATATTAGGTAACACAGGTTACCTTTTAGCATTAACTATCAGCATAAACATTGTATTAGAGGTCATCCATGCATTTATCTATTTATCAACTGAATGTTCATTGCTTTCTTTTCACACATGATGTCAGAGCATCTTAAGGTGATCTTTACACACCCCCGAAAACCAGTATCCCACCTTCTCACTCCCAACCCAGTAGCTGACTAACCAGACAAACCCCCTTTTGCAGATTCCTGGATCTGCCACTGGCTTGTGCTTCTACTTATTTTATTTCTTATTTATTTTATTTACATTTGTTAACAGGGTAGTGTCTGAGTTGGTTGAAAAAAAAATGTTTTCAGTGGAAAAAAGCTCCGCAACAACAAGAACATTATTAAGGTACAAGCAGTAAGCTTAGTTTAAGTAGTACATTGCTAACAATATGTAAATGAGTTTAACAAAAATATCATAGCAACATATAACAACAGAAATACAATATAAACATGCATGTTTTGGGCATACAGGAATACTTTTTTTTCTTTTTTTTTTTTTTTTTTACAATATATAAGAGGTACATAAGTCATGTAGCTTTACAAGGTGAGTTACTTCTGAAAGATCAAAACTGAGCACTATTTGGGCTATCATGTGTGAGATGAGTGGGAATAAATAGGAAGAATATTAGTTGGGAGCAATACAGCAATACTTGCACTAAGTGCTGTTTTTGTCTTATCTTTATTCATCTCCCAGATGTAAAAACAACTTCAATGTTTTCAGAAAACATAATCCTTTAGAAAGAAAAAAAATATTCTATTTTTATTGCCCTCTTATCGGATTGTCTCCATAGAAACATGAACCAGATATACACTTGCCTTCAACTACAGTCTTCTCGTGTTGCACTGAGAACATTTACTTGCTAAAGGAAAACTTTTCATTACATTGAATGCTTTTAACTTGCTTTATTCTGCTTAAAACTTGTTGTGAGATCAAACCATGGGCCTTAATTCCATCATTCCCCTATGCAAAAGTAAGAAAAAGCATATAAGTTTTACGTATATCATGTTCTATATACTTTTACAACCTGGTTCTCACTTCAGCAACCCACAATTACAACTTTTTATCTTAAAAAACACTTTTGTCCAGGATTTCTCATGTTTTCACTTTGCAGTGCACACATTTCTTAAAAGTAAGCAAGAAGAAAGAAATAAGAAGTTAAAAAGTGCATCTGTTCTTTAGTATCCCTATAACACAAAAAATAACTGAAAAATGCTTTATTATATAACATGCAGTATATGAAATGTTTTATAAAAATACTGTTAAGAACAAAAGTTGTTTTACTTACAATTACCTGTTTCCTTCCTCTTCCCTTCTCCTTAATGTTCTTCCAGACATTACTGACATGAAGTAGGGCATATGCTTTGGAGTCCCCTGCAAGTTTAACAAAGTCAAAACAGTCCAATGTTTCCAAGTTTTCTTGTGCTGCCATATTTCACAAATGTGACTTCTGCTTTTTAATCCCACAGTTATTAATTAATTTCTGAGTTACTGTTTTTCTTATTGTTAATCTCCATCTCCCAACTCCAGTCTCTAGTTCATTTCCAGCTTACTCCTGGTTCTTCTAGTCAACCCATGCTTTTCTCTGTCTCTCAAGCATTTTGTTTTGGAACACTGGAAAATGTTTCTCTGGCAAAGTCGCTTTATGAGCTTTTTTATCAGAAGAATAAGAAACAAGAGTCCCCTTCTGTCTGATACCTTACTTTTTGTTGGACAAAGTTTTGTATTTCCTCCTTAGCATGTTCTGCATCAAAAAATGACTTTGACTCTCCAGGAAAAAATATTCTGAAAATAACTGGATGCAGCAGCTACCTGCCTCTCAACATTCACTGATCGCTGAAATAAATTTACTCCTCTTCTGCTTGGTGTACAGTAAGTAATCATTTTCTACTAACACTCTACTGTCTGCAACTTTTTTTTTTAAACAAGAAACATCTTTATTAAATAATCACTTATGACACAGGCAATCATACATTTATATAAATGAAAACAAACTGTATTGACATAATCTTAGTTGCAAACATTATACAACACATGCCACATTGATATATTTTTAGTTGCAAACATTATACATAATCTACCCAATCATTGTCATTGAAACATTACATAGTTCATTCATATCCTGCCTTCTTTTAAACATCATTCCTCCCCTATATGTATTTTTCCCACAATTCTCATTTTTTTCTATATACTTTGCTCCTAGCACTTTGTCCTTCTGCCATGGTATTGTCAGAATCAACTGTTTTTCCTGCTGGTAGGATTGCATCTTTTCTATTAGAGGTCTTGGCTGCTTTCTCATAGTCTGATTTGGAGCATGCACACAATGTGCCCTTTCAATTAACAACTGATGCTGTGGAATACCAGTCCAGTTGCTTATTTGTGCTTTCATAAAATTAATACAGTCTGTTCCTTCCAGTTTCTCTGGTACAACAGAAAATCCCAGGCTTTTCCTACATACTCTATCCTTTATTTTTACCATTTTTTGAAAAATCTCTTCTCAAGCACTCCATACTCAGCCAGCCTTTTCTTCATTTCAGCCTTTGATTTTTTCAGTTTTATCTTCTCATCTGAATATCTGTTTAAATCTTCTTCCATTTTCCAGCTTTTCGTTATTTGAGCTGATAAATGAAACACTGGAGCTTGAACTATTTTATTGTTGAACAGCTGCAGGATTCTTCCCAGCCAGTGTTTCCTCCTCACCTTTTGTGGTTGATTTTCTTTTATTTTCTTTAAATTTCTTCTTTTCTGGCATCCAGGTAGTGCACTTACTAACCAGTAACCAAAATATACCACAAAAGACATATTCACGGCCTGTCTTTTCTGAGTTTCTGTTTTCACACTGGGAGAGCTGGAATTACGCTGTTACTCAGTGGGCAGCAATCTTGGAAGCCCCATCGTCAGTCTGGTTTTTAGTTCTAAGCACAGCAATAAGGCAACCATCAGTCAGATAGTAAATAACTTATTTATGCCAAGCTTAGTTCACCCTGATTCTTCAGTGTTTTTTGACACTGTGGACCAAGGCATCTAGACTGATTTGTCTCTGATCATTCAGGCCACTGTCTTTGAGATGTTTCCAGAGTAAATTCCTTTGGTAATTATTCTGTGGAGTATGGAGTGCCAGAGGCCCCAATATGTGCACCGTTGTTCTTATTGTATATGGTTCTACTTAGTGAGGTGCTACAAGGGAGGTTATTAATTATCAATGATTTAGTGATGATACTCATCTTTATATCTCCTCTGCTAAGGAGTCTGCTATCGACTTAACCATTGCAGAAAATTGTCTGGAGCCTATCAATAATTGTCTGTTAAGATATTGACTGAATTGTAACATGTAAAGTGTACAGCCCAGGCTGCATTATTGTACTTAGGGAAAAAATATATTTATTTCCTTTATACAGACAGTGATTAAGTTCATTAGTACTTTGAGATCATTTTACATACATGTGTTAACAAATCATATTGGTTTCCTGAGACCCTTTCATAAGCGCACGCGCGCGTGTGTGTGTGTGTGTCTAATGTGTGTGTGTGTGTGTGTGTGTGTGTGTGTGTGTGTGTGTGTGTGTGTGTGTATGCATATGTTTCTTTGAAGAAGTATTTATGAGACAGAAATGATGACCATAAAATACTCATAATGGCACGTATTAA
The DNA here is from genome assembly GCF_019279795.1 of Protopterus annectens. Lineage (NCBI taxonomy): Eukaryota > Metazoa > Chordata > Ceratodontiformes > Protopteridae > Protopterus > Protopterus annectens. The sequence goes on along the minus strand of NC_056725.1, from coordinate 1,489,266,323 downwards.
TCTATATGCAGTATTACAGCAAAAGAATTTACAAATGGTTAAGGACATATTTCTAAGTATATATTTTTTATTGGTTTTATTTATTGGGGTGCAGATAGTTTTCCTCATGTCTAACTCATGAGTTTGCTGTATTACAGCACATAATGGCTGTGAGTCATATGCTGTCACGTTGTGATTCATTTGATGACATATGCCTGGTTTGCTCAAAGCTACATCATAGCCTGTAATCAGATTAACTGTACTGTCTTGCAACATATTTTAACATAAACTGACAATTCTGAAACTGGCCAACACTGTTTCTAATGATATCAGATACAACTGCAGGCTAAAAATCCTTCAAACCCAAGATACATGCTGGAGAACTAACAAAGATAAACCCTAATCTGCTAGAAAAACTATAGGCATAATGTGAAATATGAAAATGTCAAATATTTGCTACTGAAGCAAAATAATACATATTCTGACAAGCTCAGTATCATATCAGCAATTTTACTCTGCTGTTTATCAGTTCACATTTCCCTACACTGTTCCAGTATTGTTCTAATACTGTTTTTGCATCTCGGCATTCTGCTAAGATATTATTGCAGTTTTTGAGTTTGCATTGCTTGATTCTGACCCTACTACTGTGATTTCATAGGTTTTAGTGATAACATGGTTTTTGTTTTACTGTTCCATAACTATCAATGTTCTCTTTGTTACTATTTCTTATTACATGTTGCCTTCAGCCTGTATTCAGTGGTTATAACAATATATTAATTATCATAAATATGTACTATAAATATTTAAAAACCTACATAAATGCATCTGGAATCAACCGTAGAGTAAGTGGGATAATGCTGTTTTTAAATGTACACACTGCATTTGAAAAGCATTCATTTTTCTAATTATTAGCCATGTAAGTTTGTAGAACACTATAGATCTGAATATTAGAAACAGATGCAGTTTCAATCAGTTTTACCTGTTACAGCCCACATAGTTTCATCTTTTTTGCAACAAGCACTTTAGCTTTGAAAAATGAGATTGAATACAGTTACGTAATGGAAGAACTATTCAATGTCTTCTTTTATACACAACTTAATAATTTTTGTGGAAATACTAATGCATTTTGTTTTTCACAAAACTACGAAAGGCACACATCTCAACACAGGTCTTATTAAGTTTGTTGATGGAACACTACTGCCATCTCTTGACCTGTTTAATCATGTCCATTTACAATTATTTTCTACTATCTTTTTACTGATTTTAAAGACATCAATACCAAAGAAATGTAATCAGTAACAAGATGATGAACAAGAGAAAACAATTTTACACTCTACTGAAAGTTATTTTTTACTACTTTTTGTTAAAGGGATATTGCATATATATGAATAATTCATAGTACTGCATCAGCAAGTCACTTATTAGAAAACTTGCAGAAACATTAGTCATAGTCTAACATCTGTTATTTTTGTCTGGCATTTTATTATATTATATTATATTATATTATATTAGAAAACTATTTTTTTTTAAATGTTTAATAAATCAACCATTCCTTATTAATGTAGTCTCCACTGATCTCCACACTAACAACTGCATGATGGCAGTAAAAAGAAAAATAACTTAAAAATCACACATAACGAACTTAACTATGTATTATACATCAACATTCTCTTTCTTTTTTCCCTTTCTTCGCACATTTCCCTTATTGAGTTCCTCAAAGGTTGTTGCATTTCATATGCAATTATGACTTGAAGCATATTTTTCTCGTTCAACAGTTCTTTTACTGTCTTGCTGGATTTCTCCTTCAAAAATTGGCCATTCTTTACTGTATGGTGTAACTGTTTATGATTCAAGGCTTTTCACAGCCTGTCAGTAAGTGGCTGTGGTTCACCTCTTCTTAGAGTTTGTTTTCTTTTCTTCTATCCTTCTTGAGAAACCTTTGAAAATGAGGTACATAGGTGAAATGTGCAACACTAATATAAAGAACAGTTAGCTTTTATGTCATCACCATTATATAAACTAACTTAATACCACACTCTAACAGGAATGTGCAGTTTAAGATCCCAGCATTCTCTCCTTTCTGCAGCACAGCAAAACAGATGCTGGGACTTATTTGCCATGAGTTTGCAGATAACTAATGCAGCTGCCTCCACTTTTCCTTCTTCATCTCCTTTTCCATATGGCCCAGGCATTTTTAAAGCCTTCCAAAAACCAGCACCCAAACCATTCCCTCAAACAGTGGGTCACACATTTCTATCACCTGGTCTGTGAAACAATATATTCTTGCATCAGTGTGTAATTGTCTCATTTATAGCTGTCTCCCTTGGTCTGTTCTCCCTCCTAGGTGTTTCATTTAACACTCTATCTTATGTTTATACTTTATTGTTAATGGCTTGGATAATAGCTTGCAGAAACCAGGAAGAAACCTCTGTGCTGGGAGATAAGACTAGCATACTTACAAATACAGATGGAATTTACTTCCCCAACATGTTTCACAAATGATGGCTTGTTTACAATTGCCCTTCAAAAGAAACTTACTAAACAAGTCCTTGACCGCAGTTCATTGTCCTTAGCAGAACACACAGGATCACTATTGTTCACCAGTGTTCTCATGCATGGACAACATTTGACTTCAAATTTCCTTTTTCTGTATGCTACTTTAAGAAAGGTAATGATGTGCATCCAGTCAGGATAAAACAGACAAACATGCTTGGGTTTCGTTCAAGCAGCTTTATTATGTACAAATTCATGAGGACGGAGGCAAATAACTTTAACTTAGATAAACGTATAAACAGACTGACTATTTCTCTTATACATGTTCGGCTGTACCCTCAAAATGGCACTGAAGCTAGCACGTATTTGCTAATATGCACATTCGGTCCTTGAAAATGCTTCTTAAAGGTACAACACACATACATAATCTATATCCTCCCTCTTTGAGAAAGAAATCATTCTTCATTAAAGACATTGATTGGCATGCAATAAATACAAGATAATTCTTTGACGTGCAATTATACAGAACTAAATGCATATAGACACTCATGTTCAGGTTGCTGTAAATTTTACACTAGGTCTGGAGATGCAACCAAATTGTGTGACATAGAACTTAGAATCAGGTTTAGCAACCAGGGCTGTCTCTGCTGAATGTTCAACCTTAGGGACATCTGGAACATCATCAGGAATGGAAGATGGAGTTAAGACACGTTATGGAACAGGAACATTGTCTGGATTGCACTGAGATTAAGAGTCTGTATCACAGGAACAATGCTGTGATATCAGTTCTGCTACAGGAAAAAGATGTCTGCAATTTCTCCTGTACTCCACACCCTCAGATTTCACAAAATAGGGTCTCGGCTTGGTACATATGCTTGTTATTTCACTAATCCGGTCAAAACCTTTCACCATTTGTTTCCGCACTGTCTCTCCTTCTTTTAATGGACGAAGAAATCTGCTCTTTTTATCATAACTGAATTTCTGGAAGAATGCTTTCTGAATAGCTGGGCTTTGATCACTCTGTTGTTCTTTGCTTTAGGCCTCAAAAAACTGGAAGTGATAGGCAAGGTTGTTCTAGTTTGCCTAGACAGAAGTCTTTGAGCAAGGGAGCCAAGTATATCATCACTGGGTATGTTTCCGGGATTAAGTAAATTAAAAAAGATGTTGGTATTATCATGCTTTGACTTCTCTAATAATTGTTTGCACTCTGTACAGCACATTCAGCTAGTCCATTTGACTGTGGGTATTCAGGACTACTAGTAACATGTACAAAGTCCCATTCTTTTGCAAAATTCTGAAACAATTGACTTGTAAATCGAGTACCATTGTCAGAGATAAGCTTATAAAGACTACCATGAACTGAGAAATGACGTTTCAGTTTAGTAATGACAGTAGTGGATGTTAGGTTAGGCAACAAATCAATCTCAAACCAGTATGAATAAGAGTCTACTAACACTACATAATGCTGACTGTTCCACTCGAATATATCAGTGGCTACTATTAATCAAGGTAGTTCAGGAACTTAACTTAGATGAAGAGTTTTTTTTTTTTTTTTTTTTTTTTTTTTTTGCAGATGCAATCTAGTACTATTGCACACTGAACAAGATGAAAGCACTTTGTTGATGTCTTTCACAAGAGAAGGCCAAAATACTAGTCTTCTTGCCCTTCTTTTGGCAGATTCAGAACCTGGGTGACCACAATGCAAAATATGGATATATTCACTTTGTAAGGAAGCAGGAACAAGAACTTTTGGATCTTTGAAAATAATGTCATCTTCCATCAACAACACATCTCTGTAAGGAAAATAAGCTTGTACTTCAGGCGATATACTGGATTGCTTTGACAGCCATAATACCTGGATGTAGTGGGTGAGCATTTGCAAAACAGAGTCTTTGTATGATCTCACAGTTCATCAAGTTCTGTGGTAGAAAAAATTACACACTTTCATGACATCAAAGTCAAAATTCTCTGCATTAAGCTGTTCCGTTGTATTTCTGGACAATCTGGATAAGGTATCAACCAGATAAAGATGTTTGCCTTTTGTATAGACCATTTCAAAGTTGTACTTATGTTATTTAAGCATCATTGTTTGCAATCTTGCTGGAGTGGAATGCATAGGCTTCTTTAAAATAGTAAGTAGGGGTTGATGATCAGTTTCAATCTGGATATCTCAACCATAAATATAACCATGAAACTTTGAACATGCAAACACAACTGTCAAAAGTTCCTTCTCAATCTGAGCATATTGCATTTCAATTTGGGTAAGAGTTCTAGATGCATAGGCTACTGGTCTACCCTCTTGAAGAACACCTGCACCAAGGCCAAACTTTGAGGCATCACAGGAAAGAGTAACTGGTTTATTGACATCATAGTACCTTACTGTAGGTGGAGTGGCAATTTTCTGCTTAAGATCATTGAATGCTCTCTGGTGCTGTTCTAGCCATGACCCTACAACATTTTTACATGTCAGCTCTCTTAAAAGTTCGGTCATTTCACTGAAATCTGGTATAACTTGCCCAAATAGTTAACCATACAAAGTAAATGCTGTAGAGCTTGACCATTATCTGGTGCAGGCATCTCAAGAATAACTGCTTGCTTGGATGGGTCTGGCCGTAACCCAGTACTAGTAAACAAATGACCTACATCTGTGACTTCTGGTAGTCTGAATTTGTACTTCAGAGGATTGAGATTTAAGTTCACTTCACATGCTCTGTCTAGAACTTTATTGAGGTTTCTGTCATGCTCTGCTTCACCATTGTCTCCAATCAATAAATCATCTACTATTATGGCACAGAGATAACCTGAAAAGATCTGTTCCATTGCACACTGGAAGACTTCATTTGCAGAATTTATTCCAAATGGCATCCTGAAGAATCTATAGCTTCCAAATGGAGTACTGAATGCAGTCAGTAATGAAGATTTGCGATCAAACATCACTTGCCAAAATGAACTCTTTGCATCCAAGACAGAAAATACAGTGGCATTTGGTATCAGGGCTGCAACTTCCTCAGCTGTTCACATGGGATGATGAGGTCTTTTAAATGCCTTATTCAAATATCTTGGGTCGATGCATACTCTAATTACATGTGAGCCTTTTTTGTGACTTGCTACCATGGATGACACCCATTCAGTTGGTTCTGTAACTGGACAAATCACACCTTGCTGCATCATTTTACTCAGCTGAGCTTTAACTCTGCTCTGCATAGTTATTGGAACTCTTCGTGCCAGTCTGACCATTGGACTGACATCTGGGTCTAACTTCATGGAATACACAACTGGTTGTTTGCCTAGTTTGTCATAGAAAACATCAGCATATTCTGAAAAATAGCATCAGTGAAGCTGGAACTGGGGCTCTAGCCAACCCTATAGTGCCTTTTTTAGGCAAGGTTCAAATGACAAATTTACCACCCTAACAGGTACAAGCAAGAAGAATCTGAGGGTATTGCTACTCGATGCTAGAAGTCTAAACCTCAAAATGCACTCTCTCGAGGTACTCCTTAAAATGGAGAACATTGACATCTGTGCAGTGACAGAGACCTGGTTCAAGGCTCCGGAGAGTACCCCTGCATTACCAGGCTATAATTCATACCACACCTTTCGGCCACCTAACCTAGACCGAAACACTAAAGGCGGAGGCATGTCCATATTCATTAAGGATATCCACACCTCCAGGCTAGTTGCTCAGCATAATGCATCTGAGATTATCCAAGTGCAACTAATTCTGGGCAAGACCGCAATCCAAATTGTAGCTTGCTACAGATCCCCCACCATGCCCCAGGATTCCCACTCCTCATTTCTTAATACACTGGAAAATATTAGGGTACAACCTAACACCCTAATAATGGGTGATTTCAACTACCCTACCCTTAACTAGGAAAACTACTCATGTGCCAACTCTTGTGCTCAACGTTTTCTGGAATTCATAAATTCCAATGCCATGGATCAACTTATCCGCACCCCCACCAGGAGCAGCAATATCCTAGACCTGGTTATTACCAACATGGGCAACTGGTGCTCCACACCAGAGGTCAATTCCTCCTTGGTCAGATCCGACCATAAGCTAATCACCCTAGACATCCACATCTCTCCCCCACCCCCCCATTAGGGAAACCACAGTAAAAAAATTTCTCCAAAGTCAACTTCACACTTCTTAAGACAGAAGTGGCAGACTTCACGACACCCATGCTGACGGACAATAGAGGTATGACTGCTGAAGCCTACACAAATGCACTTTATAAGCACTTACATGAGTGCATGGATCATGCAATCCCTAACAGAACCAAGATGCTATCCTCCAAAAAAAGGAAGCCAATCTGGTGGTCCCCTGCCATAAACAAACTCTACAACAGAAGAAAGAAACTGTTGCAAAAAAGAGTAAAATCCCATGATTGGAGAAACTCCCTGGTCAGCTTCAGTAAGAAGCTGAGATCCCTCATAAAATCCTCCAAAGCTATGAAAACAAAATCGCCACTGACTCTAAAGACAACCACAAAGCATTCTATAGCTATGTCAAGAATCTCAATGGTAACACTCAGATCTGCTCTGAGTTACAGCACAAAGTAACTAAATATACAGAAACAATGGATATTGCCAACATCCTGGCAGATAGGTTCAGTGCTAACTTTACCCCTCTGTCATCCCCTAAAGGGCCCATCTCTATACCAGAAGAATGCAAAGTTCCTGTAATCACGGCTGCACAGGTAAAAAATACACTATCCAAAGCCAAGAACACAGCATCCATGGGACCTGACAACATCCCAGGCTGTGTTCTACATGAACTACAGAACGAACTGGCACCCCACCTAAGTACCATGTTCAATCATAGCCTCACCTCAGGCTATGTGCCCACTGAATGGTGCACAGCGACAGTTATCCCACTCCACAAAGGGGGAGCCACCACAGACCCTGGAAACTGCCACCCCATTAGCCTAACGAGCCTGGTCTGCAAGGCTATGGAGCGTATCATCATGGAACTTATAAACAATGACATTGGTAATCTCCATACTCAGGACCCCACCCAGTTCGGGTTTGTAAAAGGAAGATCATGTCTCCTAAACCTGATAGACTTCTTTGAAGCAGTCACCAAAGCTGTAGATGAGGGTAAGGTGGTTCACACAGCCTATCTAGATCTTGCCAATGCTTTTGACACCATCCCCCACTCTGGAATTATAGATAAACTCACTAAACTAGGTATAAATCCCTATGTCACAAGATGGGTTGCCAACTGGCTAACTGATAGAACCCACACTGTGAAAGTAGCAGACTCCAAATCCAGCTTCAGACCAGTGACAAGTGGAGTACCACAGGGTTCACTCCTGGGTCCTCTCCTGTTTGGTATCTACTTCTCTGAAGTACAGGCAAACACAGAAGGTCTTTGGCTAATGTTCACAGATGACTGCAAACTAGGAGCCATAATCAAAACTCCAAAAATGTGGACATCCTACAAAAGGGCCTTGCTGAGACAGATGTCTGATGTCAAAGCCATGGCCTCGAGCTCAATGCCAAAAAGTGCATTGTCATTCCTTTTGGTAAAAACTCAGTACCCATGAACTACCACATAGATGTTAGTCTACTTAACACCGAAAGTGTGATAAGAGACCTTGGGACACAGGTGGACACTCTCCTTTGATAATCACATCACCACAGTAGTCAGGAATTCTTTCTATGTGGCACACCTCATCACAAAGGTTTCTCATCCAGGAAAAAAGAGGTCATTGTTCCCCTCTACTCGTCACTCATTAGACCCATTATAGAGTACAATGCCCTTTTGGTATGTACCTCACAAGACATGTACAACAACTGGAAACGCCACAGAAATACCTCACAAAGAGGATTACCGGCCTCAAAGAGATGCCCTATGCAGACCATCTCAAAAAACTGCAGCTTTACTCCGTTGCATATCGCCTACTCAGAGGTGATCTCTGCCTAACACACAAAGCTATGTCAAACCCAGAGCTTTTAGACATGCTCCACTTAAAGAAATCCCAATCCCTACGAGCTACACGCTCTAGGGACCTAAACCTCATCACCACATTAAACAGAACATGCTGGAGGGATAGATTCCTGTCCCAGAGACTTCCCATACTCTGGAACAAACTACCTATCTATATCAAACAAAGCTCCTCATTAGCACTGTTCAAGAAAAATCTTGATGATTGGATGGGAGATAGGAAATTCACCCCGGGGATCACTTCTGTGGCTCTGCTCGACAGTGGCACAGGAAAATAATTTTGTTGGGTGGCGAAAGCCAGGGTACCTTTGGCTAGGCTTATATAGGCCCTAGGGCCAATAGCCTTGTACCTACCTATGAACCTATGAACCTATGTGCTTACATGATGTACTTCTTTAGTAAAGGAAAGCAAGTCCATTCTAAAACTGTCTCTGGGACCCAATAATCATAATGACTGCACAGGTCTGCAGACTAAGTAAAACAGCAACTTGTAACTATTCCCAGCCAAATAACATGAAAACACTACTGAACCTTCGGTTTGAATTTCTTAACCTCCATATGCAACACATCTCGCAGAACTAGTCACATTAAGTTGTTCACCAGCTTTTACTTAAAATGTTCCTGCTGACATGACATTACACTTTGAACCAGTGTTTACTTTGAACTCAGTGGGTTTGTCATGCAACAGGACAGTAAAAACCTTTTGCTTTTTGCCAACAAATCTACTGCATTAAACTTTTCGCCAATTACTGATACATCTACGTAGGAAGTAGACTGTAACCCTACTTGATAAATTTGCTTTTTCAAGTGGTCTTTCTTTACAACTGAGTGAGGTTTACTTGACTTGCAAAACTTTTTAAAATGATTCCGTGTTTTACACTTGTGACATTGCTGACCAAATGCTAAACACTTTTCTCTTTTAGACTCATGGTTAGCACCATAATTACAACAGTTAACAATGAAGCTTCACTTGGGTTTTGTTGACTCACCCTTGTACTGTATTAGGCAACCTTTGTTCTGCACTGAGCATGCTACTTTAACTGAACTGGTCTTAGAACTTGCTAGAAAACCATGTGACTTCACAGGAGTACCCACAGGGGCTGTGGGTGCCATGTGCTTAGGCCTGTTTCTGCTTGTCACATGCTGCATGCTGTCTACATTTGCTTTGAAGCCTGCTGAAACCATGCTCTTGTCACTTGTAAGCATACTTGTGTGCCTTTCTGTAACTTCATGGATTTGACAAATCTCAATAACTTTGCTCAATGTTAAGTCTCTGTCACAAAGCAAAATCTTTCTTACAGCAGCACTGTTAACACCACACACAAGCCTGTCCTTTATTAGCTCTTGCTTTAAATCACCAAACATGCAGGTTTTAGCCTTGTTTCTCAAGTCAGTGATATAAGCTGCAAATGTTTCTCCTGGCCTTTGGTCTCTTGTGTAAAACAAATGCCTCTCTAATGTAACATTGGTCTGGTGTTGTACATTTCTCTGAATTTACGCTTCAGACACTCAGAATTCTCCCTTGATTCAGCCTGAACAACAATACAATGGTTTTCACCTTCACCCTCATACACTGCTGGTACATACACAATGAACGCTCTCTATCAATAGCCTCTGACCCACCTAGGTTTAGCAAAATGAATGCCCTGGTGCATGCATCTTTATCTGAGTAATCTGCTTCTATGAAAATATCATACTCTTGCTGAAATATTCTCCAGTTCTCTGAAATATTCTGATCAAATACAAGTGGATCTGGTTTGCAAAATGCCTCTGCCATAATAACACATCAGTGAAGGCTTTTGCAAGTATGCATGAACACCCGAACACACACACACGCATGCACACATACACACACACACACACACACATATATATATATATATATATATATATATATATATATATATATATATGTGTGTGTGTGTGTGTGCCAGAAATTTATGTCAGCACTTGTAACTATGCTCAATAGCACAATAAGCCTCTGAGTAATTGAACTCTGCAAAATATTTTGCAAAATAAGTCTCCATGGCACAAGAACACTCTTGAAATTATTGTACTGTAAAGTCATCTATCATCATTGTAAGAAACATTTCAAATAACTGCACTGTGCGAATAAATTGGGCAGTAGAAAAAGCTCAGAGTAAGTAATGTGTTCTGGGCCCTTGTAATGCTCCATTTTATCTTTTTTTAATAAAATAATAATTTGTGTAAGTTTTCATTACCTTTAGCTTGTTTCAGGCCCTTTTTGCTCTCATTTGTTTTATTCTACCTTCACTGCCGATTCTGTACCTCACATCTCTACAATGCAGTCTTTGGAATCCCAGTTCTAACACCACGTCATTTGTCCGGTCAGGATAAAACAGACAAACATGCGTGGGCTTTCTTCAAGCAGCTTTATTATGTACAAACAAATCAGGATTGAGGCAATTAACTTTAACTTAGATAAACTTATAAACAGATTGACTATTTCTCTCATACATGTTCACTCTCTGGCTGCACTCTCAAAAATGGCACTGAAGCTAGCACGTCCTTGCTATTTATATGCACCTTCAGTTCTTGGAAATGCTTCTTAAAGGTACAACACACATACATACATACTCTACAGGTAAGATATGTGTGTGTGTGTGGGGGGGGAGGGCATTCAGAATGAAACAGTGTTATTTAAAGTTGATTTGTCTCATGCAGCACTTCTAACCATACCTCTCAACTGTGCAGATTTTTGCCTCATATTTTTTGGTGTGCTCCTCCTAAAGTCTGTACTTTTCTGGCAAATAGCTGAGTAATGAAGTCATTAAACAATGACAAACATTTGAGTTTAAGACTCTACATCCTTCAGAAAATTCATGCTAATGCAAAACCTATTATTCTATCAACTTTCTAAGTTTGCAAGAGCAATATTTAAAATCTGTCTCTATTTGTCCCTATTTGCTTCTAACTCATTTTTGTACTGTATGTAGCAGATGTAATAGCTGCTGATGTTATTATTAGTATTGTTGTTTGTATTTTTAAATAAAACCACAGTGAACACTTCTCTATACTTGGACTACTTTAAACTACATGCACAGCACTAGCAGTGATGTTGTGACGTGATAAGTAACTGAATGCGTTCATGCATGCTCAGGATGTGGTAAAGGCCTGGTGTCCCAGTGCAGCACAATTTGTGCATACTACACATGCATGAGTAGATGCAGCTGCTGTAGTATAAACAAACACATGTCATTTACTGTACCAGACAACTTTATAGGGAGATAAGAATGTTAGGTAGCAGGTATACACAACAAGAAGGGCATACATTATGAGATGATGGCAGCTTTTCTATTTGCCAGTTACACAGTAGACAGTGAACCAGAAAGGGTCAGAGTCAGAAGAAGGCTTTGCTTGGTCATAAATGTTGCATGTCTCGTGTATTCAAATGAGACACTGAGGCACAAGATGGGTTCAAGTTGTTTATTGTACATAAACACATCAGGAGCTATAACTGGAACATGTATTTCGAACTTCATATACTTACTGACTGACTAATTACTGTTAATACACTCACATGTGCATCTCCATTCAAGCTTGCACTCACACTGAATGACTATACAAAATGCCACTGATCTCGAATGTGCTCAGTAACTTATATGCACATGCTATCTAGCTACAGTGGCTGACTAGGTAAAATATATACACTGATCTATACCCTCCCTCTTTAATTTTGTTCGACATGCAGTATAGGAGAACAAAGATATTTTAAGAGCTAGATATTATATCCACATTTTAACAAACAAAACTGAGTTTGAGTCCAAGTTGCTGTGTATTTTGGATTTGATCTGTTCTACCTGATCGTGTAACATAGAAATTCTGACTGGGTTTAGCAACAGGAACAGTATCTGAGGATTCTTTAAAAACTGGACCATCAGGGATTACATCAAAATTATTTGAAGGAAGCACACTATTCTTTTGAATTTGAACAGGTGTAGTCACTGTGGAAATTAGAGTCGTTGATACAAGCAATCTGCTGTGTCACTGATTCGGAGATAGTAACACGTCTTTAATTCCTTCTGAAATCCATTCCTTCAGATTGTATGATGTAAGATCTCAGTTCTTCACAAATATTCTTCACGATTCTCACACAGGCATATCCTTTAGATGTTTGTATTCTCACAACTTCTCCTTGTAGTAATGGTCTAAGGGATTTACCTGTCTTATCATAGTACAATTTTTGTGACTGACATTTTCTTGAAAGTTGAGCCTTGACCACTCTATTGTTCTCTGTGTTTATTGCTAACAATTGTTTACTGATTGGAAGAGTTGTTCTGGTCTGTCTGAACATTAATCTCTGAGCAGGTGAACCAAGCATGTTGTCCCGAGGATTGTTTCTGAGACTGAGTAAGTAAAGGAAAACATCGGTACCATCTCTCTTGAATTTTTCCAGCAAATGTTTTGTACTCTGAACTGCATGTTCAGCTAACCCATTGGACTGTGGATACTCAGGACTACTGGTAATATGAACAAAGTCCCAAGACTAAGGAAATTTCTTAAACTGCTGACTTGTAAACTGTGCACCATTGTCAGACATGACTTTGTGTGGACTACCATGTAGAAAAAAATGTCTCTTCAATTTTGTAATGACAATGCTGGACGTCAAGTTACGAAGCAGGTCAATTTCAAACAAATTTTAATAAGAGTCTACTAACACTAAGTAGTGCTGACTATTCCATTCGAAAATATTTGCGGCAACCATTGACCATGGTAATTCAAGAATCTGGTGTAGCTGAAGTGGTTCTTTTTGTTGATGCAGTTTGGTGCTGTTGCATATTGAACATGAGGTATGTACCTCTCAAGACATCTGCAACAACTAGAAAGGCCACAGAAATACCTCACTAAAAAAAATCACAGACCTAAAGCAGATGCCCTACGCTGACCACCTTAAAAACTCCAGCTATACTCTGTCGCATATCATCTACTCAGAGATGATCTCTGCTTAACATACAAGGCCATGTCAAACCCAAAGCTGTTAGACATGCTACACTTAAAGAAATCCCAATCCCTCAGAGCCACATACTCAAGGGATCTAAACCTTGTCATCACAATAAACAAAACAGGCTGGAGGGATAGGTTCCTGACCCAGAGACTCCCCAGACTCTGGAATAGACTGCTCATACATGTCAAGCAGAGCACCTTTTTGGCCCTCTTCAAAAGGAACCTTGACGATTGGATAAGTGAAAGGAAATTCACCCTTGGGATCATGTCAGTCACCCTGCTAGACAGGGGTCCAGGGAAGTAAATAGTGTGGGAAGAAATAGCCATGGAATTGTTATGGCTAGGCTTGTATAGGCCCTAGGGCCAATAGCCTAGTACCAACCTATGAACCTATGAATGTGCTAGAGTTTCCTTTTCTATATCTTTGGACAAAGAAGGCCAAAATACAATGCCTCTTGCCTTCTTTTGGTTAAATCAGTACCTTGGTGACCATGATGCAAAATCTTGATATATTCCAGTAGTAATACGTTAGGAATTACCACTTTTGGATCTCTTGTGATGATTCCATCTTCCATCATGATGAGCTCATCTCTGTAAGGAAAATACTGCTGAATGTCAAGTGGTAAACTGGTTTATTGCGTTAGCCATCCTTGACTGATAACATTTTTCAGCTTCCAGAGAACTGGGTATGAAACCTTATGATTTCTTAGTTCATGAAGGAGTGATGACGAAAAATTTCTGACTTCCATGACTTCAAAGTCTGCTGTTGCATTTTCATGCTGCTGTGTCATTTGTCTGGGTACACATAATAAAGCATAAGCAAGGTACAAGGATTTGCCCTTTTTGTAGACAATATTGAAATTGTACTTTTGCAATTTTAACATCATACGTTGCAATCGTGCTGAGGCTGTATGCATCGGCTTTTTCAAAATTGTAACTATTGGTTGGTGATCAGTCTCTGTTTAGATAGGTCTGCCATAAATATAATCACTAAATTTCAAACATGTGAACACTACTGCCAAACGTTCTTTCTCTATTAGTGCATAATACATCTCTGTTTGGGTTAAAGTTCTTGATGCATAGACTACTGGTATGTGTTCCTGAAGACATGCTGTGCCAAGGCCATACTTTGAAGCATCCCAAGAAAGAGTTACAGGTTTGTGAACATCATAATATTTCAACGTGGGCAGACTGGCAATTTTCTGCTTCAGGATGTCATATGCTCTTTGATGCTGTTCCAACCAGAACCAGTTTACATTTTTGCGTTTCAACTCACATAATGGGTCAGAAAGCTCACACAAGTCTGGGATGAACTTTCCTAAATAGTTGACCATACCTAGAAAACGATGTAAGAATGTGACATTCTCTGGAGCCACATCTCAAGAATTGCTGCTTGCATAGGTGGATCTGGTTGTAAGCCCGAAATGTTAAACAAATGTCCCACATAAGTAAATTCTTTCAATTTGAATTTACATTTCTGAGGATTCAGTTTGAGATTTACTTCACATGCACCATCTAGAACTTTCCTGAGGTTTCTATCATGTTCATCTTCACCATTGCCTCCAACAATAATGTTGTGTACTAAAATAGCACATGGATAACCAGAAGAGATTTGTTCCGTGGCACATTGAAAGACTTCACTGACAGAAAAATGTGTGTCTACCAAATGGTGTAATGAATGTAGTTAACAATAAAGATTTGCAATCCAGCGAAATTTGCCAAAAAGAGCTTTTTGCATCTATAACTTAGAAAACAGTGGAATTTGGCATGAGAGCAGCTACCTCTTCTACTGTACGCATCGGATGATGAGGATGTTTAAGTGCTTTGTTTAAGTATATTGGCCTCCAACAATAATGTCGTCTACTAAAATGGCACATGGATAAACAGAAAAGATTTGTTCCATGGCATACTGAAAGACTTCACTGACAGAATTAATTCCAAATGGCATTCTCAGAAATCTGTATCTACCAAATGGTGTACTGAATGTAATTAACAATGAAGATTTGCAATTCAGCGAAACTTGCCAAAAAGAGCTTTTTGAATCTGTAACTTAGAAAACAGTGGAATTTGGCATGAGAGCAGCTATCTCTTCTACTGTACACATCGGATGATGAGGATGCTTAAGTGCTTTGTTTAAGTCTATTGCATCAATACATAGTCAAACATCATTTGAGCTTTTCTTATGAGCTACAACCATGCAGGATATCCATTCAGTTGCTTCTTCTACTGGAGTAAGGACACCTAAATTAAGCATTTTGACTAGTTCTGCTTGCACTTTGCTCTGCATTGCTACTGGAATCTTCCATGCTGGTCTGACAACTGGACTTACTTCATGGTTTAACTTCATGGAATATGTGACTGGAAGTTTATCAAGCTCGTCTTTGAAAATATCAGCATATTCTCTAAAAATACTCTGTGTAAAACTATCATTGTTATTCAGACTTATATAGTGGACCTCTTTATTAAATGAAGTCAGTCCCATTCTCAGACTGTCTTTGAGGCCTAACAGTGACTGCACATGTCTTTTGACTATGTAAAACTGCAAGTCATAGCTGTTTCCATCAGAATGGCAAGAAAGAACTACTGCGCCATCAGTTTGAATCTCTTCACCTCCGTAAGCAACTAGTTTTGCACACTGCTGAACCAATTTTCTCATCAGCTTTTAATTTAGTAAACATTTGTGCTGATATAACATTGCACTTAGAGCCAGTGTCTACTTTAAGCTCTCCAGGTTTCCTGTTAATTTGTACAGTACAAAATATTTCACTCTTTGCTGACAATTGATAGTCTAAGGTATTAACTGTTTCATCAATCACAGAGACACCATCAACATACAAAGTTTGGTCACGGCTCTCGGAATTTGCTACAGTCTCTATCTAATCTACTGGGTCTACTACACTTAAATGAAATCCCACAACACCGACATTTAAAACACTGAGTCGAAAAGCTCGAAGTTTCACATGAGCAAAACTGCATAATGCCGACTTACGAATGCTTGACAGTCCAAGTTGAACAGAACAGGAATTCCACTCTTGTGGATGTTGTAGTGCAATCTCTGAGTTGGTACCTATAAGTAGCAGGGATTTGGAGGGTGCTGAAATGTACAGGTTTGTACGTAAGGATTTTTAGTTATAGTGTATTTTATGTGTTAATGGAAAGAGTTTAGATTAGTTTAGATGGTGGGTGGGGTGTTGTGTTTTTTCTTTTATACATTTTGTTTGTATGTGTTGTTGTTTGTTATTGTAGGGAGGTTTGTCGGGATTTTGTAATGTCAGGATTGTGTATGTCGAGTATGAGAGGTGTTGGTTTTGTGTAGTGTCAGTGTTGTGGTCTTGGTGTTTTAAAGTCGGTGTTGTGGGATTTTATTTAAGTGTAGTAGACCCGATCTACCTGCTTCTTCAGATACTGTTTTTTAATATAAGTTTGCGGCACTTTAGACTTCCAAAGCCTTTTAAAGTGATTCCAGTGTTTACATCTGTGATATTGCTGACCAAAAGCTAAACACTTTTCCCATTGATGTAAATGACTGCCTCCACAATTGCAACAGTTAACAATGAGGTTGGGGGGACCACAATCTTTGATTTATATTTCTTTTTCATCTTAACTTTCTGTTGCACACTATCAACATTCATACTAGCATATACTGCAAACATGCGTTTCTCATTCATAAGCATATTCATATGCTTTTCTGTAATCTCATGTATATAACAAATCTCAATGGCTTTGCTTAATGTTAATTCACTATCTTGAAGCAAAATCTTTTTCACTGCATCATTATCAACACCACATAGTAGAAGGTCTTTTACCAACTCATCTCTTAGATCACCAATACTGTATGTTTTAGCTTTATTTCTTAAGTCGGTAATGTATGCTGCAACAGTTTCACCAGACTTTTGATTTCTTGTGTAACATTTGTTCCTTTCCATTGTAATATTCATTTGAGAGTTGCACATTTCTCTAAATTTATGTTTTAAGCAGTCAGGGTCTTCTCGCATTTCAGCCTGTATCACAATAGGGTGGTTCTCCCACTCCCCTGTATACACAGCAGGTGCATACATAAATGAACATTCTCGGTCAATGGCTTCTGAGCCAGCTAAATTGAGAAGTATAAATGTTCTTGCACGTGCATCTTTATCAGAAAATGCAGCCTGTATGAAAATATCATGTTCTTCCTCAAACACTCACCAGTTCTCTGCAATATTATCATCAAACACCAGTGGTTCATGTCTATGAAATCCCTTTGCCATAACAACAAAGTTCTCTTAAATATAAGTATAGACCTGGTACTTGTAATTTTGCTCAAATGCACAAAAACTCTCCAAAAATGCTTTATTTTAGCACTGCAAATGCCTCAAACACTCCGGACACTTTGGATACTTCGAAAAATCTTAGTTACTGTGAAAAGTTGCACATTGCGAATAAATTCAGATGTTATAGCCTTTTCCAACATTTTAAACACAGAGGTTATTTCAAACACTTTAATCATTATGTTGCTATTTCAGACATTTCAAATATCTCTGTAATTATTTTGAACACTTTGAATGCTATGCCACGTTTGGCAACTGAAAATCATTTAAAACTAATTTAAGTACCATTGAATAACCACTAACCTGCTTGCAAGTTCACCCCTGTATATTACTCTACTTCTAATTGCGTGCTTCATGGTTTGCAAGTTTCTTCAGCTTTGGATCCCATTTTGACATCATGCCAGATGCCTCATGTATTCAAATGAGACAGTTAGGCACAAGATGGGTTCAAGTCATTTATTAAACATCAACACATCAGGATCTGTAACTGGAATATATACTTTGAACTTCACATGCTTACTGACTGACTCATTACTTCTAACACATGCACATATGCATCTCCATTCAAGCTAGCTCAAACACTGAATGACTATACAAAATAGCACTGCTCTCGCACTTGCTCAGTAACTTATATGCACATGCTATCTAGCTACAGTTGGCTGACTAGGTGCAATATACACACTGATCTACAATAAAAAAGTGGGAGGACACATGGGTTGAATGCAACTCAGGGCTCAAGGTACACTTAATTCGCCATTCATCCTTATAAACCAGTGCTCTCCGTTCCCTTATCATTTTGTAAACTCTCCAATTAACAATTTCTGCCAGCGTTTTATTCCTCTTTTTCAATATGGCTATTAGAACTGTAAATAGTGCTTCAGACCAGACCTTACTGTGAAGATTGGGTGAAGATAGGTGAAGGCTGCCAGCCTAGCCAGATAAAATTTTATAGATAATTCTGTCATTTGTAAATATTAATGTAACAACATTGCACTTTACTAACCGAGTAAAAGCATGTTGTGACCCTTTGATGTAAGCCAGTCTAGATGAAGACATTATTTCTATTGTTTTAACCAAGTGTTAAATTGCTAGATTTAAACATGCAAATGTATTTTTATTGCTCTGCTTCCTGACCTGCTGCAAGATAACAAAAAGAGATGTTAAGAATGTAAATGTAGTTTCTGTTAGCCTGGGAATCCAAGAAAGCATGAAGAATGATGTAATGGGAACCAGGAATGTGATTTTAAAAACAGAGAGAATCAGAAATTATTAAGCATTTTTGTCTTAACCATCCAACTCATCAGCACTCTGCCTGTGTTTTATATGTAAGTTATTTTAGAAGTGTGTTTTGTCTTAGAAATAGCTAGAAACTAGAAAGATTAGACTAAGTGTTTTTCTGTGATGTCAGAACTGTACTACTTAATTATTTCAAGTATTTCTCTGTGATCTCTGAACTCTTGACTAGCACTGTGTAGTAAAAAGTATTGTTGTGTGTTTTTATTATTTATTATTAAATATTTTAAAACCTTTCAACTGTGGCTGATTTGTGTAGAGATAATTTAAGTTCTAGAGTACATTGCATATTTATAGTGATTACTGTCCAAGTCACTCCAAACAAGCCTTGACTGTTTAGTCACACTTACCAATTGGATAATAATATTGTGCAGCAATAATTGGACACCCTTTCAGAAGGGCCTTTGAGTAGCTGATAAGTATTAGCTGGGTGGTGGCAGTGATTTCTACCATATAGTCTGGGTAAAAGGGGCACAGCTGGAGAATCTGTGCCAGCCATCCCCAGAAGTGTCTGTGTGGTTGTATAAGCTCTTATCTCAAAGTGTGTGTGTTTCAGATATTTTGGCAGGAACACAAAGCACTGGTTGGACAGAGAGGGTGCTGGAGATTTTAGCTTGCCCAGCTGGCTGAGATCTGGACCCTATAACTGTGCCAGTGGGGAGTCTTATTGGGGACCTGGAGAGCAAAGGAATGACCAGTCCCAGACTGTGATCTCTGTGTGCTCTTAAGAGAAATTGCATGTTACTGTGTGTATTTGTTATCCTTTCCTCCTATATGAGATGCCCCTCACTGGTGTTAGTGGTGAGGATTGAGGCTCCTTGATTGCTGGGCCAGGGCACAGGCATCACACTTACCAATACTGGTAAAATGATCTTAGCCATTTCTGAATCTGCTACGCTAGTGAAATGTCTATCAATCCCACAGGGTGTATTACTGTATAGTATGACTCAGTCTTAAATGTGAGTAAGAGCCTCTGAAAAATGTTCTTATACTTTCAACCCTAAGACTAACCCTTCCATACAAGTATGTCATAATGCCTTGTAGATTTGTTATTTTTGCATGAAATTCAACCTTCCGACTGTCTCCCACTTTATGAGTCACACCAGACCTCATTGGAGGATCATCCTTCAACATACTTGATGTGTCATCAGAGAACAGGTGATTTGTTGGACAAATGCATGGAACAAGACCAGAAGCATCAATGAATCTGGAAGTTTTGCACTAACTTTTATCTAGATAATCTTCCTTCCAACTGTTCAATCCCAATGGCTATCCTTGGCTTCTCATTAGACTGGAAGCCATTTATTTTTACCATTTATCTCTAGCTTATACTCATTTTTCTCACCAGTTTTCTGTGAAGTGCAATGCCAAAGATCTTGCTGAACTAAAGAAACACAACAAACACCTCTGTAATGAACCAGTCATAATCCTGTACCAAGCTAAACTAGCAAGAGCTTTGAAAAAAGTTAACATTCCAAAGCTCTATAAGCCTATCCACGTGGAAGAAGACTAACAGGGCCTTAATTGCCAAGATCCTTAGCTTTGTGATGGGAACTACATTATAATTCTTTAGTCCTGTTGTACCACTCTGGTTCCTAAAAAGTAATTGTATATTTTAGTCAATAATATTCAAATCACTACTGCCAATTACTTTAGCAGCCAAGCAGACAGCTCACTTTACCTCTGGGATTCTAATCCATCAATTCTTTTGAGTTCTTTTGTTACTTTCTGCCTATGTATGTTTCTAATTGCTGTTTCATCTCAGTCTGTTTCTTTTCTGCCTCCCTATACTGGCAGCCTGTCTTACCATTCCTGGGCAAACGCAAAGGTATGTATTTCTGCAGGATCTATGTCATTTTTGCCTTCCAATACTCTAATGACATGTATATTCCTTCTGCATTCCCTACATTTTTGAAAAATTGCATTTCTCCAACCTTCTCTGTTCCAGCCATCTCCTTCTGCATTAGCCCACCAAAAGATGCTTTCTGCCTGCATCTGACATCATCCCAGGTATGTTTTTCCCTATTTTTTTCTTTTGCTGACCATCTGATCTTTCTTTTATAAGTTTTCCCTTTATTTCATTTATCACCACCTTTGAACATAAGTGGACTCTCTCTCTCTTTCTCTCTCACACTCAGACAAAAGTGCATATGCACACGCATGCGAGCGCACACACACACACACACACACACACACAAACACACATTCACACACACACTCTCACATTCAAGTTTTCTTTAGACAAACTGTCTTCATTGTCTGTATCTTCTTCTTCTGATTTTAAGACAAATATTGTACTTTCACTCCTTAACTTATGTGCCTCAAATGCATTTGACTGCATTCCTCTCCTACCACCTATACATATTATTTCTTACCATGTTTCCTAGTAAACTGAACTCTATTCTTTGTGCTCCTAGGTGTCGGTCCTTGTAAACCTTGCTTGCAGTTTTCTAAATTGCAAAGTACACTGCCACCACCCAGCTAATATTCATCCGCTACTCAAAAGCCCTTAAAAGGGTGTCCAATTATTACTGTGCAATATTATTATCCAATTGGTAGTATAGCCCAGGGATAAAGCTATAGGAGTGGCTTTGTACAATTTTACCAAAGGCATAGAAGTACTCTAAAGATCTAAATTATCTCTACACAAACCAGCCACAGTTAAAAGGTTTTAAAATATTTAATAATAAATAATTAAAACCACACGACAATACTTTCTACTACACAGTCAGTGCTAGTCAGGAGAGTTCAGAAATCATACATAAGTACTTAAAATAAATCAGTAGTACAGTTCTGACATAACAGAAAACCACTTAGTCTACACTTTCTATTTCCTAGCTATTACTACAAGAAAACACATTTCTAAAATAACTTACTTATAGAGCAACAGGCAGTGCTGTGGGTTTGATAGTCAGACAAAAATGCTTAATAATCTCTGGTTCTCACTGTTTAAATTAAAACTGCAGCTCTGCTAAAACATTACACCGTGTCACACTTTCCTGGTGTTCCCAGGCTGACAGAAACTGCATTTACATTATTTTACACTTAGAGCAATAAAGGACATTCTACATGTAAATTCTGGTCATTAACTTTATCCTTAAAACAAGAGGCAAGGAAGCCTTCATCTAGCCGGAGTGGAGCCGACTTATAAAAATCAAATTCACTCATGAAATAATTTTAATTTCAAAGGACCAACAAGAAATGCTTGACTTAGCTTTCTATACAGCAGAGGGCAGTGTTGCCATATTGTTTTAAGTTCAACATTTCACAGTATTTATAAATGATAGAATTATGTACCAAACCTATTTGACTAGGCTGGCAGCCTTCACCCATCTCTACCAGTCTTCACATTTCTCCCCCCTCGGAGAACTCAAGCTAGTTTTTCAAGTGACCCTTGAGAAACGCTGCTTGATAGGGTTAGGTCTATCTGAGTGTACCTACCCCATTCCCTGTCTTGAGAGCCCATCTGCATTGGCATTGCTACTCCCACTGTGGTGCTGCACTGGCATGTCATAGGCTTGCAACCCTAGGCTCCATCTTAGCAACTTGGCATTTTGCTGGCTGGCTCTGTTTAACCATGTTAGGGGGTTGTGATCTGTCATAACAGTGAATTTCCTTCCATACAGATAAGGCTGAAATTTCTGCAGTGCCCACACTACGACTAGACATTCCTTTTCTACAGCTGCATAGCATTCCTCCCTGGGTTAGAGCCTATGACTGAGATAAACCACTGGGTGCTCTTCCTCCTCTGAAAAAAATCTGGCTAAGTACAGCCCCCACCCCATGGTTTGAAGCATCCACCTGCACAACAAATTATTTGCTGTAATCTGGACTGGCTAACACAGGGGGTCCTCCCAAAGCTTCTTTAAGCCTCTGGAATGCCTGCCCACATACTGGGGTCCACACTACCTTATCTGGCCTGTTCTTCCCTGTCAGGTCTGTGAGGGGAGCAGGTACGGTACTATAACTGAGGACGAACTTTCTGTAGTACCCTGGTGCCCCTAAAAATGCCCTCACCTGCTTTTTAGTAACAGGTGCAGGCCATGCCTGAATGGCTTCCACTTTGACAGGTTCTGGCCTTATCTTACCATTCCCCACTCTATGTCCTAGGTAGGAGACCTCTGCCATACCCACCTGACATTTGCATGGCTTAATGGTCAACCCTGCCTTCTGTAGTCTGCCCAGCACCTCCCTGACATGCTGAAGGTGTTCTGGCCAGGAATGGCTGTAGATGGCAATATCATCTAGGTAAGCAAGAGCAAACTCTCCTGCTCCTGCTAGGATATGATCTACAAGCCTCTGGAAAGTCGCTGTGGCATTCTTCATCCCAAAGGGCATCTTGGTGAACTCATATAAGCCAAAAGGAGTCAAAAAGGCTGACTTCTCTCTAGCACTGGGAGTCAAGGGCACCTGCCAGTAACCCTTGGTAAGATTGATAGATGTAAGATACTTAGCCCCACCCAGCTGCTCTAGGGGGTCATCTGTCATAGGCATGGGGTAAGCATCTGACTCTGTGTGACTATTTAATTTCCTGTAGTCCACACAGAACCTGGTGCTGCCATCCTTCTTTGGCACCAGCACCACTGGGGAGGCCGAGGGACTATTGGACTCTTAAATAACCCCTAGTTCCAACATCTCCTGTACCTCCTCCCTCAGGGTCTGTCTGACTCTCTCATGCATCCTATAAGGAGCCTGCCTAATAGGCCTTTGGGGTCCTGTATCCACCTGGTGCTGCACCAGGTGGGTGCACCCTGGATTTCTAGTGAACATGTCCTCAGATTCCTGCAACACTGCTAGGATTTCTTTGACCTGGGTATGAGATAGCTGCTGGGACATTGCTACCCCTTCCACCGAGGTGTCAGCCCAAGCCTCACTGAGGAGATCAGTCCCCAGATCTCCCTCAGACTCCTCCTGCAATCCACTGCAAATGCTCAGCACAAGGGCCTCCCTATTATGGTAAGGTTTCATCATGTTAACATAATACAATTTGTGCCCCTGCCATCTGCCTATCACTTCCACCATGTTGTGTCTCAAAGGAATGAGAACCATTACCTGCTGCCCCGCAGCATACTCTCCAGCTTGAGCATTCCTGTCATACCACACCTTTTTCTGTTGTTGAGCTTCTGCCAGGTTTTTTGTTATTCCGAAAATCCATAAATCTCTTACAACCCCCCCCCCCAGTATACCTATAGTCTCAGGGGTGGGTTATTTTTTACAGAATGTTGGAATTTTTTTTGGATTCCCAGTTAAAATGTTATCTCCCAAGAATACAATTTTATATTAAAAATACATCTCATGTTTTGGAAGAAGTTAAGAAGATTTAATGGAACCCTAACCTTTATTTCGCCTGTGTGGATGTAAAGTCATTGTACACTAATATTAATATCAGGATAGGTCTGGAGGCAGTAGTCAAGATGTTGGGAGAAGGACCCAAAACTACATACATCTGTCAATTATTAGAATTTGCTTTGATGCATAATTATTTTGTTTTTGAGGAAAATTATTATTTACAGCTGGAAGGAACTGCAATGGGGGCTGCTTTTGCCCCTTCGTCTGCAGTTATGTTTATGGCATATTTTGAAAATATGTTTATTTATGTGAATGATTTTTTTTTAAAAAAACAATGTTGTTATGTTTAAAAGATTTATTGATGATTTGATTTTTGTATGTAGTGGGGATATTGGTGAATTGGATCAGTTCATGGATGTACTTAGCCGTAATGCGTTTGGCTTGGAATTTACTTATAGAGTGAATAGGAAATGCATGCAATTCTTGGACATTGAATTTTACATAGATAATAAGGGATTTTTGCAGTACAAACCCTTTCATAAGGAGATGGCAGTGGACAGCTTTCTTGAAGCGAGTAGTGCTCATCCTGACCATTTGATCAAATCATTACCATATGGGGAGTTCAAAAGGATACAAACTAATACTTCTAATATTAAAATGTTAGAAAGGGAGTTTTTATTGGTCAAAGATAGGTTATCAAAGTGGTGTTACAGCAGGAAATGTATAGATGAAGCCCTAATTAAATTGAAAAATAATAGGGGCTGTAGGAGATTAAATGGTAATTTAATTCAAAGTAGGGAAGTCATTAGGAATAATGACTTGCATAAGGTAGATGCTGAACCCTTTTTTTTTGTGAGTAAATTCTCTCCCTTTTCGGTGATGCTCAGAAGGTTATTTAATGACCTTTGGCCCATTATATGCAGGGATGAATTAGTGGGTAAATTGTTCCCTGAAAAGGTTGTTTTTTTCATTTGTCAGGTTTAATAATTTAAGAGAATTATTAAGAATGAAAAATAAGATTCAGGTAGCCAAAAGGAAGGGGGTATTTCTGTGTGGGGGTTGCAAAGTATGTGATAAAATAAAAAACGTAGATGGATGGACGATCAATGGAAAGAAATTTTCTGTACAAAATTAGTTTAATTGTAATTCATGTGGTGTGGTCTACATCACTGGATGTGGATGCACACCATGTAAATGGTATGTGGGGCAGACAAAGAGAAAAGTGAAACTCAGAATTTTGGAACATCTTGGAGATGTTAAAAACAAGAGATTAGATAGTCCAGTGGCACAGCATTTTTGCAGCACACATGGAGGTCAGATAGATAGTTTCTTTTTTAGTGTACTGGCAAAGCCATATGAGGAACAAGTTTTTTTTGGGGGGGTGATGAATTTAAATGAAAGTTGGTTAAATTGGAATCCAAATTAATTATTTATTTTGGCACTTTATTCCCAAAAGGTCTTAATCTTGAACTAGAGTGGGGTGTTTACATTATAAGTGGTATACATAAACAACAAAGAATATAGTGTAATAATAATAATAATAATAATAACAAAAAATAATAATACAGTAAAAGAATAATAAAATAATAACAAAAAATAATAATAAAAAATAACATTTACATGTCTAAAGGCAAAAAAAAGATTTTAATTGTTATATAGCACTTCAATAGGGCTTAGGATAGTCCTAATTAAGTTTTTGAGGAATGTAATTTGAATGTTTAGATAGTATAAAACCTATAAAAGTGAGCAAAATGGTATGAAGACATTATTAATCAATAAATGTTGCATATATTTTTTGGAAATAATACTATCAGATGTTTTTTATAAAAGTAGGATTTATAGTTCACCTTTTGCACTTTTGATATGTTTATTGTAATGTGTTAGTGTGTGGGGGGGGGGCACATCTTTGCTTCAGAATGAAGTATGTCTGAACAAAGTGTAGTTAATTTAATTGATTAATGAATTTATTAGCTGAATTAATTGTGGGGATGGAATATAAAATGCTGCCTGTTTTGTATGAGGTTATTCTATTGAAGCCAGGGGCCGAGGTACCAGTATGTATTAATAAAGAAATGTTGGCAGTGGCAGCAGTGGTCTATGTTTTTTTGAGGAGATCTCCTGGGCCAAGCCCATAAGTTCCTTGAGCCTTGTCCTGAGGTTTAGGACATATGCCACAACAGACTCCTTGTGAAACTCGTACTCATCTTCCCACTCATCTCAAATTAAATCTAGAGGTCCCCTCACCCTATGCCCATACAGCAACTCAAAGGATGAAATACCTGTGGATTCCTGGGGAACCTCTCTGTAAACAAATAACAGATGGGGCAAATATCTGTCCTACTCCCTCTTAAGCTGATCTGCAAATGCCCGTAGCATGGACTTGTTTGTAGAGTTTAATCTCTCAACAAGACCATTAGTCTGGGGATGGTAGGGGGTGGTCTTCATGTGCTTCACCCCACAGGACTTCCACAGGCAAGTCAGCAGGTCTGACATGAATTCAGCACCTCTGTTAGTCAGTATTTGTTTTGGGAAACCTACCCTGTTGAAAATCTCTAACAAAGCATTTGCCACTGTCTCTGCCTCAATGGAGGAAAAAGCCACTGCCTCAGGGTATCGTGTAGCATAATTCACTACCACTAGAATATACTTTTTCCCTGTGGAACTTGGGGTACTCAGAGGACCCACAATATCCACAGCTACCCTCTGAAATGGCTCCTTAATCACAGGCAAAGCCTTCAAAGGAGCTCTCACCTTGTCTCCTGCCTTGCCTACCTTTTTGCACTGCTCACAGGTCCTGCAGTACCCTGTTACATCTCTGGAAATTCCAGGTCAATAGAAGTTCTGCATAATATGCCTCTTTGTACATTTTATGCCCATATGACCTGCTAAGGGAATAACATGGGCTATGGCTAGAAGCGCCAGATGGTAAGCGCTAGGCACTACCAACTGCTGTACTCTCTCACCTTCAAGCCCTCCCTCAGGGGTCCACTCTCTGTATATCAACCCTTTGTCCCATTATACAGATTCCCCCTTTCCTTGAGAATCAGGTGCCTCCCTAGCTACCTGCCTCAGGCCTTGCAATGTAGGTTCTGAGAGCTGAGCCTGTCTCAACTCTTTCCTTGTAACCCTTCCCAGCTCCCCTTCCACAGGAAGTCTGGCATCCTCTGACAGTGAAGCCTCACTGTCAACCTAGGTACTCCTACTCACCTCTACCTTTGCAGTCACTCTGTCCAAGGGACCATCAGTACCCACAAGCAGCTGTGGCTCACCTTCAGTCTCACTGCTACAGTTTAGCTCACTCCCTGTAGTAACCATCTCACCAGTCCTGGCTGCAAGTATGCAATCTGTCTGGGTTTCCCCCAGGCTACCAGACTCACATGCGTGTCTCCTAGCCTGACCGCATGTAACTGCATAAGCACATGGTACTGCCTCATCCAAATCCTTCCCTCTCAGGACATCTGCAGGATGGTAGTTTAGTACCCCTGTTGTCTCAGGACAACCTACTATTAGCATTTTGTCTTTCCCATTTACTGGCTCCCTCAGCTTTGGTTCCCCACCTTGCCTTCATAGACACCTGCATGCCACATGGCCCCACTGGTTGCATTCAAAACATGTAACCCTAGCTCCTGGATGTGTACCTGGACTAGTGGCTTCCCCTGCTACTGGCAGATTCTGTTGTGGCAGTCTGTGCTATCCACAATGGGCTCCTTTAGACTCATGAGCAGTACTGGGGTCCCCTTTCTGTGCAGGGCTCTCCTGCTTGCTAGGTATAGGTCTCCCTTCTTCCCCAACTCGTCTGAAGTAGCACATTGTCTATCAGCTAACCAGATCCTCATGTCCTCAGGCAAAGTGCTAAGAGCTTTTTCTCTCACCAAAAGGTCTGCAGGCCCTTCAAAAGTGGTGCCCTGACATCCACTCACCCACCTATGGAAATAAGTGCTCAATTCAGCAACATATTCACATACACTTTCATCTGCCTTGCATCTGTGCTCATGAAATATTTTCCTATATGTTTCAGGTGTTAGCTTATAACATTCTAAAAGACATTTTTTTTACAGCAGTATAATCAAAACATGCAACATCAGATATTTTGGACAGAACAGTTACAGCTTTACCATGGAGTAAGGGGGTCAGGAACCATACCCAGAGCCCTTGATCAACTTCATACTGTTTACATACCCTCTCAAACATGTGAATAAAACTATCAAAATGATCCCCCTCTTTAAACGGCAGAAGAAATTTACTGACCTTTTGTGCTTCTGGGGTCCAGTTACTCCCTTCCCCATTACCTCCATGACTCTGGCGAAGAGTCAGCATCTCCTTTTCATGCTGCCTCTGCCTGTCTTGTTCCTCAGCTTGCAGATGTAACAGTTTCTCATTCTCCTCAACCTGCAAACATTGCAGTCTCTCATTTGCTTCTAATTCCACACGCATGGCCTCCAACTCAAGTCTCTTTAGCTCCAGCTGGATTTTTAAGTCCACTGCAGAAAGGTTTAGCTCTCCATTCTCTGAGGGAATTATATCTCCACTGCCAATCTGATTGTCCTCCTGGTTGCTGTTTTCTGATGCAACTGTAACCAAGGCTGCAATCAGGTCTGCCTTAGTCAGGTTTCCATGCACCAGTCCCCTAGCCTGGCACATCTCCACCAGCTGGCTCCTTGTCAGCTTTCCATACTCCTCTGCTGACATGCTGCCTGCTCACCCTGACTAACTAAGCTAACAAAAAAAATAAAGCAATTGTGATCTGAACTCTGAGTAGTCACTGCGTGGCTGTTTTAGAGTACAAAACACCTTCAAAGCTCACTGTACACAAGCTACAGGATTCACTCTACCCAGACCACTACAAGCCAGTTAGTATTTGCCAACTAATTAATATGTGATGTGGATATCCCACCGCTGCCAAACACAAATGTGAGGTGGATATCCCAACCACTGCCACCAATTAATATGTGATGCCCGCGCCCTGGCCCAGCAATCAAGGAGCCTCAATCCTAACCACTAACACCAGAGAGGGCCTCTCATATATGAGGAAAAGATAAAAAATATACACAGTAAAGTGCAATTTCCCTTAAGAGCACATAGAGATCACAGTCAGTCCGGGGCTGGTCATTCACTTGCTCACCAGGTCCTCAATAAGACCCTCCACTGGCACAGCTACAGGGTCCAGATCTCAGCCTAGCTGGGCAAGTTAAAATCTCCAGCACCCTCTCTGTCCAACCAGTACTTCGAGTCCCTGCCCAAGTAGCTGACACACACACACACACACACACACACACACACACACACACACACACACACACACACACACACACACACACACCACACACACACACACACACACACAC
Source organism: Protopterus annectens (assembly GCF_019279795.1). Lineage (NCBI taxonomy): Eukaryota > Metazoa > Chordata > Ceratodontiformes > Protopteridae > Protopterus > Protopterus annectens. The sequence goes on along the minus strand of NC_056725.1, from coordinate 1,489,236,702 downwards.
ACACACACACACACACACACACACACACACACACACACACACACACACACACACACACTTTAAGATAAGAGTTTACACAACCACACAGACACTTCTGGGGCAGGCTGGCACAGTTTCTCCAGCTGTGCCCCATTTTACCCAGACTATACTGTAGTAATTACTGCCACCACCCAGCTAATATTTATCAGCTACTGAAAGGCCCTTAAAAGGGTGTCCAATTATTACTGTGTGATATTATTATCCAATTGGTAGTATAGCCCAGGGCTAAAGCTATAGGAGTGGCTTTGTACAATTTTACCAAAGGCATACAAGTACTCTAAAGAGCTTAAATTATCTCTACACAAACCAGCCACAGTTAAAATGTTTTAAAATATTTAATAATAAATAATTAAAACCACAAGACAATACTTTCTACTTCACAGTCAGTGCTAGTCAAGAGAGTTCAGAGATCACACAGAAATACTTAAAATAAATCAGTAGTACAGTTCTGACATCACAGAAAACCATTTAGTCTAAACTTTATAATCCCTAGCTATTGCTACAAGAAAACACACTTCTAAAATAACTTACTTATAAATCAACAGGCAGTGCTGTGAGTTGGATAGTCAGACAAAAATGCTTAATAATCTCTGGTTCTCACTGTTTAAATTGAAACTGCAGTTCTGCTAAAACATTACATCATGTCACACTTTCCTGGTGTTCCCAGGCTGACAGAAACTGCATTTACATTATTTTATACTCAGAGCAATAAAGGACATTCCATATGTAAATTCTGGTCATTAACTTTAGCCTTAAAACAATAGGCAGGAAGCCTTCATCTAGCCAGACTGGAGCCGACTTATAAACATCAAAGGCACTCATTAAATAATTTTAATTTCAAAGGACCAACAAGAAATGCTTGACTTAGCTTTCTTTACAGCAGAGGTCAATGTTGCCACATTGTTTTAGGTTCAACATTTCACAGTATTTACAAATGATAGTATTATGTACCAAATCTATTTGACTAGGCTGGCAGCCTTCACCCATCTCTACCAGTCTTCACACCTGTCATCATCATTTTTTCTATATCATCCAGTTTGCAAGCTGTAATTGTCTTCAAGTAATCATCAGGCCAAAGCCTCAGAATCAGTATCTCAGCCTGTTCTTCCTTCTCTTTGTTGTGATAACACATTTTTATTCACTTTTATCACATCCCAAATACATCTAGTTCACCCTTGATTATTCTTCTGCTTTGGTAATGTTGAATAAAAATCAGTAGTTTAAATATTGAACTATGTTTTATTGATTGATTGATTGATTGATTGATTGATTGATTGAGATTAATTGGAAATTGGGATGAAAACTTAAGTCAGAAAATATTGTTTTGCAGGTTAAAACTAGAGAGCACGGCAGACGAGAAGAACTTAGGGTGATGCTAAAAGGATGCATAACTAATTTTGGCCAGCGCATCATACAGCAATCATGATGAAATATACACTGGAATATATTTGATAAACCTGCATTGGATTTCTCCAATTTCAGCCATTTTGTCTATGTAACAAGATATCATCAGTGATTGCAATATTCATTCTTGATCTTACTAACATTACATAAACCATTTTAGCAATTTAATTTCCTTACATTTTAAGAATTCAATTATACATCCAATAGTTTTACTGCATTCACTAATGCTTGGTCAATCTGGTAGTCAAAACTTAGTTTGTTGTATACCCAGATCCCCAGATCTTCACAGTGTGTAATGCTTTTGATCTCCTTTCAATTGCTATTATATCTACTACCGCTTTTTTTTTCTTTCCAAAATACATATGTTTGGTCTTATTGATATTTATCTTCATGTGATTTCCTCCACCCATTTGCCAAACTTGTACAAACAATTACTATTTTCCACATCATTTGTTACAGACTTGTCTAACATTTAGCCATATGCATAGATGTAGTATAATATGTCTGAAGACATCTGGATATCAAACATGTAAATACCAAAGAGGTATTGTCCCAAGTCAGACACCTAAAGTATTCCTAATGCATAGCCCATTTTCTCTCAGCAACAGATTCTTATCTGTATTTGCCAGTCTGTCACTGATCATCTAATTAAGCCAGCATAGCAAGTTTGTAGAAAGACCCATTTTCTGTAACTTATCTACTAGAGTTTATGAACTATTATGTCACATGCTAAACTAATGTCAATATACATTCCATCTGTCATGATAATTTCTGTTAAAATGTGTTATAAATGAACTGGTAACTAGTTGTTTTGATGCCTACCACAGCTACCAATATGTGATGGCCACCAATATGAGTCATCCCCACACTGAGCCAGTAATCAAGGAGCCTGAATCCTCGCCATTGACACTGGATAGGGACATGCACTTGGAATACAAATGGATACACTCATTATTTTCAGATGCAGACCTCTTTGTGTCAAGTACAATTTTACTTAAGAGCACACAGGGAGCACACACAGATCGGGGTCTGGATGTCTGTATATCTGTCTACCTCCAGGTCCCCAATAACACTTCCCATGGTACAGCTGTAGGGTTCGGTCCTCAGTCAAGTGTCCAAGCCAAATCCTCTAGCATCCTCTCTGTGAACCCAGTGTTTCATGTCCTTGCCATATGTAGCTGATATACACAAACACACACACACACACACACACACACACACACACACACACACACACACACACACACACACACACACACACACACACACACACACACACACACCCTGTGAAAGGCTGGCACAGATTTATCTGTTATGTCCCCTTCTGCCCAGAGTATTTGGTAGTTATTACCACCACCAGACACTCCACAATCAGCTATTTTAAGGCCCTTAACAAAGGGTGTCCAAGTATACTGTGTAATATTAATACTAATACAAATGGTAGTAGTTCATCAAGACACCTAGGCCTTCTGGAGTGGCCCACACAGTGTTGCCAAATAAATATAAGTACTCTCAAAGGTTAAATACTTTCTACAAGGACATGCCACAATAAAAGTTTTAAATATATTTAATAATAAATAATAAAAAAGCATGAAGATACTGAGTATATATTTACAGTAAACCACAGAGTTCAAATCCCCAAAAATATTGAAATTAAGATTGATGGACAGACTCGTGCAAATAAAGAAAAACATTCTCTGAACTAAGCTTCACTATATTCCTGACTGAATCTAAAAGAATTACTGTTCCCTATTTAAGTTATTTACTACCGCAAGGTAAGATACTGTGGGTGAATGCCTTTCTAGTCAGGCTTCCCAAATAGAATACTCAATACTCTGAGATTTCTCTTTTCAATATCTAAAATATAATGTCCAAGAGGGCTGGCAGAATGACCTCATCTGGTCACCTTGACTATAGGTTCTCACAGTATTCCCCTTTGAAGCTGAGACAGGAATTTAGCACAGAGAACCACAATAGACATCCAAATGTTTATGACAGTGCCAGGGACCTCCCCTCTTTTCATTGAGCTAATGAACAAAGGCTCTTTCCCAGACCTATCATCTACAGTTGTATTCAGCACTATGGTGTGCCATTTTAATGGTTTAGCAGCTTATTTATATTTCCCTTATTTTTCATAAAATAAGTTAGCTGGTTAACTTCTGCTGTGCCAGTATCCTCTATTAAAACATATACATTTAACTCAGTTGCAATAATACATGTGCACTGCTGATAAATGTAAAGACAAGCAAACATCACCAGTACATTTTCAGCACAAACATCTGTACAAATCAGTTTGATATACAAATGACATACAGTCCTAATACATTTGTAACACAAGTGGCTTGTATAAATCAGTTTGATATTCAAAGGACATATCATTCTTTACAAAACACCACTTGGCCATACTGACACTTGCCCCTATCATCACAGTTGTTAACAGACTTTCTTTATTGCAGTCATTTTGATAAACATTATTTACACTTTTCCTACATAAATTATCTCTTATCATATTTAATACTAGAGTTCTATTATTTTCCATGAAGTGGACAGCAGACTAATAGGTCTGTAGTTGCTTGGGCCTTTACAAATCCCTTCCCCTTTACAGACTGATTTCATAATAGGTGCTTTCTAGTGTTTTGGCATTATACTTGTTTCAGCACAAGCAGTGAATTGTAATTGTTGGGCTGATACATTGGTAGGTGTTTCAAGTTCTTACTAGCAACCCCATCTCTTCCTGCTACTTTATGATGATCAAGTTTTGCCAGAAAAGTAGTAACCTCAGAAACATTTATTTTAGCACTATTTCCTTCATTTTCCATGGAAATGTTGTTCACTAGTATACTATTATTACCAGCAAAGTGTAACAAAATGATCCAAGAAGATCTTAACAGTACCCCTTTCGCAATTTAATTTATCATTCCTTGTTTTTAAGATAATACTAGATTGAGGCTCACAGACCCCAGCATGTAGTGTCATACAAAGAAAATGCCTTCCTCAGGAACTTGTGCATTGTTTAATATGTTGCAAATTAATAAAATGCCTTCCTTGGGAACATGTACATTAATAAGTTGTACATTTATAAAATACCTTTCTAAGGAGCTAGTGCATTATTTAATATATTATACATTTATAGAATGCTTTCCTCATGAACGTATGTGTTATTTAATACATCGTACAGTTATAAAGTGCCGTTATTTAATACAGTGTACAGTTTGCCTTTCTCAGGAACTTTGGACATTACTGTACAAAGCATTAAGGCTTTATACTAATTCAGTGTGGCCCTGTAGCACAGGGAATAAAGCCCTTACTATGCCCCAGATGACCCAGATTCAACTAGTAGCCAGGGTGCTGGAGGAACCAGACTGGGGGAAGAAGGTAGTGAATGGCTAATGCCATCTCACCCAGCCTGAGGCAGGAGATGCCTAAGCTTTCTGCAATAGCATCATTAAGATCTGGGTGAGTTCCACACTGCAAGTGATATACCACTTAGTTAAGAGGTTCTGCATGGAAGAAGCATGAATGTACCCTCCACAGGGAGCAACTACAGGTTACTTTGGGGTGGAAATGGGTTAGTGCATGCTCCATAACAGCAGTATGATGTTGCTACAGTGTCCTCAGTCTCCTCACTGACCCAGACATGGGTCAAGCTGAGCCCATGTAAGGTTAAGGTAAGTGAATGAGGAGAGGAGTTGGTCATCAGCTGTGGGAAGGGCAGCAAAAAAGACTCTTCACTAATTCTTTCATCTTACAAATACATTGAGTATTCCATACATTATTACTGTTGTTACTTTTATCTTTCTACAACATTTCAGCTCTACATAGCATTGCCTACTACTTTTATGAGTCTACTGATCTGTTTTTCAAAAAACCTTGATATTCCTCCAAATGTTTTCTGCCTAGGTATGCATCATATCATTTGCAAAATTTGTAGACCAGTCCTTGATATTTGCTTTTATTCTTCTATATCATGCACTAAGAGAATTTCTGCAGATGTATCTATTATTTTGTGGATATATGCTAAATTGATATATATATATATATATATATATATATATATATATATATATATATATATATATATATATATCAGTGGTGGATCCAGGAATTTGCAAAAGGGGGGGTTGCACTCTGGTTAGCTAACTACCAGGGTGGAAGCAGGAAAGGGGGACAATAGCTTTGGTGGTTGTGAAAAGATCACCTTAAGAAGCTCTGACATGTTTGGAAAGACATGAATTTATATTCAGTTGCACATGATTTTGCTGTGGATATGGTAGGCGAAACAGGTAATTCCTGTCCAGCACACAGCACATGTACAGATAGTACAAGTATTTTCAATGCATGCCTGGAAAACATGATTGGTTGCCCATATCAAGCCACATTCTCCTTTGGTTTCATAGCGGACATATGCACTGTTACAAACTTGGAAAGAAACTATCTGAAGGTAGAAATAACCACAACAAAATCTATGTTATTGTTATGCAACATAAAATATGTACCACAGACACAGAAGTTTGGAAAAATTAGTAAAAGCTTCATTTAATGGATGTACCAAATAACTAAAGTCATAAAACCTTTCTAAGCAGAACATAATGTTTTTGGATTGTTTACTATTCTTTCTATGGCTTTAAGAAAAAGTAATTTTCTTTTATTAGTGTTTTAATAACAAAAGTCCTACTGTACCTTTTCTCTCCTTTCAACAAATTATAGAGTGGGTGTGGGAGTGGGAGGCAATGCTGGTCCTAAGGAGTTCAAAAATGCCAATGTTGGTTGTCTTCTTTCTCATATTAAAGTCCATTAAACTTTTTTATTAATTTATGAATTAAATGTTTTCCAAGTTCATCATCATCTTAATCTGAGTAATGTTCTCTTCCAACACGTGTCTGCTTTGACACTGAGCTTTTGTCACTTCGAACTTTCACTCAGCTTTGATTGTAGTCACCCTAGCTTCAGCATTGGGGAAATAGTTCTCCTAATTTGGAAAATGCAGTACTTTATACAAGTGTGATTTATAATTGGAACAGTCTCTGCAGCAATGATCATTTTTGAGAGTGGAATATAAACTGACATTTTCCAACAGAATTGTTGCTGTCTTGTTTTCCATATCTGTTGGCAACTTAAATGCAGCAGTGTTACACTATCATTTTGCAGGATGTCAAATTATTCATCTGATGGTTCAGCCTTATTAGCAAAGCTTTCTAGTGTCCATTTAAGTTCATTCTTCAGGATGTTTGGCTGTAGTTAGAGAACATATCTGGATGTAGTTAGAGAACAAATCATTGGAGAGGTGGAGATTTGCTCTAGACAGGAGGGGAATCAAGGTCAGCAGGATTAAGTATATATGTGTGTGAATGAGAAGGAGGACAGAAGAATGGTGAGGATGCAGGGAGTAGAGTTGGTGAAGGTGGATGAGTTTAAATTCTTGGGAACAACAGTTCAGAGTAATGGTGAGTGTGGAAGACAGGTGAAGAAGAGCATGCAGGCAGGGTGGATTGGGTGAAGAAGAGTGTCAGGAGTGATTTGCGACAGAACGTTACCAGTAAGAATGAAAGAGAAGGTCTAAAAGATGGCAGTGAGACTAATTCTGTCATATGGGTTGGAGATGGATCATGGCACTGATGTAAAGACAGGAGTCAGAGCTGGAGGTGGCAGAGTTAAAGATGTTAAGATTTGCTTTGGGTGTGACAAGGATGGACAGGATTAAAATGAGTATATTACAGGGTCATCTCAGGTTGGAAGGTTTGGAGACAAAGCGAGAGAGGCAAGATTGCATTGGTTTGGACGTGTGCTGACGAGGGATGCTGGGTATATTGGGAGAAGGATGCTAAGGATGGAGCTGCCAGGTAAGAGGAAACAGGAAGGCCTAAGATAAAGTTTATGGATGTGGTGAAAGAGGAATTGCAGGTGGTTGGTGTGACAGACCAAGATGCAAAGGACAGGAAGAAATGGAAACATATGATCTGCTGTGGCGACCCCTAATGGGAGTAGCCAAAAGAAAGTGTTGCACTCTGAAGCTCTAGAAGACCTGTGTGGGAGGTAAGTGTAAACTCTTGGAGAAACACAATAATAAAACCACAAATGTTTGTTATAAGTTCATAGGTGTTTACTAGGCTAACAACCACAAGGGCCTTTTCAAGCCTAGCCATGCATCCCAAATCTCTGACAAGTTCTGATACCCTTGATAAGTGTAAGCAGGAGTTTGGGAGATGAAACTTTTACAAGCAGGAGCCTGGAAGATAAATTTCCTGTTCCACATCCAACTGTCCAAGTTGCACCTGAATCAGGTAGGAAGGAACTCTGCTTCACATGGATTGGGAGCCTGTTCCTTAGATAGGGTAGTCTCTGGGAGTCATACCTGCCTCTCCAGCAGGTCTTATTTAATCACAGGCAAGGTATAAATCTTTAGAATGGGAAATTCTGGTGCTGTTTGGTTTGTGGATATGCAGGAGGTCCATCAGAGTGGGGTCTGATGTGTCCTGTATGCCAGGCATAGATCTCCCCTCAAAAAAAGGATATTTCTTCAATTCATGAAGTTCTTACTTGGAGTGAGGATCAAACCTTGTACTTTACGCATAGGAGGAGAACACCTTACCCATTATGCCAATTGGTCTTTCAGCATGGATGTCATATCTACTTGCACATTGGCAAAGAAACAGACATATTAAATATTTAAGGATGGGGTATTCAGTGTCTTTACATTGAACAAAATGCCATTACTCAAAACTCGTTTTGTACGTCATGTTGTGCATACCTGGCTACATCCATGACCCTATATGTGCTTGTGGAAAAATCCACAGATAACCCTATATATGCTTATGGAACAATCCAAAGATTGTAAGCCAGGAATGTAGTCACAATTTTCTTTTGGTAGTTACACACTCAAACGATTATTGCCTCCACCCATACATCTTAGCTGCCCATGATTTTCAAGGATGTCCCACTTTTGGTTCAAAATCTTCCTCCATCATTAAAAATACGGACTTAATTTACATCAGAAAATGCATGCTAATCCAGGTATTATTACTGGGTCAGTTTTTTGTCATCAGTATTAATATTTAAAAATTGTCCCTGATTTGGGACCCTTCTACCTACTTCTGGACAAGGGTATAGCTGGGCATACTGCTGGTACTTTACCAGATACTATTTTCTATACATTAGTTAAAGAAACCGTGGCTTTTTTAAGCCATACTATGTCCACAACTGTCTAAATTAATGCTTCCAACAGGAGTCATGTTTTTACAGAGAAAGTGATACAAAAAATTGTTAATGGGGGGGGTGACCATCTCCATTTTTCAAATGACAGGTGGTTTGTGGGGCAGCAATAAGAGCACATGATTATATATATTCCCTCCCTACATCCCTGCTTCTGGAAGTAAAACACTGAAACTTATGCTCCTATCCCAACCACATATATGAACATTAAAACACATTCAGATCAAAGCCAGCACTATACCCAGTACCCCTGAAAAAGTATATACTGCACCTCTCAACTGTCCAGTTTTTCGCAGAATGTCCATGCTTTTGCCTAATAGTTTTGATGTGTTCATCATAAAATGTGTGGTTCTCTGGAAAATCACTGAGGACTGAAGTCACTAAATAATGACATGGATGCTTGTTAAGAGGCAGGGTGAATGCTGGGCTAAGTAGTAGCAAAGTTGATCTGTTATGTCTCAAGCATATTCCTTTTTATCCCATGATTTCTGGCAGTTTGTTGGTACCAGCGAGGGTGGCAGGGTGTGGAGCTGTGAAGAAATTATAATCATGTTTTCTGTTTAATGTTTAAATGCACAGCAGTCTGTTTAGGTTTAGACTTAATTGTTTAGCCAACCCAGTATTTCAGCAAACAGATGTATGATGTATAAAAAAATAAACGCAAACAGATGTATAAAAAATAAACACGTATACAAGCATAGTTCCTATTGCCGCGCTCCTTGATATAACAGTGGAGGTGCAGCACATTTCAGTATGCTAGTACTTCACTGTGTACTGACTGGGACCTACACAACTGACACACTGTTGTTGCTGTCACCCCCCCCCCCCAAAAAAAAATCGGTTGGCAAAAATGAAGAGAAAAGTACCACAACCTAGATCTACACAGGCATGCATATGCACACACACCTCAATCAGCTGTTGTGCTACAGACTAGTACTATGACAACTACAGCAGTTATAACACAGAAGTTTAACTACTCTAACCAGTGCGGACAGTTTAATGCCTCTCAGGCTCCCTACTCCCTTCAAAAGGACTGCAAGGCAATTAAAAATGTGTAATACAGGGGTGCAAGGGGGTTGCTGGATGTGTGTGGCCACCTTTCACTAATATTAAATTTATAACGCCCAACATTAGAGTTTCAATTTTTTTTATACTTTAACCTTAAGCTTTTTGAAGTAAAAAAAAAAAACAAATTATAACAGTTAAGAAATTTGCAAAACACCTAATGGACTACCCTATCAGGATGCCAAATAAGTCAGCTTCACCCAAACCTGTGTGAAGTATGATGGCATATCCTAACATAAACAATTACTGAGCTTGAGTACTTCTCGAGTACTTCTCGAATATCCATGATGTTCAGGAACATTGCTGATTTCGACTCAAATTTATAGCTCTGTCCCTCTTAATCTCTTGTAAAACTGGTGACCATTGAAGAAAAGATTGTGAATTATACTTGAGTAAATAACAATAACTAGACTTCTTTTAAGTCAGGAAATGTAAATTTAGTCATACTCTGTCACTATCTCAAGTTAATAGTACTAAAATTTAAAAAAAAAAAAGTTTCCTTAATTATTTACGGATTTGTCCCTAATTCTAATGAGGTCTGTCCCTGATTAAGTTGACAGCTATGATGTAACATTCTTGGGCAAAAATTAAGGGCATTCATGACATATGATGTAAATTTATTAAAATAAGATAAAAATATCACGCATTAATAAAATATTTATAGATTCAATTCTGAAATAACTTAAATATAACTTGTCAGTGTTAAATTAAGTGCTCTTTGCCAGGCTAACACTTACCCATAAGGCTTCAATGTCTTCACGTTATTTTCAGTGTCGTCAGTTATAACTGACATACGATTCCTTACCACTGAGTCTTTGAAGACGCTAAAAACAATGTGAAGACTCCAGCACCGAAACCTTATGGGTAAGTGTTAGCCTGGTAAAGAACATGCTTCTGTTTTAGACTGAATATTTCATAACTCAGCTACAGTATCATGGGAGTTTTGAAATTATTAGAAAAGTAACAAGTGTGTGGCACTGCTTCAGTCAGTGATTATTCTGTGAAGTCTTCCATTTAACTACTTTTGGTTATTAAACTCTTCTTGATTAAATAACTTCTCCTTTCAGCTTTTCCTGTTAGGGGTCACTGCAGTGGAACAATGGCCAGCAGAATGACTGGCAGTGGAGATTTAGGGTGTCAAATTGCCAGCCCAGCACCCAACCGTCTACTGAAGGTACACACACACACACACACACACACACACACACACACACGGGCCAATTTAGTGTGTTCAATCGACCTGCAACATGTCTTTGGGTTGTGGGACAAAATTGGAGTACCTGAAGGAAACCCACACAACTACAGGGAGGACATGTAGACTCCGCACAGAAAGCACCCCAGCCAAGAATCGAACTAGTGAAGCTCTTGCTGTAAGGAGGTAATGCTAACTGCTGCACCACTGCAGCTACCTTTCTTGATTAAACAATGAGTTTATTGCTTTGAGTATAGAACTTTAAGATAACAGACTGACTTCATAAAACATGCAGTGGAAGTCATGGAGATTTGAAGTTTAACAGGGATAGACAGATACAAATCATACTCTGAATGTGCAAGTTCACATATTTATTTATTTATTTGACATTTGTTAACTGGGCTAGTACGACTGAGCAAATCCTCTTTTATAGCAGAGGCCTGAGGAGAAAAGCTCCACAACACATTTAAGAAAGTTATATGGAAACAGTACAGATTGACAAAATCAAGAAGTTATTAAGAATACAGTATCAAATACTACACTTATATAACGTATTAATAGCAAGAACAGGTTAAGGTATAGACATCAGAATTGTCATCAGAAGACAAAATAATATATATAAAATAATATGTTGCAGAGTAAAAGAGGTTTTGTTTTAAATGTGACAATATACTAAAATTAATTAGTATAATACTTAAAAAAGTATTTATGATTCATCTTTGATAAAAGAAATGCATCATTGCTGTTGCTTATAGACTACATAAGTATGATATAAATAAATGCAGCACAAAACTGTAAAGGCGTATTCATTGTAAGCCAGATCATTTATATCTGCTTCCTTCATGCTGGAGCTAATTACATTAATTAGGCTGGCCAGGGGTGAACACCCTCATAGCTTGAACAAATAGAACCCTAGTAAAAAAAGTTATCTATACCTCACAATTGTACAGAATTTTGCAGAATGTCCAGCTTTTTGCCGCATATTTTGTGCTACGGCTCATAAAATTTGTGGTTTTCTGGCAAATCATTGGGAATTGAAGTCATTAAATAAATAATGACAAACATTTGAGTTTCAGACTTCATATCTTTCAGAAACTGTATGCAATCACAAATTCTGTTAGTCTAGCAAATTTCTAAGTTTAAAAATGAATATTTTAAAAAGTTGCCCTATTTTGGGGGGTCTTTTCCCACATTATTTTGACTTTGCCTAGATTTACAACAGAAGGAGGAAGCTACTACATGATAGAGCAAAATCCCTAATAGGGAAGGCATCTCTGATCAGTACTAGCAAAAAATTACGATCCCTCATAAAATCCTCCAAGGCCAGCTTCGAGAGAAAAATTGCACAGGACACCAAAGACAATCATAAGGCTTTTTTCAGTTATGTTAGAAACCTGGGATGCAACTCCCAGACTTGTTCTGAGTTGATTCTAAACGACAAAAATACACTGAACCCACAGACATCGCCAATATCCTGGCAGACAGGTTCAGTGCAAACTTCTCCCCCCCAAAAGAGCAAGTATCTATCCCGGCAGAGGGCTGCCTCCCAAACATCTCTGATGCTCAGGTGAAGGCTGCCCTCTCCAAAGCAAAAACACTGCTTCCATGGGACCAGATGGTGTCTCAGGTTGCGTCCTACATGAACTCCAAGAGGAACTAATCCCTCAAATAAAACAGCTATACAATCTCAGCCTCACTACAGGATATGTGCCCACAGAATGGCGTACAGCAACAGTGGTCCCACTCCACAAAGGTGGAGCCTCTACGGACCCTGGAACTATCGCCCCATAAGCCTGACTAGCTTAGTCTGCAAGGCTATGGAGAGGATCATCATGGAGCTCATAAACAAAGACATTGAGGACCTACAGACACTAGATCCTACCCAGTTCGGCTTTGTCAAGGGCAGATCCTACCTTTTGAACCTGGTTGACTTCTTTGAAACAGTCACCAAAGCCCTAGATGAAGGGAAGGTAGTCCACACAGCCTATCTGGACCTTGCAAAGGCATTTGACACAATACCCCACTCGGGCATCATAGATAAGCTATCCAGCTTAAATATAAACCCCTATGTCACAAGATGGGTCACAAACTGGCTCAAAGACGGAACCCACAGAGTGAGAGTTGCTGGAGCCATGTCAGACTCGAAACCGGTCACAAGTGGCATCCCACAGGGTTCTGTCCTGGGACCACTCTTGTTCGGTATATACTTTTCCGAGGTACAGGCAAACTTTGGAGGACTATGGCTCACCAAGTTCGCAGACGACTGCAAACTGGGTGCCATAATCAACTCTCCAGCTGACACAAACATCCTTCATAAAGGTCTCACAGAGACAGATAACTGGTGCCAGCGCCATGGTTTAAAGCTAAATGCCAAAAAATGTATAGTCATACCCTTTGGCAAAAACAATGTGCCCACAAATTACCACATAGGCGGAAACCCATTAAGTACAGAGAAAGTTATTAGGGACCTGGGGACCCAAGTTGATAGCAATCTCTCCTTTGAAAACCACATTGCCAAAGTGGTTAGAAAGACCTTCTACATAGCCCACCTCATCACGAAGGGTTTCACATCTAGATCAAGAGAGGTAATCGTGCCCTTTATTCATCCCTCATCAGGCCCATCATAGAATACAATGCCCCTTTTGGGATGTACCTTACCCGACACCTGCAGCAATTAGAAAGATCCCAAAAGTATCTCACCAAGAGGATCAAGGGTCTCAAACAGATGCCATATGCTGCTCGGTTAAAAAAACTCCAGCTCTACTCAGTTGCATACCGCCTACTTCGAGGCGATCTATGCCTGACATACAAAGCTATGTCAAATCTAGAATTAATGGACATGCTCCACCTCAGTAAATCTAAATCCCTTAGAGCCACACACTCGAGGGACTTGAACCTCAGCACAGAAATAAATAGAACTTGCTGGAGGGACAGGTTCATAACCCAGAGGCTCCCTTCGCTCTGGAATAGAATTCCAGTTCATGTGAGGCAGAGCACCTCACTGAATCTCTTCAAGAGGAATCTCGATAAGTGGATGGGGGATCGTAGGTTTGTCCCAGGGATTACTCCCATGTCACTATTAGACAGAGGCACAGTAAACTAAACCTTAAAAAGGGCACAGTATACTCAAATCAAGGGGTGGCGTAAGCCATACAGAATCGGGCTAGGCTTATAATTGCCCCAGGGCAGATAGCCTAGTATGAACCTATGAACCTATGAACCTATTACACTAAGAGGTTGAGAGGCAGTTATTCAGATGTCCAAATGCAGCACCTTTTTAAATAAATGAAGCAAATGGATCTGCTGCAGTATTTCCACTGCATACATTTTTTTGTAAAACACAAGGACAATCACACAACCCTTGTGTTTCAAGAAATTTCTCTGTGCCCCATGAGCCCTGAATTCTCCACATACAGGAAAAAAGCAATACTTTGTCAAACCCAACATGTTTACATTTTCTCTATTGTGTGGTGCCTTTAGATTTGATTATATAACTTGATGGGCTGGGAGGGTCCTCCTTAAAATAATAATACATACGTACATCTGCTTGACTTTAATGTAAAAGTGCAAATACTGCTCCCTACCTCTAAAACTATCAGTGATTTTCAGGGAGGTTTCCCATTTTGATTCCAAAAGGTAGTTATTTCTGTCCCTCCTAAAACTGGTGACTTTTGGAACAAAGATGGTGAATTACACTTAATAAATAATACTTCAGAAAACGTATGTTAATTCACATTCTCTTATTCTGCCTATGCCCGAAGTTAATAGCATTAATATTTTAAAAGGGTCCTTGATTATTTCTGGATTTGTCCCTGATTCGTTGAGAGCTGTGCTGGAAATAATAATGCATTGCAATCAATTTAACAATGCTTTATAATGGTTTTGCATGCAGCCTGCACTTATATATTTAAACAGACAACCATATGAGGTATATTAAAAGCTACTTCATATAAATGTGCAAAACCCGTTAACAGTTAGTGATGTGCTGCAGTTAATACAGAAGCTGTTTATATCTGTTTTGCATGCAGCTTGCACATATATACTTAACACGTAGAAGACTATACAATGCAAACTAAATCTACAAACTTTTGTTGGGGTATTTGGGTATTTCAGGATGCAATTCATTCTGGTGAGTCATGTACACTACTTATGTGTTGTCGAGAACACTTCTGCTCTTTCTGTCCTTGCAGTAGTTGTGTTGCTTGGCACTTCCCCAACCTAGTTTTGTGGCCGGAGTACTTGGTGTTTAACGGGGATATACAGCCTCTCTCTCAGATACTGACTGGAATTCTTCTTTCCATACAGAAGGCGGACAGAAGAAGCGTGTATTTGCCAATCTGTTGGCCCATGAAAAACCCCACATCCTGACCGTTGTGCTTTATTGAGAACAAAAATAAGCGGAGCTCGGCTTAGCATTTTTATAGCCCTCAGTGGTCTAACAGTGACACGTAACCATCAAAGCCATCCAGTGCCATTCTCTCCCTTGGACCTTTAACCCCTGCCAACTATACCAAGTCAGAGGTTTAAAGCCGGCAGGGGGATGCATGGGAGTTTAACCTTCCACACTGTAGTCCAGCGTTTTCTTTAAAAGTTGGGACCAGTTGGATTTCCTCAGAATGATTAATATATTAAAGCTATTTACTATTTTCTTAAAAAGAGTTAGGCTGTATACCACGTATCAAAAAGGCTGAGATGTCATCAAATTATTGGGAGTTGCACTAAGGGAGGTTATTTGCTTACAATCACCTAACTTGTACTTAATGAAGAGAGACTGAGTCTGTGCAAAAACTAGTTTAAGGAGAGAACTAAAATCACTACCCATGGTCAGTTAAAGACGATGAATAACTCAACTGTCCATACTCTGCCAGAAGAAAACTGCAGTGCTTCTTTGGCACCTTGAATTGGTAATTCAATAAAATAAAAGAATTAGCAAATTATATAGATGCAGATCACTCCCTCACACTCAAAGGCCAGTTTCAGGGTAATTTGGTATTTTTATTTTAGATACAAGCTAGATGGATCTTCTGACAAAAGGTTAACTAAACTTTTATCCAAGTAGCAAAACAGGAGGCCAGCAGACTATGGCAAATCAATGTTTAATCGTGTTAAATCATGACATAGAAGCAAAGAGCAATAACAGACTGGTTTTGACAATAAAAAACACACATTCTTCATCAGTGTAATCCAAAAGAATAACTCCATTGCTCTATTTTATACTTAACCTGTCATCAAAATTAAAGCTCATTGGTCATTCAAAAATACTCTTTTAGATCAGGTGAAAATAAACCACCCAACTTAATAATCCACTTATTTTCCTTGGTGTTTAATATTGAGTGCCATTCGGCTTTATTCATCTTGTTACCCATGATCCTATCAATAACAATAAATCTGAAATTTGCATTCCTATGTGCCAATGAATGTCGATAAAGGGCATTACTGGGTTTTTTGTTCTAATGTCACTGCAGTGTTCAGATATTCGTAACCGTAAGAGTCTAGAGGTTTGCCCTTCATAAAAGGCTGAGCAGGTGCATGTTGCGAGATAGATTACCCAATCGTTACCACAACTGGCAAAAAAACTGATGTCATATACATTTCCCGTATTCTTACTAGTAAATTGTTTAGATTTAGCAACCCTCTGACAATGAGTGCAGTGTCCACAAGGGACACAACCCACAAGTAGATCACCAGTCAAAGTTCTTTGTGTAGAGTCCTGATTGTTCCTAGGGTTATGTTTGAAATGACTAAAATGTGAACCCAAAGTTCTGCCTCTTCGAAAGGAAAAAAGGCATCTGTCCTGTAAAAACTCAGAAAGCCTACTATCTGCTAACAGAATCTTCCCATGTCTTTGGACACTGTTCAGTAACACGTCGGTATTTCTCCCATATGTGGTTACTACACAAATCACTGATTCATTCCCTTGTTTTTTCTCTTTGTGCCTCAAAAGATCACACCTATCCAATGTTGATACCCAATTTCTGGCACTGAGGATGTTTCCCATTTGATAACCCTTGTCTTTAAATCTAGTTGTTAAATCCTCCTTGAAATGTTCTTAAGTGGCTGGATGTGAGCAAATGCACTTCATCCGAAGAAACTGAGATTTGGGGATGTTCCTAGAAATGTGTGGTGGGCAAAAACTAGAGGCATGAAGAAGGGAGTTATATTGTGGGTATTTACGGTAAACCTCTGTTTCTAGGGTATGATCAACATTCCTAATGACTAGAACATCCAAAAAAGTAATTTTCTGGACATTATAATTAGCTGTAAACTGTATACCCCATTTGTTGCCATTAAGGTACTCCACAGACTCAATAAGATATTCCACATCAGATCTCCATACCAACCAACAGTCGTCAAGCTAACGCCTCCAGATGTCAGTTTCATCTAGATAAATATTGTGTGCATTGTCATAAATGAGATGTTCCTCTAAATAGGCCATAAAGAGGTCAGCATAAATGGGGGCAAAAGATGCCCCCATAGCTATACCTTGTACCTGCCAATAGCATTTATTTTGATAATAGAACACATTTTTAGTCAAAACATGTTCTGGCAGATCAAAAAGGTGTTGAAACCTGGTGGATAGCGTTCCGACTTGTAAAGCCAATATTCAAGTGCTTGTAACATAGCCCAATGAGGAATGTTGGTGTACAGCGCTGAATCATCTAGAGTGCATAACAACCAACCCAGTTCCAATTGCATCTCTGAGATAATTTGCAAGAATTTTGTGGTGTCCTGAATCCTCAACTGAACCCATTTTAGTAAAGGTTGTAAATACTTCGTCAGGAATTGTGAAAGGGATTGCGTAATGGAGCCCTTCCCAGAGACGATGGGTCTACCTAGTGGATGATAAAAATCTTTATGTATTTTTGGAAGAAAATAGATGTATTGACTCTTGGGATTGGACACCGTTAAATGATATAAAGTTGTATCAGTTATAATGCCCTCCTCCTTGGCGGACAACAGGAATTCATCAATCTGCTTCTTAAAACTGAAGGTGGGGTCTAAAGGCATACATATATAGTACCGCCCATCATTCAGTTGCCTGTCCGCTTTAGCATTGTATTGTGTCCAGGCCATAATAGCCACCTCCCCTCTCTTGTCCATAGGAAGAATGACCAAATGCATATTATTTTCCAATTCCTATATAACCTTATGTTCGATCTTTGAGAGGTTGTTAGGCTTAATCCTGAATTCCCTAGAATGAAAATGTAAATCTTTGAGAATGCATGTTTGAAACATTTGAACATTGTTATGCATAGGAGGCATAAAATGTGATTTATGATACTTGCAAACATCCTCATGTCCAGAATTAATAGATGATTGAAAATGTAATTTTAAAATGAGTAATCAACAAAAGGATATAATATCCTGTGCAAGAGTGTCCTCAGAGACAAAAAAAACATGTATAAAATTTAACCCTTTATTAAGTAATTGTATATGAGTTTGTGACAAAGATGATGACGAGATGTTTAACACATTGTTGTTGACAGTTATTTCTGAATCATTAATCTGAGTAGTCCCTCCATGCTGTCTACCCTTAGGGTGTTTTCTCCCTGCCCTCCTCTGTCTGCCCCTAAAGGGTTTTGTGAGTTACTATGTTTAGAAACCAGAGAGTCTGGGGTGTGCGGTTTATCTAGGTCCGTGACTGATGAGGAGTAATCCCCTGATGTATCATAACAAGAGAACGTTGACCTCTTGAGAATCGACCTACATCGTTTCCCCTTCAAAACCTTCTTGTTCCCATTTTCAAACCTAACATGTTTATTACTACTAAAAGGGTCACCCCTATCGTAATCACTCAAATCCCTCTGGAACTTACGCACTTTCCTTTCTTTAAGTTGTTGTTCCAGACTGAGTAGTTCCTGACTGAGTTTATTTAAACATGTAGTGTATGATGGTTGCTCTTCAAAATTCTTAGTTTCCTCACACATCTTGGTTACTTCAAATCTACCCTTATCAATGGTCCGATCATAATAAGCCACCAAAATCTCTACGAACCCCATAGATGCTTTTGTTGGGCTGTGGCCCATTCTTCTGCCAATTCAGTATCAATGTTGCTCACCAAAGGTTGTATACGTACCCTAAGGCCTCTGGGTGAGATTTCCTTAGCTTGGTAGGCCTTAAAGAGTTTGGAATGCCAAACATTAGTCCATGAAGAACTAATGCATTTAGTTAATCTTTGAAAATGGGAATCACACATATTGTCAGGTTCTAATGAATCCAAACCATTACTCTGATTATTGGAATGCCCTAAGCCAAAAATACTCAGATCATCCCGATCCACTCATAGTCCCTGTAAAATCCTGGACAAATCCATGGGTGATAAACTAATCAATAAAGGTTGCAAAAAATAACAATATATATGTAACTCCATACCAATAACCACCCCTTAAAATGTAGAATTTGCAAATCTATTTGTATATGTGGGGGGGTATGAAACCCGCAATATAGAAAAATTGAATGTGCTCAGATATATGTACACACCTGAGGGAATGAATCCCAATGTGCCCAATATTCGGTATGAACCACTAATAATCATAGGGTTCCAGACACTGTTATCATTCTATAAAATAGTGAACAAAAGCGTGTTGATTAGGCCCCTATCCAAAACTATATGAATGGAACTGTCCACATCCACAGCAATGCTACATTATTTTCTATCATCCAAAAAAACACACTAGAATAAAACGCCAATGATCAAAACTGGACAATAATAGCCCTTGCTGCACAATCCCTTAAAAAAACATGCTGGGCCAAGCCTTGCCCATATATAGATTTTACTTTACATCAATATTCAGGGATAAATAACAACAGCAGCAATGCTGTGTCCATTTGCATCTGTAAAATAGTGGTTAGATTAATCTAAACCACCAAACACAAAAGCGAACAATAACAGCCCTTGCTGTGCAATAAACCACATGCGATGCTAACATGCATATATAAAGCCTTTATCAGACCAAAAGAGGGAAAACAGTGTCAATCAAATTCATATATCTGGGTCCAAACAATAATTCCTTTAGTAAAGAGAGAGCTAAAAAGCTAACTCAATACATTAATTCCCAAATCAATCTCATTGAGTATGCAGTCACATATATTATATATTAAATAGCAACCATAAGGTTGAACAAACCCCTAAATATAATGCCTAAAACTGGCAATATGCACCCAAAATGGATATCCGGATGTAAAACCCAACCTTGTAATATCCCAACTGTGAAGGGGGGTGGACAGCTCACTATCTTATTGGAGATACAGACCTAGACTAAATATAAACAGATTACAGAAAAGGCATCTTATTATAACTAAATTACCCTTCAGTAAAGATTTAGGCAATGCTAAAGTATTTATATGGTGTAAAATTCCAATATGTCAAGAAACAAAAGCTTCCCAACACAAATCCATTCAATACGTAGTAATAGTAGTCCAACCATAAGGCACTGTACCAAGGAAGAACGTTCACACCACCTCTAGAGGCCCCGTGATGAAAGTACCAGATCAAAGCAAAAATCAAAGCCCTTATTCATTCAACTGATGTTCGTTCATCACCCAAAAATATTAGTTAACATAATCGCAAATAGTGTGCTCTCTCATCCACGCCCAAACAATATGTCAGTTGTTTATCACACTTCTACACATATACATTCGGTATTGCAAAAGCAGTTGACAAAAAACAAACGTTGAACCAACAAAATGAGTTTCCCCAAACAGGTTCACAGGTTAGTACTAGGTTACCTGCCCTTTCAGGCCACTTTAAGCCTAGCCAGTTACCCCATGCGAGAATTGAACCTTGCACCTTGTGTCTGTAAGGTAAACACCTTGCAGAAGTGAAGTTTATGAAAAATGTCCAAACCCCAATCTGCTATAATAAGTAATCAATCCAGTAACACAGATTGTTGGTAATGGGGTTGTCCCTGAAAGTGTAAATGTCCGAACCAGCTCTTTCAAACCTTATTCATTCCATTGACGTTTATTCATCACCCAAAAGTATTTGTTAACATAATCGCAAATAGTGTGCTCTCTTACCCATGCCCAAAAAATATATCAGTTGTTTATCACACTTCTACACATATACATTCAATATTGTGAAAATAGTTAACAAAAAACAGATGTTAAACAAACAAAATAAGTTTCCCCAAATAAAAGCCAAGTTTGTGAAAAATGTCCAAACCCCAATCTGCTATAATAGGCAATCAATCCAATAATAAGAATGCAGATTGTTGGTAATGGGGTTGTCCCTAAAAATGTAAATGTCCGAACCAACACTTTCAAACCTGAGACCCAAAAGACCAAAACTTGCTTCCGATTGTGTTACGGTTGAACTAGGTCTAATCCAAAGCCCAATAGTCCAAACTGAATGAGTTTTAAGATGTCTTAAAAATCCAAATGCCACCGGACAGAAAGCGTCAGTATCCACATCCGTTAGTTACCTCAAACCAAAACATAGCTGAAATGTCCAAATATATCCCCCAAGAAGGTTGGTGATTCACAGGAATGAAAAAACAGAGGGCCCAAAACTTGCTTCTGATCGCACTAGTGATCAAATTATATCTGACCCAAAGTCCAATAGATCAAACTGTAAAAATCCTAGTCAGTCAGTCTCTGGTGTCTTGATACCCAAACACCACAGGACAAAAGGAATCAGTGAAAAACACCTTATATGTGTTTGTAAAGTTTCTCAAAGTCACTCAAAACCACCATAAATGTAGTTAGAATAACCCAGATGCCTCACAAGTAACCCACAAAATGAAAAAGAAGCTGCTGTCTCCTTAAACTGGGTGGAAAACATTTAGTCCATGATAAGCCTCACTTAACGACACAGCCCTAGATACACAGCACGCCATAGACCAACAACAAGGAAAGTAAACACAAAGTAAAATTTTAAACTTTTACTCAACGATACTTAACTGCTCTCAGCAACGCGCCTAAATTACAATGGAGATGCAGTTGGGGGAGAATCGTTATAAAAAAAAAAAATCATCTGACCACAACCTCCAGTCACATCTCCAATGTATTAGGTGCATTTGGTGACAGGATTCTTTGGGAAGATGCACCTGATTTAAAAAAATATATATTTCTGTTTTCATATGTTTTTGGAGTATGCGTTGTTACTGGAGCTTATCTCTCCAATTTTCCTCTGAAAGGTGATAACTGTCTAGTTGGACTATTCTGGTAAGCAAATACAAAAATAAACAAAATCATAAATAAATAAATACATACATACATATTTATTTATGTATGTATGTATTCAGGTAATCATCTAAAATGTCAGCACCTGCTAGACCGACTCCTGAAACACAGAGACTAAACGGCCTAAAAAATGGACTCGCATATACTAATTCTGAGATGGCCATTTCTCAGGATATTCTCCTTTCTCCAAGGTAGATCTTATGGTTAGTATATGTAAGTTTGAGGGTTCGGGGCCTTGCCCCCCCCCCCCCACATCAGTGGTACAGTAAGCTTTCCTGGATGCAAAAAAGAAGTTTAAAGGAGAACACCAATGTTCCAAGTTTCAATTGGGAGCCATGTATTCAATGTATCAGGCCAATACCATGTATATCTTAGCTCATGGGCCTCTTAGATGCTGGATTAAGTTGGGCTTTAACTTCCACAGCCTCTTCAGTTATTGGCCTTTGATCAGCATGTCTTACAGGCTTGCTGGGCTCTAAAAATATTTGATTGCTCATATTACAAGTAGACTGCATGTATACACACACACACACACACACACACACACACAGACACACACACACACACACACACACACACACACACACACACACACACACACACACACACACACACACACGCCATGCATGCATGCATACACACTCACAAAACAATGCACCAAAAGAACAAATGAAAACAGTCCACTAAAACCCAGCTTAATCAAAGCAGGACTAACAGAGGAAAGTTTATACAGATATCATCTAACCGATATCAGTACTATGATATAATGACATGACTTCTTACAACTGTACAATGTCTCCTGTCATTTTGTCTCCTGTGTATTGCCTTAATTTTCACAGAATGGCAGGGTATTCCTCCCAAGGTTTGGTTGAGACAACAGCAGCTAGCATTCCTTGAGATGGCTGCTGATGCCAAATTTCCCCTTGTCGTAAAGGGACAATCCAGTTTATATTGATTACTCAACATGCAGTAGCACTATGGTTTTCTAAGTTGTCTCCACTGGGAAAAGAGAAAAAGCTAATTTAAAAAAAAATCTGTTCCCTGACCCTGCCTTTCAGACAGTTATTTGTCACTTAACGATGTCTAACCTCTGATTTACAACATTATCACTGGTTTTCCATAATCCTTACAGTTTTCTTTCTTGAATCGTCACCAATTTACAAATGTTTCCTGGTAAATCCCTCTAAAATATCTGTAGACTTAGGTGCTCTCCATTATAGACTGGGTTCTGATGGATTCCAGAATAAGCTTATCAAATGAGTCTTAACAAAAATCTGATACATATGGCAATTCTATTTAAAAAATTCTGCTTTTCCAAAGAAGTCTCTAAATTATTATATGTAAAACAGACAAAAAATGATCAAGCTTTCTAATATCTTTAGTTCTGGTGATGTAAACCCAGAGCTGTGTAGTAGGATCACAAAAATGTAACAAGTATTCATCCGTATTCTGAAGAAGAAGAGGACTTAGATCTTCAGCTTCAAAGTAATATTGGGTAGGAACTTAGTCAAGAGGAAGGGACTGTAGGAAGGGCTAGACTGTCTTCACAATATACAAGATCAGGTAAAGAATACATTACATTTTACTAAGCAAAAATGAATAACTATGACTTTTGATCTCTAACGGCTATAATTTGAACACTTGCTGAATCCAGAAAGATTTTTAACAAAATATTTTTTACAAACTATAATTCAAACAAAACGTTATTATCTTTCAAATCATCAGTGTTGTAGGAAAAAATGACTTTTTTGAAGAAATTCATCTTTACAGTGATAATGATTTCAAAACTCCAAATGTAATATAATATTCATATGTTTTATTTTGAACACTAAGCTGTCATATGTTTGCTGCAAGGCAGCAAAACATATTTCTAAACAATTATGTCTCAGAAAATGATTAGCAGCAAAAATGCTTTCCTACTTGTCAGCTTTCCATTCATGCCATGCAAGTCATCTCTAGGCTCTTCGTTTTGGATAAACATATAGAATAATGAACCATGTTTATGCTTTTTAATAGTATTGGATCGTAACATCTAATATCTCTCAGCCATGTATCTGTTACAGATTAGATAACCTGAACCTCACAACAGGAATGTAAAGTTTTTCATAGTGCATCACATAAGGAAAGTTATTTCAAAGTTTAACATTCTTGCCTTTCATGTTTCTGGGGAAATTCAGTGTACTACAGTATCTTAGCTGACTTGGCATGTTTCTTACATGTTTTCTACAAATGCTACAAATACAAAACCATAACCTGAATGTTCTTAAGAGATGCTCTTAGCAAAATTAAAGGAATGCAATATACTTTGTTGGACATTACACAAGGAATGTTACTTTTAAAGTTTGACATTCTTGCCTTTCATAGCTTCAGAGAAATCCAGTGTATTAACTTAGCAGGCAGAACATGTTTCTTAGGTGCCTTGTAGATATGGTGCATATAGGAAAGAAGGACCAGATTGTTTATAACAGGTGTGCATACTCAGACTAAAGGAATGCAGTGTCTTTTGTTGTGCATCAGACATGGAGGGCATGATTCAGGAAGGTTAGTATGAAGCATAAGGCCACTGTATCCCTTGTGGAGATCATTTACAGTTCAGTAACAGCCCTTCCACAGTGCTCCATAATAAAGGTGTGCAACACAATGGTGATCTGTCTCTGTGGCCTACATCAAATGCTAATGAAGTATTCCAGGGGACTGGCCTATGCTAATTAGCCATATTCTGTCCCCCGAACATTTCTGCTGCAAGGCATTTACGCAGCAAATTACTTGGCTGGGTAAATTACATTGGCCAACCCTGTTAATGAACTTTACAAAAACCTTGTGTTTACCAATTGCTTTAAATGGGTGAGATCATGTTAGAGGTAAGTGGTGGGGAGTTTGGTGGCAAGGTGGTGGTCGGTGGGTGGGTGGCTGTGCATGTGTGTATGTCTGTAGCTGTATGTGTGAGTGCATGCAAAAGAATAAGTCACCTTGAGTGTGTGCATGTTTGTTTTGGTGTATCTGCCTAGATGGGCACAGTAAGGGGGTTAGCAAGTGGGTAGATGTGGGGGGAGGTGTGCACATGAGCATGTGTATACATACATGAATGTGTGAATGTGTGTTTGTGTATGTGGAGGGGGATTGCCATACCTTCACACTCCACTACATTAATGAACAAATCCTACAAGATTGGGGGAACATTAAACACCAGGTATACTCTTTATATCACACACTACAAGCACACAAAAAGCTAACAGAAAAATGGTTGCAGAACAAAAGAGTTGGGGAAGGTAGAACACTGCACACCTGGGACACTGTTCATATCATGCCCTAAAGGAACATAAAAAGCTAACAGAAAAAGTTTTTTAAAATGAACGATGTTGTCTGGGGAATCATTAGACCCCAGGGATGCATTGGCTAACAGTGGTTATAACTGATTTGCTCTTGCAGTAGCAGTTATGGGTGATTCAGAGACATACAAATTATCCAATAATAAGATCTTTTAGAGAAGCTTCCTCACTGCAGCTTACATTGTCCCTGAATCACATTTTCAACAATCACAGAAACAGTCCCTTTTAGCTGCAACTCTTACTGCTGGAGGTTGTGCTCTTTCTGAATTTCCAGGCACATTAATATTTTCTTGCAACAGTTGAAATTCTAGCCTTTTACAGTTCTGGTAAAATTCACTGAACTGCCATAGCTTGCATAACATATTTCTTAGATGCCTTGTAGAAATCCTGCATAGAAAAGAAGACCTAATTGTTTACAAGAGGTGCGCTTAGTCAAAACAAGATTGTAATGTATTGTATTGTACAATTTCTTGTAAGTTTCACATTCTTGACTTTAACAATTTTTGAGAAATTCAGTTTAGTACTCTAGCTTATGTAGCATGTTTCTTGGATGCATTTCAGAAATGCTAAATGTTAAAAAAAGACCTGATTTTTTATATAAAACATGTGCTTCATCAAAGTAAAATAATACATTTGCTGTTAACAAACTAAAGAATTTTCTTGAAAAGTTTGACATTCTTGCTATCACAGTCTTGGAGAAATTCAATGTACTATCTCAGCTTGCATAACATCATTCTTATGTGCCTTGCAGAAATGCTGTACATAGAAAAGAACGGTCTGATTGCTTATAAGATGTGTGCTTAGTCAAAATAAAGCAATCTAATGTCCTTTACTATGCATCACCCAAGAATGTATCTTGCAAATTATGACATTTTACAACGTTTTGGATTTCCTATACTACATTATCCTGCATATTTTGTTACTTAAATGCTTGTAGAAATGCTGCCATCAGAGTGTAGGCAAAGAGAAAGGGAGAGGGGAATGATAAATGAAAGACCACCTCTGGTAGGGTTTTAGCTAACTGTAGTAGAGAAGTTGTTAAAAATGGGATAATTGGCAGGACATATAAAAGATGGCTTGAAAACTCTAAGAGCCAATCAGAGGAGGTGAGAAAACATTGGCAAAATAGAATGGAAAGGCAATTTACAGAGGAACAATGGAAGGATATCTGATGGCTCACAGGTACGCACAAAATCCAGAAGGTTTAGAATTTTTGCTTGGAAGTGTTTAGATTCATAGGTTCATAGGTGTTTATTAGGTTAACGACCACAAGGGCCTTTTTAAGCCTAGCCATGCATCCAAATCTCCGACAAGTTCTGATACCCTTGATAAGTGTAAGCAGGGGCTTGGGAGATGAATCATTTGCAAGCTAGTGCCTGGGAAATGAACCATTTACAAATTGCCTGCGTCCATTAGAGACACAGGTGCCAGACCAGGGATGAATTCCCTGTTCCCCATCCAATTGTCCAAGTTGCACCTGAATTGGGTTAGGGATGAACTCTGCTTTACATGGATGGGAAACCTGTTCCAGAAACGGGGTAATCTCTGGAATACATACCTGTCTCTCCAGCAGATCCTATTTATACCACAGGCAAGGTTTAAGTCCTTAGAATGGGTAATACTGGTGCTGTTTGTTTTGCAGATATGCAGGAGGTCCATCAGAGTGGGGTATGACAATGTCCTATATGTCAGGCATAGATCTCCCCTCAAAAGCCTGTAGGAGACAGAATACAGGGATAGAACCATGAGGCAGCCTACATAGGACATTTTACTTAAGCCCTGTGTTCTTTTAATGATGAACGTCTGTGGACATTCCAGTTGTTGGATATGCCTGGTTAGGTGCATAAAAAAAATTCAGTAGAGTACTTTGTCAGAAATGTTGTGAGAGTAAATTATTGCAACTGAGGAAATTATTTTTTTGAGGTGGGACACGTGCTCTGCATTGTCTAAACATAGTAAGGCCTTACTACATTGAATGATGGACTGCCAAAAAAACAATTACCAAAAAATGTTAATCAAAATCTAAATTAACTGTAACTGAAGAACTGAATATTGTAAATGAGATAACGAACTAGAGATGGATTTTTAAGAAAATGAAATGAGCAAATCATATAGAAATAAATTGAATTTGTGAGAAAATACATCCAGAATAATGCATGGGGGATGTGAGGTTTAAGGAAAGGCAGGAATTGAGCAATTTATATAATGGTGTGTATGATAATTGCTAAAACAAAGCATACATCTACACTGCATTAAAATGTTACTATGGTTTATTTTCTCTTCTGTTAATGTATGTCTACCCATGTCACTGCCTAAACCAGGATTTCATAAAGATGATTAAAAGATTAAACCATGCAAGCAGGTCTCATTGCAAATGGATGCTACAGTAAAACTGCAAATGGCTTCTAAATCAATTATTAAATCAATTACAGCTCCTTTGTTAACACCACTGTTACTTGAATAACTGAAGTAATTCTAGAGCTAATACATGCTGACAAGGACTGACTTCCAAGGATGGGTGCATTTATCAGACCAGTCCAGGTCTTGGCCTGATAACTTTGGTTACTCTAGAAAAACGTGGGTGACTAAACAGCATTTGAATGTCTGACCTATCAACTTTTGATGGTACTATCTATGCCTACCATGGTGACCATGGGTATTCAGGGTATGATTCTGGAGAGGGAGCCAGAGAAACAATTACCACATCCAAAGAAGTCAGCAGGCAAGCAAAGGGCCCAGTCCTAACGTGGGGTGGTAGTATCATGAAATAACAATACAAGACTCTTTTGATGCCCTGTAATTGGAATCAGTACATTTTAAATCCTTTATGGATCAATTGGAGGACAAATATGATGCTAGCAACTACAATAATTCTAGCTCTGATTGCATAGGTCAAAGTTGCTGCAGTAAAAAGCTGATAGTTGGATCTTATGATTGGGCTGGCAGTGTTTCATATGGGTGAGTTAACACCTGTACCACCCCCTGCATCTCAGTACTCCCTTGATGCTGTTATCTGAATGTCCCAGGGTTTAGAGCATTTACTTTGAAAAAATTACAGCAGTTAAAGTAGGCTGGTCACCTGAATCATTCAGCTATGAATAATAGAATAGTACTTTGGTTCTATTTTTCTTTTTCATTTTTCATAACTGGGGCTGTGATTAAGCGGGATGGCTGGAGCATTTCTATTGTGCTACTAGACTGGTGCAAGATAATCAAAAGTGAAAGCATTTGCCAAGAAAGTTTTCATGAACCAAGAATGAAAATAGGAAGTTCAGAGATGATCAGATACTGTTGTAGTTCCAACCATAAATAATGCTGTCTAGCAATGCAACAGTGTTATTCCCATGATCCATTGTTGAGCTTCCAAATGAACGTCTTTGATGTTCTCAGGGGAGTATGGTTTTAAAACTGAATATTAAAGCAACTGACAGAAGAGTACCACCAGGAGTGGAGCTTGCAGCTTAATTTGAGTCAACATGGGAAATTTCAGCTGGCCTTGTCATGGACAGGATTGACAAACTGATAACTCGTTCTTGCTGTGGGTGGTGATGCATGACTATACTTAGTTGGTAGAGCAGTTTGTCTAGCTAATTCCGATAATGAGACTACTTGACTCTAACTATATACGCAGTCTGGTGATGTTATCGTTATCGCCAACGTCTTTCAGCCACGTGAGAGTGAAAAATAACAGGTCTGTGATGCCCTTATATGTCCAGAACTGCATGTGTGTTTCACTGAATGGATCAGTGTGTGTCGGACCTTGGTCAACAGATTCAGTTAATTTGCTAAACACCATTCATGATTGGGACTGGAGATTGCAAGTATTCTCCATGAAGGAATAATTCTCAGTAAGTGCAGGTCATAAGCTCATGTTGATTACGTTCCTACACTTTGTACATACTGCCCATTGCTACTACCAGTTAGATGTTCTAGTGAAAGACACAGATTGGCCCTCCTTGAGTTGGTCACATCCCTGGTGGTGCACCAAGAAGATGATCAAATATGACTAACTAGGGACAGTAAAAGTTCTAACAAGGTATCCAGAGGTCACCCTGAAGCATCATCATTAATACTGCACTCCTCAGGTGGCAGTCTCCATTGATGCAACTCCTCTTTATTTTCTCTCCACTTCACTGGCTGAGGCCAGCAGGACTAAGCCTGAGACACCTTTGACAGGCCTCACCCCCACCACCAGGTCCGGTCATAGAGGGGTTCTAACCAAACAGCAGTGAGTTGGGTACACCTTGCTACCCTTGTCCCATAGTGCTGCTGGCCCATGCTCCCCCCTCTACTCCCAAGGAGCAGGACAGTGGAAGGGACAGCAGAAGCAAGCAATGATGGCAAGTGCAGGACCTGGCCATGTGGGCAAAAGTGTAGCTAAGTTAGGGTGAAGGGAGCAACTGCCCTGAGTGCAAGGTGTTAGGTGCATGATCAGCAGTTGCTGATGACGCTTTATTACAGTACTGGTATATGGAAATAAATGCTGATACTGTTGTTGGTGTTACTGCTGAAGTGCTCAGTGGGTGGTATAGTGATTAAAGCAAGTCTCTTACAGCAGTGTACATTTGTATTTGTGGCAAGAAGTTTGCTACACTTAATAGGACCTTAAGACATTGCTCCTCAGTAGGAACTCCAGATCAGAGATCAGAAGTGAGACCTTTCTTTTTGGGTCCTCAAGATAGAGTAGTTAATGGGTCCCAGACTATGGAAAGGTGCTTGATCAGCAAGCTACAACTCTGAGGCTGGACATACTTCCACAGCCTCACTATGAGGAGACAACTGTGGATGGTGTCTGCCTGTCATGGATTCATCTGCCATGTGCAGAACTGCAGGGTGACCCTCACTGGGGAAAGGGTGCCATCCCAATGTGAGATCATAGGATCATAGGAGGTTACTAGGCTACCAACACAGAGGTCATTTCAAGCCTAGTGATTTCCTCCCAATGTAATACCATAGATACTCTAGTCAATATCCAGGATTGTATTTAGTAATGATGTACCTCCTTTCCTCTCCTCCCACTGTGGGGCTGCCCTGACAATACCAGTGTCTGTTCCCCTTGATCCCAGTAGTGGGTACTTGTGAGGGTACCTCACTTTCTGTGAGGTGTCAGTTTAAAGACCTGGTCAGTGAGGTTATTCCCTTTTGCCAAAGAGGGATCTCTCCAAGCACCACAAGAGGTCCTGACCTCCTCTGCTGTGGTGCCAGTTATCCCCAACTGGGAGACTTTGATGATGTCTATGAAACTTGCCTGCTTATGCTGGTGTGCCCTTTCTGTTGGCATCAGTGCCAATGCCCCATCACCAAGCAGTAACAGGGGAGAATGAGAGAGAAGACCTAAATTACTCAGAAAGGTGGATCACTTGGCTTGTGCATTGATGAAGAATGTAGCCAACTGTGAGAACTAATGTGAATTGTAGGGCACATTGAATAATTGATTATACACACTTCAAATGCACTTTGTACTCCTGGGTTACTTCCAGGATTACACTTGTCTGTGGGTTGTTATTCCTGAAATTGTCCATGGGAGTACCCTGCAGAGTATGACTAATGTGCTCTGGCAGCCTGGTGTGGGCTCCAATCCCCTTTAAGATAAGACACAGCTAGAGAAACCTCTACCCCCTTGCCCCCTTATTGAGAAGTTGTCCATTCCATGCATGGCTTGTTCCTGGGCCTAGTGCATCCCTAGATAGGAAGGGTGATGATAACATAGGCCCAGTCCACACCAGAATGTTGTCAGTGGTTCACAACTCGGCTGCCATCCACAGGCACATTCTGAGAGGTTCCTCAGCCCTGTTCCCACTTCTAGAATGGCATCAGTAACAGGTGCTTCTCCTCCTCCTACCATAATCCTGCAACACACAAGTGCAGCCCTCCTAGGAGGAGTGTCTGGGAGCAATGGATGGGTACCTGTCTTTCTTACAACCAGCTCAGAACATCACTTCAGATCAAACTTGGTGGATCACTGAATTTAAGAATATTACTGAGTGGAAGAAAATAAATTAACCAGGGTTCCTTAAGTAACTGCAAGTTTATAGTGATGAGCCCAGCTTTGAATCCCCACTCTGGCAGCAGGCATGGGGAATTTTGGTATACAGAATTCTGTCTCCCTGGTGTCACTCTAGGGCCGAAGTCCATGTGATTATGGCTCTGCGCACATACAGCATGAAGCCAGTAGCCACCCCTGGTGACCTGGCATCAGGTCTTCTTGGAGTTGGGTTATTTGAGAATTCATCCCAAAGAGGGTGGCAAGCTACATTTAAGGTTAAACACTGGCACAAGACTGATCGTTGACATGTACTATAAGGAAAAGTTAAAAAGAACTTTGAAGAGAGAGTATATGATGGTATAAAACCATTCTGAGGTAAAAGGATGGGATCCATGTAGTTCACCCAGAGGATTCATCTCAGCTGCCATGTCAGCCTCCTAGGAAGGCAGACTGATATATATTATAAATATTCTTTCCCCAAAGCAATAATGAAATTAAATGAATGCTGCGATGCAAAAAGAAACGTATGCTTTTTATTAATATAAGGTTTGACTTGTAAAGCAAGGATTAACTTGGAAATAAATGCATTTTTCTAAAAATCATAAGTGTAACACAAACTGTGCTAAAGCAAGCAGCTGTCTTAGACAGACATCTGCTAAAATAACTGTAAATATGTTTAAAAATGGTTCATGGAAAAAAGAACTTGTCTAGTTTTGTGGGCTAAACACTAACTGTAAATGGCATCCTGTTATAATAATAAGGAAGTTTGTTCAACAGGGACTTTTCGTAAAGACTTCAGATACAGAAACCACAGAAGGACAAGTGATAGAAACAGAAACCAGTCATGCAAATCACAAGGACATTAAAAATAACATCTGCTGCCCTTTGTAAAGGGTATATAATCTGGACATTATTTTCTCTTCTTCGGAGATGTATTAATCAAGTGTGCATTGATTTAGTTAATCAGATGTAAAAGACTTTCTAGCTGTGTTATAATAGAATTGAAATAATCTAGACAGTGTAACTGTTTGGACAGATTAAACTATAACAGAAACAGCAGTAGGGTGTGAGTCTGGTGATTCTGACATTTCACAACAATTTAACAGTGGTGGAGCCAGCTTGAATGTGACCTTTTCTATCCATTACCAACAGTTACTGTTCATTTGGTGCCATAATTTATACGTGAATTCCACACATCGACAGATCCAGTGATTTTCTTGGGTGGATTCTGACATAACGTTGTTTCATCTGTCCAACAACGTTCTACCATCAGTTTATCTGTTGAAGGACACCGTTTCTTCAAAGTGATTTCAACCTGATCACCTGTTTGTCATCTACGGAAAATATTGTAAATTCTTCACAGTTATAACATGGATGCCAGTAAAAACTTGACTTTACAATGCCCACATATTGTACATATAGAGTTGCATAATACACTGGACAAAGTCTGGTCTTATTTACAGGCATGGTTTAAATCTTGTGTGTCAGACATAAAATGTAACTCTAAAATTTTTAATGTTCAAAAATTAAATAACAGTTGTGTTTTAAATGCATAAATGTCTGTGATCCGTGCATGACAAAATGTACAGCAATTCAAAAAGACAGTTTATGTAAAAGTAAATTTCCAAACTTATGTCTATCTTGTCACAAAAGTCTAGTATGTAAGCCATACAGTAAGAGATATCCTATACAAAGAATCTGTTTGATTCTAGCATTATTAGCTCTTCACATATACAACAGTTAAATGTACCTTCTGCAGTCATGTCTTTCTCAGATATAATGCAAACTGTTCAACATTTTCTTTAACATCGTAAGGCTTTACATAAATCTCATACAGTACACATGTATGACAATTATTGTCAGTAATGTTAATAGACTACATAAAAATGTTATTTATAATAAATCTTGCAAATGCGCAGAAAGAAAGTTCTAACATAGTAAAGTGTGCTATTAATATTAATATTTTAAAGAAAAGGTTTTCACAGCTTTTCAAAATTTCCCTAGGGACAGTAGTAAGGGGCAATAATGCCATCTAGAGGAAGAGACTCATCATAGCATTCAAACTTTACATAATGACATTTCTGGTTTAACACAACAATCGGGTAGAGCCCAACAACATTTACTAAGGGCACAAACTACAGAGGTTAATCTGACAAGACAGTTAAAAAAGCCCAACAAGATTTACAAGGGGCACAAAATACATTGATTGACATTGGGCAGGGTTCAGCAGAAATGGCAGTTATTTCTCCTGCTGATATTTATTGCAGACTCTGCCTCAGTGACAAGTCAAAAAAGGAATTTTATTTCAATATGTTGGCATTTAAACAATGGTTGACATACACTGTGGGGGTCTATTGAAATTATGCTTTATTTAAATTTTTTGCATTTATTCCCAAATATTTAAAGTAATATATAAAAGCAGTAAAATATGTTTTACAGAATTTTTAACCTGTCGATATTTACAGTGACAGTACCTATGTTGTAAATTCTTTACGCTTACACATGCCAGTTTGGGTCAAAAGGGGAGTCGTCAACAGTGTTGGCCAACCCCTAAAGCATGCTCCAGTACTATGGGAGTTATGGGCATTGATTCCCAGAATGATTTGCAGGGAAAGTTTAGTATTGTCAAAATCAAAGCACATAAAAACTGTAATACAAAAAAAGAGGCTACAGAAAAATGCTTTGGCAGATGCCAAAGCAAAGCAAGCAGCTTAAACAGGTGAGTGCCTAGACTCGCATAACTGTTTTAAACACACAGGCAAGGTAATGCTAGTTTCCACCATTTAAAAAATTACTAAATTGTCTGAAAATAATCAGACAGACAGTCTGAATAAGATGACAGAAAAAAAAAAAAAAGATGCTTTGGTCAGGCATGATGGTATGTTGAAGCAATTTTGTCAGGCAGATAATGACATTCTGCAAAATGCAGATTTAAAATCAGTTTCTGCCAGCCAGTCAGAATCAGGCACAGAGATTACACATCTCAAACTCCACCTGGAGCAAGAGACAGCCAAAGTGCTAGGCAGTTCAGAAAAAGCAAAATTGCAGATACAAACAGGAAATATACAAAAACAGCGTGTAGACCACAAAAAGCAGCTTGATGTTTTAAAGTCTAAAGATAAAATGAAGCCTAAAAAGGTCACAGTTGTTGCAGGTACAACAATCTTGTCTACTGCAGACAATTCCACAGTGCAATGATGGAAACAGGAGACAGCCACAGACAGTTAATACACTGTTTTAAAACAGATAATAAATAGAACAGGGCATATATTGTAAACATCAGGGTAAACAGAAAAAGGAGGAAAGCAATAAACAGAAGGAAGGACAAATCTTTTTCAATAAGGCAAGGGGTAATTGCAAACACTAACAGTATAATAAGAATGGTAAATTATAACCAGTAAAATTTGGGGATAACCCTCCCTATAACCCAGATCATGGCAGGAAATATGCATTAAAGCAATAAAGTAACAGAACACAGGTTATCAGTTGGCACCAAAGTACAGGGACCTTTTGAAGTAATGGAAGACACTGTTAGTATGCATAACTCAATGTAAATTAATTAAACAGAGGTGACAGAAAAAGACAAAAAATAAATATTACTTTACTGGTTTGATAAGCCAGGATGGATTCAGAATAAGCATTTACAGAAATAACCTACAGACATACAGATACAGAGTAAAGTTAATACAGATACAGTGTAAAGTTAAAGTTAGTACAGATACAGTGAATACATTTACAGTAATGCAAATGGCGTATGCAAAACTAAACAATGCAATTAAATGTTGGGTAATTAAGTCCACAACCACATCTGGAAATGGAGTAACATTCAAGGCAGTACCTATGACAAATCCTAAATGAAAAAAGCAAGAGAGGGTAAAAAACCCCACACATTAAAAGAACAGTACGTCTCCAAAGACAGCTTATGCATACAGCAAACAGGATCAATATTGGTAGGAAACAGTGACTGTAATGTCACATTTTCAAAAAAATGTCTTATGTGGCATATAACAACAAACAGATTTATACTTTTGTAAACAAACTAGTACAGCAACATCATCATTGGATAGACTGGTGTAACTGCCATCCTGGAAATAATAGACAGGAATACATACAGGTAGTAAAGTACAGAGTGATTAAAAAAATAATAAAAACTTAGACAAATAGCATTTTTCAGCTAATAAAAATCCAAGCAAAAGCAGCACACCATGTTGGTTCATAGAGCTCAGTGTAAGTTAATAAAAGTTAAGCAGTATCAGTACAGTAACAGTCTGTTAACAGTCTTAAGAGAGTAACAGTCTGTTTAAATTTATTTCTAAATGCTGATATAACCATTTGAAAGAAAGCCAGAAAAATGGAGGAAAGCTAAACCCCACACAAGGAAATGCAAGCTTTAGGGGTGCATGTTAATACTCATATGCATTTTCATACTATTGTATATATTGTTTATAATAGCAATGAATGGACAGGACAAGGCAATCCAAAAAAGAAATGTAAATACTAAAGGAAATGCAAATAAAACAGCTGCAAAGAAAAAATGGGGAGAGATACTCAAAATAGATCATGAGAGCTGGAACATCATGATTGGATACCTGATTTCAATGCATTTTTTGCCATGAAAAATTTGTTTGCAAAGGCTCATAAGTCAAACTGTTGGGTTTGTAGCCACATTCCTTACAGAGGGAAAATGCCATTCCATGCAGTCCTATAGAGGTTACAAATACAGGTTGTATTTTTAAATAAGCTTATAAAGATAGAGTTGTAAAACATCAGCCATAAAAGAATATTTACAGTTAACGGAAATAGAAAGTGGGATGCTCTGTTTTCAAAAGAAAGGAACAGTCAGGGTTGTCACTTTACACCAACTCTGGTCATGTGAAAAGCTTGAGAATACAATAAAAACAGTATGGGAGTTAACACATAATACTTCTTTTAAGGAAGGGATGAAAGAGGAAGAATTCTGTTACATAGAGTATGCAGTTCCAATAATGAAAATTACTCAACCATTATCAGAGGACATGGTAAACAATCACCAGAAAAAGAGGAAGCTTCATGATAGTTTTCCAAAATAGGGAAATATTTTAAAACAGCTGGACATAGGAAATGGTGTTATTTCAGAAACTGAAATCTTTCACTGGTATGGTACCACTAAGGCAATATGAAAAGTTACAAAGTTGATAAAAGTTTTAGCAAATGCAACTTATGGAGCTATCTCAAATAATACAGAGGAGATGTGTTAAAATTTGTGTTAATGAAATTGTCAAATAAGTAACTGTTGTTAACAATGAAGAAAGGCTATTAAGTACAAAGGAACACATTTTCCTGTAGATTGCATTTTTTCCTTAATTAATTAAAACAGGGGGAATTGATGGATATTATAAATATTCTTTCCCCAAAGCAATAATGAAATTAAATGTATGCTGGAATGCAAAAAGAAAAGTATGTTTTTTATCAATCCAAGGTTTTGACTTGTAAAGCAAGGATTAACTTGTAAAAAAATGTATTTTTCTAAAAAGCAGAAGTGCAACACAAACTGTGCTGAAGCAAGCAGCTATCTCAGACAGACATATGCTAAAATAACTGCAAATATTTTTAAAAATGGTTTATAGAAAAAAGAACATGTCTAGTTTTGTGGGCTAAACACTAACTGTAAATGGCATCCTGTTATAATAATAAGGAAGTTTGTTCAACAGGGACTTTCATAAAGACTTCAGATACAGAAACCACAGAAGGACAAGTGACAGAAACAGAAATCAGTCATGCAAATCACAAGGACCTTAAAAATAGCATCTGCTGCCCTTTAAAAAGGGTATATAATCTGGACATTATTTTCTCTTCCTCGGAGATGTATTAATCAAGTCTGCATTGATTTAGTTAATGAGAAGTCAAAGACTTTTTCTAGCTGTGTTATAATAGAATAGAAATAATCTCAGGCAGTGTAACTGTTTGGACAGATTAAACTATAACAGAAACAGCAGTACGGTGTGAGTCTAGTGAGTCTGACATTTCACAACAATTTAACAGACCCCCTCCTCCTCTGGTTGAGGGACCAGCCCTGGGTGAACCATCCACTGCCAGATGCATTTCCTCTGTTGAGCTGCACTGCAACCAGGTCCAAGTCTTCTGGGAAGGCCACATTAGGAAGATGGTTCCCCTTCTTGAGGGGAGTGTTAAGCTTGCAGCAGCAGCTCTTGTTGTACCCCAAGTTTGTGGGAAATGACCGGTGCTGCACCCCCCTCTGCTCCACCCTTGCAGTGGATTGTAGTAGCTGCGGGCCCCTAGCTCCCACCAGAACTGTTGACTGGCCAGACTGTCCTCAATGCAGTCAGTCCTCATCTTGTTGCTGGACCAGGAGGCTCATCATGGGTGCCCTGACTCTGAGGCAATGTTGGTGACATATCCTTCTCATACTGAAACACAGACCAAGAAGGTTAAGAGATGCAAGAGTCTGAGGTTGGGCAGGAGACCCCACTGCACAAGGAAAGTGAGGGCCATGCGGGAAATTCACCACAGGCACATCTCACCTGTCCATACCTCTCAAATGTCAGATTTTTCCCTCCTATTTTGGTCTGTTCGTCATAAAATTTGTGATTTTCTGGCAAATCAGTGGGATAATCTGAGGACTGAAGTCACTAAATAATGATATCCATTTGTTTTTTTTAGACTTCGTATCCTTCAGAAAAATGCATGCTAAGACAAACCCTGTTATTCTAACAACTTTCTAAGTTTATTAGAGCACTATTTAAAATCTGTCCATATTTTTGAGCCTTTTTCCCCCCATTCTGTCAGGCTTTGTCCAGTTTTTTTTGAACTAAGAGGTTGAGAGGTATGCACCCATTCCATCATGGAGGTGGAGTACGTGTGTGTGTGTGTGTGTGTGTGTGTGTGTGTGTGTGTGTGTGTGTGTGTGTGTGTGTGTGTATATACTTAGTGGGGCCTGAAAGATAGTGGACTATGCTTAGGCAGGAAGACACCAGAGGAAACTCTGGTAGAGGTCTGTTGCAGTTCTGATGTGCAAATTGATTGATTATCTGACATAGGTATAGGTGTGAAAGACTAGCTGAACCATCTAGTAGCTGGTTCTCTTTGAAGGTTCCCTCAGGATAGTTTTTGCCAAGCAGATGCAGTTTTATCCAATAAAGTAAATGTTTAAAGGTTTTGGGACCAAAATGAACTCAACCTATTCGCAAACTTTAAATTGGTAAGAATGCTGACTTACTTACCTAGGGCTGCATGTGGAATCTGAGTGCCAATTGGGGGCACTTATGGTAAGCAGAATGGGGACTGTGGTTTGAACCAGATGCCAAGTTAAGGCACCCAATCCCAACACTTAGCAAACTCCAGAAAAGATGTTTGTTGATATGGACAGCAAGACGGTGACCATGGACATCAGAATCTATTAAGGAATGTGTAACAGTTCACCTGCTGATTCAACTAGCCCTGAAAATGGATGATGCTGGAGTGTCAGGCCCAAACCCTGTCATTGTTATCACTAGGAACCAAGGAATCTATGCTGTAACAAGTAGGATGGCTACTGCAATGCTAATAAAGCCCAGGGTGGGGGGCCCTAGCGGAGCCACTGTAGGTGTACATCTTGATAGTAGTAGCAAGTGTTCAAAAAAGAGTTTTGAATGCCAAAGTGAATCCATGTGAACAGCAGTTGAACATAGGTCTGCGGGTCCTCAGAGAAAGGAGAGCACCATTCCAAAGGGACAGGTTGATGACCTCTGCCATTTTCAGCTGATCAAAAGGAAGGTAGTTTCAGATCCCTGAATCTCGAGTGGCAGAGACAGACACTTCATGAGGGGTCCACATTCTGGAAATAATCATGGTTGTAGCAGTTTCAGATAAACTATCGATGGTTCCTGAAAATCTGGGTGGGGGGTGAGTCTTGTGCCAACTTCCAAGCCATCACCATATCTGATGCATGTCTTCAGAGTGTGTTAGATCAGTGTAGGAAAGGGAAGTTGGCAAGCCAGATCCATAACTCCGGGATAAGGGTAGGCTCTAAGGACTGGGTCAATGGAGCTTGGATGTGAAGTGGGGCTGGACACACACTGCAGCTGGATGAAATGTGGCCCCTCACCATGCCACCATCATGGGGAGCTGGGGTATGGCTGCAGCAACTCTGGATATGTGCCAAGTCCATCCTGTGGATTGACATGGCTGTGATGGTTGCTGGACCCGAATGGCATCTTGCATCATCTGGCAGCTGACGTAGAACTGGCTGTGGATCAGGGGAATCCGGCTGTTGAATTAAAACAAAGCATCACAAAAGGATCAAGATAAGTGTTGCTGTGATGTGGTTTCTGACCAGTTCTCTGGATGTTAAAGTGAAGAAATTCAGTGAGGCATGGCTAAACAGCAAGAGTAATTATGACAATCTTACCATAGTCAAATGCCTCATCATCTAATTAGTGAGGGCTATGAATGGATGAATGAAATTTCCACTTTTCCTACCTACTCTCTAGTAAAACCAAAGCCAAGAGGCTTAGCAGAACCAGTGAGGAAAGATGATCTTGTTAATCTTGGTCATAGTCTGGCACTATCAAGAGCTTTACATCTTTTAGGCATGGGTGTTTCCAAATTTGCTCATTTATTACATGCAGTATTGTTTGCATCATTTATTTTGTACATTGACAATGTGTTGCATTTTATGTGGGTCAAACTTCAAAACCTTTCATGTTATGTATTAGGGAGCATTTGAGTGACATTACATGGAATAATCCAAAGATGCACTATACATGCAAACCTAGCATCATCCAACAGTTATTTTTCCATTCACTGACATTTTGAGAAACAGCACAATATACATTTTCTCCAGGAAAATTGAATTATAAGGGTTGTCTATGGATTGTAAAAAGTGGGCATTATTTTCCCCAGGACTGAATAATTATTTTTGAAACTGCATAATTTGAAAGGAAGCAATTCTGATATATCTGTTCTTATTAATTTATGGTAACCCTTGTGTTATTTTATATCCAAGCTGTCATATATTAACTTGACCAGTAGGTGGTAGCAATGTGCTGTGTATATTTATTTCATTTTGCTGAATTTGCCAGTATTTATTTCTTAAATGTTTTTATTTGCAATTTTTATGGCAAATTTGTAACTGTTTGTAAGCTCAAAATAATGCCAATTTAAATGCAGGAATATTGGCATAGATATTAACTCCTTTTTTCCTATTTTGTACATGAAGTCAGGGTGTCACATCAACACTATCACATAGAGCAAATGTTATGTCCAACATATTATAAT
Source organism: Protopterus annectens (assembly GCF_019279795.1). Taxonomy (NCBI): domain Eukaryota; kingdom Metazoa; phylum Chordata; order Ceratodontiformes; family Protopteridae; genus Protopterus; species Protopterus annectens. The sequence continues at coordinate 1,489,196,039 of NC_056725.1, read as the reverse complement.
ATTGTATATGTTTTAGTGCATTATTCTTTTCTGACAGATATTTGACATCTATATCACATGACTGATATGTAGTTACATGATCATGCATATGTATTTAAATAGAGACACAGGGTTTTGCCATTAGATTCACTGAAGAAACGACTGATATCAGTGAAACCGCTCTTTATGGTTTTTGAGATTAAACAATAAAGTCAGCTAGATAGCATCTATTTGTTTGCTGGTTTTTGCTTTTGTGATTCTTGACAGTAGACACCTGGCAATGTAAACACTGGTTCTAGATGATTATTACTGATAAAGTGACAGACATCCTGACCCCATGTGTAAAATGGGAGAAAGGGGTTGTGCATGGATGGATGGATGGCTGTTTTTCCATGCATCAATGTTATGGTAGACCATATATAACACATTAAAGGTGGGAAAAAATTTAAATGATTTCTTGTGGTCTCATTTTTTTTTATTTCACAAAAACCTGGCATTTTAACAGGGGTGTGTACACTTTTTATATCCACTGTATGTATAGGGGTGCAGGGGAAGATGCCTATTGCCAAAAGTGTTTTTACCATCAGTGAATCAACAGTAATCCTAATTTTCCATGCCCAAACCATATACTTGGATTGCATATTTAAATTTATTTTGCTTTCTCTTGTTGTGGGTTGCTTCAAGAAGTTTACAGCTTTCATGCACAGTCAGACAAAGTATGAACTGGCAGTTTTCCAGCAATGTATTTATAAGTAGTAAAAAAGAAATAACTGCAGTAATACAATAATGTGTGCTTAAGTCAGGTGGCAGAGCTAGTGGTTAATATGTATTCTCAGTATTTTTTTCAAAACATGTTCTGACAGAAAATTATGTCTCAACTCTTGCTGTGTTTCAATACTTTGAAATCTCTTTCGGTATTACAGAAAATAGCAGTTGGTAGTAGCCATTAACATTTCAAACATTAGATATGATTAGCAAGCTAAATTTAATACTGTCATCACCGTTATGGTAACTCACTGCAGCTACTCTTGCTTGACTTATGATAAGAAAAATGGTCTGCAATCACTACATGTCACACAAGGAATATATTTTTTCTGTGATACTCTTAAATACTGTAAAATTTGATGACGGTGCACTACAGAAAAATTGTGCAAGGGTAAGAAAGCCCACAGTTGTTAATGTACATTTCATGCTAACATTATTTTTTTTTTTTTTTTTTTTTTTTGTTGCTTTACAACTTAGTATTGGTAAATGGATATTTTTTCTCCTAATGGGCTCTTTGATTTCTTATAAAATAGTAACTTTGGTTTATTCATGCAAGAATGTTAAAATATACAAAGTTATCCTGGTAAAGCAGGCAACAGAGTACCAACTCTGATTTAAGACTGATTACCAGTATAGGGGGATCAGGTTAGAAGTGACATGTGTGTTTTAAAGTCATATATTTTAATGAATGAAGTTTGCACTCCATCATGCTGTGTGGACTACAAGATTCGCTAAAGTGTGTATTCTGCCCTGGGACCACAGGACAGCCATAGCTACTTTGCTCTATCCCCCTTCAATCTTGATGTTCCTTCTGAGCTCTTGCCTCTGCCAGAGCTCAATGAAGGGCTGCCTCTCACCCTCCCTCCCTACATGGATAGGCATAATAATCCTGCCATCAAGTGCCCAAGCTATTAATCAAATTTCATTTTATGCACTCAAATAAACAAGGAATGCCAGACATACATGCAATGCTATTGAGTTGCTGGAATATTTACATCTGCTCTTTGTGAATGTTTATCTATCCCTTACACTAATTAACCTCAGCCACCTCCCTATGTCTGTTTTGTACACTCAGCTGATCACGTAGAAGGCGCCTCCACATCATTTTACACAGTTGGCCCAGATCAGGGAACCTTGTTTTGCCTAATGGGCCCACATCAGGATATCTTCATTTTACACATTGGGCTCATATCAAGGACCCTTGTTTTGACAATGGTCCCACATTAGGGGACCTCATTTTATACAATGGGCCCACATGATGGACTTGTTTTGTTCAATGGGCCCACATCAGGGACCCTCATTTTATACAATGGTAACTGCTGTTTGAAATGCAGTTTAGTATTGAAAAAACATTTCAGGTTTCTGTTAGGTAGATACTAAGTAAAATGCAAAACAATGATTGCACCTAAAGTGGGGGGAGGCAGAGAATTTAGCAGGTCGAGAGTGCTTCGTGTGTCCTACCAGACAGCTGCTGTACCCACATTGTGACCTGGCATGTAACATCACCTGGACCTGTCACTTAGTGAATTGCACACCCATAATAGTGCAACAGGAAAATATAAGCTGAAGAAATCAAACCAAGACTACAGGATGAGGTTTGTTTTTTCATTTGACTAGCAGTGCACATTATATTTTTGCACAGGAAGAATTTTACTTCAGGTTTAGAGTCACTTCATAACTATAAAAACCTGATAGATGTTATTCATCTGAGTTGTGTAAGAACTGTCACATGCTCACAGAATATGCACTCCTTTTTGACATGGCCTTAAATATCTGCAAGAGATTTACGTATACACAAAATATTGAAGCTAGATTCTCAGCAGCAACTCCACCTTGTGAACATGCATACATACATACCACTGCATATACAGGGGTTGCAAAGTCTACACCCAAAGCAACTTCACCTGTACCTCTAAAAGCTATAGTTTCAACAAAACTCAAGGCTCATCCACAAAACATATTACAAAGATCTCCCACTTTGTTTGTGTCTTTCGGCTTTTCCCGGTCAGGGGTAGCCACAGCGGAACTCCGGTCTGCTAATGATTGGCAGTAGAGTTTTACGTGCTGGCTTGCTGAGCCTAATGCACAACCTTCAATGAAGGAACGCCCGTTCACGCATGTCGCCACAGAAGACGCTCTAACTGAGAATCAAACGGGCAATGTCTAACTGTGAGGCGACAACGTTACCGCAGCACCACCACTGCAGTCACACAAAGATCTCCCACTGATGACAGTAAATCAAACACACAGAGTCAACATACCAGGGAAGTGGAGGAGAGTCAAATGAAACAAAATGCTGCAGGTTAAAACTGAACCAAGCCATACTTGATAGCTGATAAGGCAGACATTGCAACCTGGCGCCCTCAGGAACATCCTGGTAATTGGTAACCTTTTGTAAGTAGAACAGGTACTTGCCTAACTGGATTTTGTAAGGAGTTTGAAACTGGGCCCATGCACTGGCCCAGTAATCAAGGAGCCTCAATCCTCACCACTAGCAATGGTGAAGGGTGTTCATATTTGGAGGATAACAAGTACACATACAGTAAAGTACAATTTCACTTAAGAGCACACAGAGATCACAGTCAGTCTGGGGCTGGTTTCTCCCTTTCTCTCCAGATCCCCAGTAAGACTCCCCACTGGTACAGCTATAGAGTGGAGTCCTTAGCCAAAGTCCCAACCCAAGTCCTCCCAGCTCTTTATCTGTCCAAACAGAAACGTTGTGTCCCTGCCCAGGTAGCTGACACACACACGCACACACACACACACACACACACACACACACACACACACACACACACACACACACACACACACACACACACACACTTTGAGATATGATTTTTATAAAACACACAGACAATCCAGGGGAAGGCTAGCACAGGTTCACTAGCTATGCCCCTTCTGCTCAGGCTATAAAGTAGTAATCCACTGCCACCAGAACCTCTTCTTATCAGCTACTATAAGGCCCTTCCCAAAGGGTGACCAACTCCACTGTGTAGCATTACTGTTATCCAAATAGTAAGTGTGACCAAACATTTAAGGCTAGAGACTTAGTACAGTATCACCAAATACATCAAAAGTGCTCTTAAGAGCTTAAATTATCTCTACACAAAACAGCCACAGTTGAAAGGTTTAAACACATTTAATAATAAATAATAAAACCACAAAACAATACTCATCAATTCCACAGTCATAATAGAGAGTTCAGAAATCACAGGAAAATACTTTAAAACAATATTGTAGGATAGTCTCACATAAATATAGAAAACAGCTAGACTAATCTGGCTATATTCCTATCTATCTCCAAGAGAAATACTAAGATCTAGGTCTTACTTACAGAGCAAGCAAATATAGATGGGAAGTGCTGGTGAGTTGTTGTAAGCTTCAGAACAAAATACAAAATGCCATTCTTTCTTTCTGTCCTTAAATTGATAATACACAGTACTGCTGAGTCATTTCAGATTACACCATTCTTGTCTCGTCTCTTAAACGGCCCAGGGTCACAGAACTTAACATTTGTTTTTTGTAATCTGTACCTGCCAGGAAGCTACAGCAATAAAAGACACTTTACATATAAAACCGAGTAATTGTCTCTTGTCTTAAAACAATAGAAAGAATTTCCAGCCCAGACATTCTGTCTCCGAGCTTGACATTAGTCATAAAATGCTTTACTTATCAGCTTTCTACGAGCAGGGTGCACTGCGGTTATATTTTTGAAGCTCAGAACATACACAGTTTTCTTACATTTGTTACACAAGCCTGTGGATCATATGAATATTTAAAAGGGCATAGAATTATTTACAAAATTCTATCTAGCTAGGCTGGCAGCCTTCACTGCCCCCCCCCCCCCCATGGAGAACTCAAGCTAGTTTTTCAAGTGATCCTTGAGAAATGTTGCTTGAGAGGGTTAGGTCTATCTAAGTATACCTTACCCCATTCCCTGTCTTGAGTTGGCATTGCTAATCCCACTGTGGTGCTGCACTGACATATTATATGCTTGCAACCCTTAGCTCCACCTTAGCAACCTGGCATTCTGCTTGCTGGCTCGATGTAACCATTTTAGAGGATTAATTACAGTGAATTTCCTTCCATACACTTAAGGCTGAAGTTTCTGCAGTGCCCACACTCTGGCTAGACATTCCTTTTCTACAGATGCAAAGCATTCCTCCCTGGGATGGAGCCTATAACTGAGATAAACCACCGGGTGCTCTTCTCCCACTGAAAAAATCTGGCTAAGTACAGCCCCCACCCCATGGTTCAAAGTATCCACATGCACAACAAATTATTTGCTGTAATTTGGATTGGCTAACACAGGGGGTCCTCCCAAAGCTTATTTAACCTTCTGGAATGCCTGCTCACATGCCATGTCAAACCCAGAGCTGTTGGGCATGCCACACTTAAAGAAATCCCAATCCCTCAGAGCCACACGCTTCAGGAATCTAAACCTTGTCATCACAATAAACAAAACATGCTGGAGGGATAGATTCCTGACCCAGCGACTCCCCAGACTCTGGAATAGACTGCCCATACATGTCAAGCAGAGCACTTCTTTGGCCCTCTTCAAAAGGAACCTTGATGACTGGATGGGAGAAAGGAAATTCACCCCAGGGATCACGTCAGTCACCCTGCTAGACAGAGGTCGAGGGAAGTAAATAGTGTGGGAAGAAATAGCAAGGGAATTGTTATGGCTAGGCTTGTATAGGCCCTAGGGCCGATAGCCTAGTACCAACCTATGAACCTATGGTCCACACTACCTTTTCTGGTCTGTTTTTCCTTTTCAGGTCTGTGAGGGGAGCATCTATGGTACTATAACTGAGGACAAACTTTCTGTAGTACCCTGCTGTCCCTAAGAATGCCCTCACCTGCTTTTTGGTAACAGGTGCAGGCCATGCCTGAATGGCTTCCACTTTGGCTGGTTCTGGCCTGATCTTACCACTCCCCACTCTATGTCCCAGGTAGGAATCCTCTGCCATACTCACCTGACATTTGCTGGGCTTAAGAGTCAACCCTGCCCCCTGTAGTCTGCCCAGCGCCTCCCTGACATGCTGAAGGTGCTCTTGCCAGGAATGGTTGTAGATTGTAATATCATCTAGGTAATCAAGGTCAAAATTTCCTGCTCCTGCTAAGATATGATCTACCAGCCTCTGGAAAGTTGCTGGGGCATTTTTCACCCCCAAACGGCATTTTAGTGAATTCATACAAGCCAAAAGGAGTCATAATGGCTGACCTCTCTCTAGCACTGGGTATCAAGGGCACCTGCCAGTAACCTTTGGTAAGATCAATGGTGGTAAGATACTTACCCTACCCAGCTGCTCTAGGGCTTCATCTGTCTTATGCATGGGGTATGCATCTGACTCTGTGTGACTATTTAATTTCCTGTAGTCCACCAGCACTATTGGGAGGCCCAGGGACTGTTGGAAGGTTGAATTAACCCTAGTTCCAACATTTCCTGTATCTCCTCCCTTAGAGTCTGTTTGACTCTCTCAGGCACCCTATAAGGGGGCCTGCCTTGGGGTCCTGTATCCACTTGGTGCTGCACCAGGTGACTACACCCTGGTTTCCCAGTGAACATGTCCCCAAACTCCTGTAACACTGCTCAGATTTCTCGAACCTGGGTAGGAGATAGCTGCTGGGACATTGCTACCCTTTCCACTGAGGTGTCAGTCCGAGCTTCACTGAGGAGATCACTCACCAGTTCTCTCTCAGACTCCTCCTTCAATCCATTGCCAGGGCTTCCCTATCATGGTAAGGTTTCATCATGTTAACATAGTACCATTTGTGCCCCTGCCTTCTGCCTAGCAGTTCTACCATGCAGTTAACATCACTGACCTTCCTTACCACCTTGTAGGGTCCCTCCCAAGCTGCTTGCAGCTTGTTGTGCCTGACAGGAATGAGAACCATTACCAGTTGCCCTACAGTATACTCTCTAGATCAAGCATTCCTGTCATACCAGACCTTTTTCTGCTGTTGGGCTTCTACCAGGTTCTCAGGGGCCAAGCCCACGAGTTCCCTGAGCCTTGTCCTGAGGTTTAGGACTTATGCCAAAACAGACTCCTGGTTAGATTCACACTCACCCTCCCACTCATCTCGAATTAAATCTAGAGGCCCCCTCACTCTGTGCCCATACAACAACTCAAAAGGTGAAAAGCCTGTGGATTCCTGGAGAACCTCTCTCTAAGGAAGCAACAGGTGGGGCCAATATTTGTCCAACTCCCTCTTAAACTGGTCTGCAAATACCCGTAGCATGGACTTGAGTGTAGAGTTTAGCCTCTCAACAAGACCATTTGTCTGGGGATGGAAGGGGGGTCTTTAGGTGCTCCACCCCACAGTACTTCCACAGACTAGCCAGCAGGTCTGACATAAAACTGGCACCTCTGTCAATCAGTAGTTCTTTTGGGAAACCTATCCTGCTTAAAATCTCTAACAAAGCATTTTCCACCTTTTCTGCCTTAATGGAGGACAAAGCCACTGCCTCAGGGTATCTTGTAGTATAATCTACTATCACTAGGATATACTGTTTCCCTATGGAGCTTGGGGTACTCAGATGCCCCATAATATCCATAGCTACCCTCTAAAATGGCTCCTCAATCACAGGCAAAAGCATTAAAAGAGCTTTCACCTTGTCTCCTGCCTTGCCTACCTTTTGGCACTGCTCACAGGTCCTGCAGTACCCTGTTATGTCTTTGGAAATTCCAGGCCAATAAAAGTTTTGCATAATACGTCCCTTTTTTTTTCTCTATTTTATGCCTTATATGACCTGCAAAGGGAATATAATGGGCTATGGCTAGAAGTGCCAGATGGTAGGCTCTAGGCATTACCAGCTATGGTATCTTCTCACATTCTAGGCCTCCCTCAGGGGTCCACTCTCTGTACAGTAACCCTTTGTCCCAGTATACAGAATCCTCCTTTCTTGACAATCAGGTGCCTCACTATATACCTGCCTCAGGCCTTGTAATGTAGGGTCTGAGAGCTGAGCCTGTCTCAACTCTCTCTTTGTAACCCTTCCCAGCTCCCCTTCCACATGAAGTCTGGCATCCTCTGACAGTGGTGCCTCACTGTCAGCCTGGGTACTACTACTACTCATCTCTACCTGTGCAGTTACTCTGTCCAAGGGAGCATCAGTACCCAGAAGCAGCTGTGGTTCACCTTCAGCCTCACTGCTACAAGTTAGCTCCCTTCCTGAAGTAGCCACCTCACCAGTCCTGGCTGCAAGTATGTGGTCTGACTTGGTTTCCCCCAGCTACCAGACCCACATGCTTGTCTCCAAGCCTGACTGCATGTAACTGCATTAACACATGGTACTGCCTTATCAACATCCTTCCCTAGCAGGACATCTGCATGATGGTAGTTTTGTACCCCTGTTGTCTAAAGACAACCTACTATTGGCATTTTGTCATTCCCACTTACTGGCTTGCTCACATTTTGTTCCCCACCTTGTCTCCATAGACATCTAAATGCCACATGGCCCCACTGGTTGCATTCAAAACATTTAACCCTAGGTTCTGGATGTGTACCTGGACTAGCAGCTTCCCCTGCTACTGTCAGATTCTGTTGGGGCAGTCTGGGCTGCCCACCATGGGCTTCTTTAGACCCATGAGCAGTACTGGAGGTCACTTTCCTATGCTTGCTAGGTATAGGTCTCCCTTCTTCCACAATCCATCTGAAGTAGAGCATTATCTATCAGCTAACCAGATCCTCATGTCCTCAGGTAAAGTGCTAAGGGCTTGTTCCCTCACCAAAGGTCTGCCAGCCCTTCAAAAGTGGTGACCTGACATCCACTCACCCACCTATGAAAATAAGTGCTGAGTTCAGCAACATATTCACACACATATTCATCTGCCTTGCATCTATGCTCACAAAACTTTTTCCAATAAGCTTCAGGTATTAGCTTAAAAAATTCTAGCAAACAATTCTTCATAACATTATAGTTTAAAAAATCATGATCAGATATTTTGGAAAGTACATTTAGAGCTTTACCATGGAGTAAGGGGGTCAAGAACCGTACCCAGAGCCTTTGGTCAACATCATACTGTTTACATACCCTCTCAAACATATGAATGAAACTATCAAAATTATCCCCCTCTGTAAACTGTGGAAGAAATTTACCGACCTCACCACAGCACTACTTCAGCCCTCCTAGCCTTCTCCAACACCATAAACCATCATTGCAACAATAATAACATATCCTCTGCCCTCTTCTTGGATCTCTCCAAGGCATTTAATATGGTTGATCAACAACTTTTAATCCACGCCCTGAAAACATTTTGTCTAGATACTAAAGCCCTTCAGTGGTTCCAAACTTATCTGAGTGGCAGACGGCAGGATGTCCTTTGGCAAAACAAACTATCTAACCTCCTACCCAACTCCCTTGGTGTACCCCAGGGGTCTATACTAGGGCCCCTTCTGTTCTCCATTTTCATCAATGACCTTTATACTGTTATCCCAAAAGTCAGCTGTATCCAATACACTGACAACTCCACCCTGATCTGCTCGGCCATATCTCAGACAGAACTATGGTCAGCTACCCAGAACACCTTCAACATAATAGAAAACTGGCTTTCTGGTTGTCGTCTGATATTAAATCCTAAAAAAATCCAATAATTGCACTATAATCTCCCCAGACACCTATACAAAACTACTAGGTGTTATCATAGATAATCTTAAATTCGAACTGCATGTTAATCAAACCATCAAAATCATTAATAAAAAACTAAGGTCACTTTACAGGATAAAAGCCTTCTTAACCCCACCTGCTAGAATTGCCATAGCTCACACTCACCTGCTTTCAACTCTTCGGTACGCATCCCCTTTTCTTTCTAATTTAAACAAGTCTGTCCTCAACAAACTCTCTATCTGCTACAACCACATTGCCAGATTTGCCTCTGGTCTGCCTTATAGGACACCACTGTATCAATCTAAACCGGCTTGGGTGGCTAGAACTGCCCAGCTTGATCCAGTATAACCAATTGATTAGGGCATATAAAATCCTTTACAATCCAGACAATACTCCTGCACTAAAAAACATTATCACCAACTAGCGTTACAATTGACTACAATAGCCCCTGTGGGATGTACCTCAGCAGACACCTCCCTCAACTGTAACGTCCACAACAGTACCTCACCGGGAGTAGCAAAGAGCTTGAACAGGTGCCATGTGTTGCCTGATTAAACAAACTGCAGCTCCACACACTGCCATACTGCCACCCAGAGGCAAGCTGTGCCTGATGTATAAAGCCATGTCCAAGCTGGAATCAATGAACATGCTGCACCTTGTACAGTCTGGATGGCAGTGAGCTATGCACATGAGAGACCTGAACCCCAGCACTGACATACATAGGACAAGCTGTACTGAATGATCCATAACACAGATGCCACCCCCACTCTTGAGTAAACTCCCAGTACAGGTTAGCCAGAGAGTCACCCATCGACATTCTTCAAGAGGAATCTTGATGAGTGGATGGGAGATGGTAGGTTTACCCTGGGTATCACTATGTCACAGGTAGATGGAGGCACAGTATACTAACCATGACATATGTCATGGCAAACTCCAGTTACAATGTGTGTCGAAGGACAAACACACTCTCTAACTAGCATTAGAAATGGCCTAGGGCACATCGCTAGTGTTTGCCAATGTCCACCTATGTTGTAGAATACACTACCAATGTTGGACAAGACTGGTTTAGGTAGTCCATATCTGAACATAATGCAACATGGTCATATGTGCACAACTGGCCCCTACACAGTCTGTTGTGCTCACTATGAAGATTTAAAGCAGTGATAGGACTAAAGCCCAGGATACTGTCCACCACAGTGAAAGTACTGAACCAGTACACTATACGGTACTACAGTGTTAGGTCAGTATGAAAGGATATTGACAACTGTATGCAAAGTATCCCATGCAATCCCTGCAGGCACAGTATAATCCCTGTTGTGTTCAGACACGAAGCAGTTGGCCAGTAAGTACACAACACGACACTCAACACACAACCATAAACGTGAGATATTGTTGAAGTTCACACTCACACAAATATGTGGTGGACTGCAGAGTTCAACATATGGAAAGCTCACACTGGGCATGCTCACACACTTTGATAAATGAGGCATATGTCAGACAACATGCCATGGAAAGGCTGAACTGGGCATGCTCACACACTTAGGCCATATCTCCGTTTAGCAGTTGGCCACACATATCTGGTATTTGTACGTGTCATTCCAGGAACCAACCACATCACAGCAATCTGCCCAGTGCACACAGTAAATGACTACAGAGACAAAAGTGATATAGTGGACCCCCCACATATTCAAACATCTTCCACATATACACAAGTTGTTCATAGAAACAGGGAATGCTATGGCAATAAGACCTGCAAACAGTCTATCAGCAACAAATATTGTGCATCTGACAATTAAACATATGGGTGTAGAGGTCAATACTAGGCTGCTTGCCCTAGGGAATGACAGCTTAGCCAGAGTGTACTTGGTATCTGCATCCCCAGTACAGTAGGCTACTGTGCCACTGTAAAGTAGGTCATATAAGGCATTGTGTGAGGCTAGTGTGCTGTGCCTCTGTCAAGCAGGGACACAGTGGAGATCCCAGGGTCTGAATGTGCTAAGCCACATCCATGTTGTTGGTGTGTGCTGGAAGAGGGTTGCTGAGGACCTCTAACAGTAAGTGGGCGTCAATAACAGACTGAGGGGAGCCCTATCTGCATTGTCTGGACAATTTCACTGTCAACACTGTGTTGTGATGATTATGTGGGATTGAAGTGTCGTGCCGGTACTGTTCAGAGATGTCCTCCCTCTGTGGGCTACAGCACTGCAATGTATTAGCTCACTCTGTCTGTTGGACAGCTCATATATGGCTGGTGTACACCTGACAGATGTCCTGTTGTGGAGCAGTCATGGGTATATGTGGGATAGCATGATCAATGCAAACCTTACACATGCTCATAGAATGCAATTGTCAAGGATTATGCAGAGTGGCCAGTATAGTCCCCCAGCATGGATCCTTTGAAGTCTTCCACCCCAGTCTTCACAAATGTAGAGTCTGCTTGTGCTAAATACAGTTTGTTTGCAGTGAAAACCTTGCCTGGGGGTGTGGATGGGATATGGATGTCCAGGGAAAGGTGGGTATGGTCAGATATCAACAATGGTGGTCTACCTCTGGTGTGGAACAGGGAGTACCTATGTTGCAGATGGACAGGTGCAATATGTATTCCCCCATGTGGCTGTGGTGAGTGGTTCTGCCATAGCACATGGACCCACAAATTGTAGTGGCTGTAGGGTATTGTTGTAGAGGCCTGAGTAGTTCCCACACACAATATGCCTGTACCTGATGTTAACAACTGGAATGGTGTATGTGAACACCTGCATATCCCGGAACTGTTCCCAGGGAAGCAAAGTGTGTGTCCTGGATGTGGGAGGGGTGTTCTGGACTGGTTGTGTTGTGTGTTACAGGTCCTGTGGTCACAGAGCATGGTATAAAACATAACCTGCCAGTGCTATGTGCATATCTGGCCCTGAAGTAGGTGGCTGCAAATGCATATATATGCTATCCCCTACCTGACAGGTAGTACTAGATGTACATACCTCTGTAGAAATAAAGATGTCAGCACCCTATAAATACTGCAGGTGCAGACCAGATGCCCAGTAATTCGGGTAGCATGCTCTGCTAATGCGTCTCCCTCAAATGTCATAACATAGTTAGGTAGGAGTTCGAACCATGCAAATGCTCAGTGTGTGTGTGTGTGTGTGTGTGGGTGAGTGGGGTTGTTGTGTATGCAAGTCTGTGTGAGGGAAATGTCCCTTTTGGCAACTGGGAAAACACTCTACAGGATGCACATTCCCCTTTCTAAACACTGATGATGTCAGCACCCTATAAGTACAGCAGGAGAAGGAAAATCTCCCAATAATGCAAATAGCGTGCTCTGCTAATGTGTCTGTCTCGAGTATCATAACATAGTTAAGTAGGGGTTTGAATCTTGCCAATGCCCAGTGTGTGTGCAAGTCGGTGTGAAGTAAATGTCCCTTTTGGCAACTGGGAAAACACTCGACAGGATGCACATTCCCGTTTCTAAACACTGATGATGTCAGCACCCTATAAGTAAAGCAGGAGAAGAGAAACCTCCCAATAATGCGAATAGCACGCTCCGCTAATGCGTCCGTCTCGAGTATCATAACATAGTTAAGTAGGGATTTGAATCCTTCAAATGCCCAGCTTGTGTGGAGGGGGGGTTAGTGGGTTAGTGTGTGTGCAAGTCTGTGTGAGGGAAATGTCCCTTTTGGCAACTGGGATTTCTAAACACTGATGATGTCAGCACCCTATAAGTAAAGCAGGAGAAGAGAAACCTCCCAATAATGCGAATAGCACGCTCCGCTAATGCGTCCGTCTCGAGTATCATAACATAGTTAAGTAGGGATTTGAATCCTTCAAATGCCCAGCTTGTGTGGAGGGGGGTTAGTGTGTGTGCAAGTCTGTGTGAGGAAATGTCCCTTTTGGCAACTGGGATTTCTAAACACTGATGATGTCAGCACCCTATAAGTAAAGCAGGAGAAGAACAACCTCCCAATAATGCGAATAGCACGCTCTGCTAATGCGTCCATCTCGAGTATCATAACATAGTTAGGTAGGGATTTGAATCCTTCAAATGCCCAGCTTGTGTGGAGAGGGATTAGTGGGTTAGTGTGTGTGCAAGTCTGTGTGAGGGAAATGTCCCTTTTGGCAACTGGGATTTCTAAACACTGATGATGTCAGCACCCTATAAGTAAAGCAGGAGAAGAGAAACCTCCCAATAATGTGAATAGCACGCTCTGCTAATGCATCCGTCTCAAGTATCATAACATAGTTAGGTAGGGGTTTGAATCCTTCAAATGCCCAGCTTGTGTGGAGGGGGGTTAGTGTGTGTGTGAGGGCAATGTCCCTTTTGGCAACTGGGAAAACACTCTACAGGATGCACATTCCCCTTTCTAAACACTGATGATGTCAGCACCCTATAAGTATAGCTGGAGAAGAGAAACCTCCCAGTAGTCCGAATAGCGCACTCTTCTAATGCGTCTCTCTCAAGTGTCATAACATAGTTAGGTAGGTGTTTGAATCCTGCAAATGGCAAGTGTGTGTGTGTGTTTGGATGAGGGGAGTTTGTGTGTCTGCAATTCTGTATGAAAAATATGTGCCTTTTGGCAATCAGGAGAACACACTACATGATACACATTACCCTTTCCAAACACTGATGATGTCAGCACCCTATAAGTACAGCTGGAGAATAGCACACTTTGCTAATGCATTTCTCTTAAGTGTCATAACATAGTTAGGTAGGGGTTTGAATCCTGCAAATAGCAAGTGTGTGTGTTTGAATGAGGGGAATTTGTGTGTGCTCAATTCTGTATGAAAGACATGTGCTTTTTGGCAATCAGGAGAACACACTACATGATGCACATTACCCTTTCCACACACTGATGATGTCAGCACCCTATAAGTACAGTCGGAGAAGAGGAACCTCCTAGTAATCCGAATAGTGCGCTTCGCTAATGCGTCTCTCTCACGTGTCATGACATAGTTGGGTAGGGGTATGAATCCTGCACATGTGTGGGGTGGGTAGTAGGGTGTGTGTAATTGCAAGTGTGAGAGAACAGTTCCTTTTGGCAACTACTACATTACACCAGATTCTGCATATTCCCCCAGTAAACACAGGTGATGTCACCACACTATCAGTACAGCCAAACAGGGCTAATTGCCCAGTAATGCCAATAGTGCGCTCCGCTACTGGGTCTATTACCACTGTCAGAGCACAGATAGGTATGTTTTGGAAACCCACAACTGCCACGTGTGGTTGTGTCACACAATATGACCATGTGTGGGTTGTTGTTCATAACAATGCATGACATTGCTTAAACCAGCAATGGCAATGCACACATTATGTATGTGTGTGACACATACACATATATACCTGTGACCTTCAGTAGTTACCATGTCTGACAAGTGCCTCAAGTGGATAAATGGTATTTGCAATGCATAACATTATGCCTGTGTCTTACTGTGCAGGGGCCGCATGCGGTATGTGTATATACAGTGTGAGTTGTATATGGTATAATCCTAATGGCAGGGGATACACATCTGGTCTGGGCCATATAGTCTACATGTAGTCGATGAACAGGTGCTGCATGTTCCCACCTGTTGTGGGAGTGGTAACATGTTGTTCCACTGCAATTCAGTGACTACATGCTGGGAACCTTTCAGCTAGTGTGTTGTAGCTACAGTAATGCTCACACACAATGTTCAGCTGGATGCAGTCCAGCCATATAAAGACATATCTAGAGACTGTTATATTGCCAGTGTTGTTAGGGAGGACAGGTGGGTTTCCTGTGTATGGGAGGGTTGTGTGTGCCAGGCTATGAACCAGAAGGCAGTCCAACACACTGTTAGCTGCTCATGGATAGGTCCTGATGCTTTGCGCTGTGCCAACAACCTGGAGGTGTGTGTATCTGTGGTGCCTTGAGATACCACCCCCCTGTCCATGTGTGTTACATGTGTAGGGGACGACAGGCATGGTATGAGGTATAACCTGGCAGTGATGGGTTGCACCTGTGAGCCGTGAATCAGGAATCTGTTACTGCAAAGATATTGCAGTTTACCGTGCTGAGGACAGTGTCCAGTGCATGCATCTTGTGGTGTACACTGCTGGTGTTGTGTAGCATTACTGTTAGTGTCCTATCCCATGTGATACCCATGGAGGTGGCTATGTAATCCATGTCCTGCAGCAAAAGGCACTAAGCGTGTATCAAGGGGCTTTGCCAATATACAATGGCCCATGGTTGTCACGTGCAAGCTGCCCCACGCAAATCATTGTGGCTTCCCTAGCATGTAAGCACACGTTGACAGCCATTGGATACCCTATGAATGACATTGGAGATTGAGCAGAATGTAGACATAGAACACCCTTCCTACATACTGTGGTAGCATACCTGGTGAGGGTATGATGGCAACCAAGGTCAGGCTCATACTGGCCCGTGCCACATGCTGAAAGAGCCCTTCTATGTTCCCTATCATGCAGTCCAGGGAGGTACGTCTCAGATCATCCATAGTGGCATGGACAATGACTGAGTCATATGTGTCCATGCCTCTGACTGACCTGTATGCATGTGTTTTGTGGTGGACCATAGTGCCCCACGGGCATATCACTGTGACCTTCACCATGTACAGCCTGTTGAGCGGGACCCCACTGCAGCGGCCAAGAGAGGTACCTGACACATCTGTAGCAGGTGTGTTGTGTAGTCCTACAGGCTGTGTGTGTGTGGCACACGGGATGTGTGTGCCATGTGTGGCATGTGCTCTGTTCCGACTTAACGTATGCCTGTGTGCCAGCTGTGGAGGTGTATGATGCTCAGGCAGGATGCTATTCTGGGTCTCCAAGTATGCCCCAGTGTGTTCGGATTGCTGTCAGTGCGGGTCTATGTCAGACTGGTATTGTAGTCACTGTAGTATGTCATGCCACCTGACAGGGTATGGCAGTACTGGGTTCAGAGTGCTCAGTCCCCAGATTGGCTATGTGGTGGCATCTCACACATGTGTTGTACGTTCCTGGCCAGGGGAGAGAGTTGACTGCATACATGTGGCAACTGTGACATTGCCACATGACTCACATAAACCACAACTGGACCATAGAGGTGAGTCACAGGTAACCTTTGCACATGCTACCATAGTAGTGTGATTGCCATGGTGATTACCAACACATAGGGCCAATGGGGAACAACATACTGAAGGCGAGTATGTGTGGGTGTACGGCTACTGATTTCATAGCACTGGTATATATGACTGCACATGTGGGTAAATGCCAGGTAAGTCATATGCAATGTGTCACAGGCAACGTACATGCGAACAGGACAGACAGAGACGTTCTGTCAGGTGGATAACTGACATACGTATAGTACGCTATGCAGATGTCACTAGGAATCCACAGAAGCCCTGTAAATCTGCATTGCAGGTGGAATCAGTGTTCCAGGGACCTCAAGCAAACATGCATGCAAACAAAGCTACAGTAAGCAGGGCTGGAAGTAGTCCATTGTACAACAAAGAAGGGGTAACACTTCCAGTAGGTAACAGTGCAAATATGCAGGCAATATCAACATGTACCCAGGAATGCACAGTCAGATGTCCATGGTAGAACTGATATTATGTCATATTTAATTGTAATTTTAATTAAATTGGTACTGCACACATATCAACATGCGCAAACATCCACATTGCATAGTCGTTGTGGGCATCATGCCACCATTAGTGTACATGTCCATCATTGCGTATCACTACTTGCATTAGCTTCTCCCCTGTGCTACCTATGTATGTGGCTATCTGTTGACATCCTTACCACTGGTATGCAATAATGTGCAGCTGTTACACTATGGTACTTACTATGGGTGTAAATAACAATTCAGGACAGTCATACAGTTACTGCATCAGGCATGCTGGGATATACACACAATCATATCAGCACACTGTACTGTTACCAACATGATACTAGTAATATACGTCTATGTAGTCACCTTGTGCATCAGCAACATGTTTACCTGCTCCTGCACTGATGTTGGAGATTGCAGGAGGTGGCACAGTTTCATCATATGCACAGGGTGTGATTTAGGTATGCCTGAGTCTGCCACTGATACCACCAATTGACATGTATGTGTATGTGTGTTGGTGAGGGACAGCAGTACAGGGTGGGGCACTGTTGGTGCAGTGTGTACATGTATGTGGTAGCCCTAGGTGTTAACATTTCACATGTGTGTATGCATGCACACAGTTCCACCTCATGGCTGCCATATACTGGAGTTTGTGGACAGCCACAGACTGCACCTGGCAGGTCATACAGATCAGTGTTTGTGGGCACGGACATGGTACCTGTGCCTGGCAGGGGTGCTACGGACCATATCCGGTACTAAGCCAGACTGGGTACTGTCATCAGAAGTGGGAGTTTGTTGACTGGACACAGGTCCTTGTTGGGACTGTCCAGAGCCACGTGCACGTGGTCTCCTGGGGCGGTCTGATGACAGCACAGACCCAGCATTGCTGGGGCTGCTGCTGGCACTATAGAGGCGTCCGCGGGCCTGTTGTCATCCACGCCGACTGCCAGCTGCTGCTGTTGCTGGCATATGGCCACATTGACACCGCAACCGTCCACCATTGCCCTGGCTCATGGACATGTGGTTATGGAACTGCTGTAATATGTCCCCACAATGTCTGTCTATGACATCGGTGAAATTAAGGATAGCATCCGCGATGTCACGCATACTGTCAGTCATGGATGTGCGACATGCTCTCAGCTCCCTCAGACCCTGTCTGGTGTACCTTTCCATACGTGACTGTGCCTGCATGACAGCCCGAAACATAGCTGAGGTTGACAGACCTCTTTGGGCACGTCTGCCAGAGGCAGTACGCCCACGGATGCTCCCACGAGAACCCATGGGCAACTGTCTGTGTGGTACCATCTCAGAACCCTGCCCATGGCTGCTGTGTGGGGAAGCATGTGCCACAGATACCACATTACCCTGGTCAGTGCCCACTGTATCCTGTCCATCACCTAGGGACAATGATGACATAGGATGTACTGGCAGGATGACTGTGCGCAGTGATGGGGTTGACAGCTGTGTACTGTCAATTGGCTGACCAATGACAGACCCTGACACACCTTCCTGTGCCATTACACAGACATCATCATTATCAGTACCTGCGGTACCAGATTCAGGTTCCCTGCTGCAGGACACCAGAGCAGCACCAAAACCTGTGGGAGGAAGACAGGAAACTCAGTTTACAATGTCTACATAATGTTACCAGTGATGCATTAATGCACACATGCACACGTGGACTCACGCACACATGCACACCCCGCAGTATACACACAGAGCACTACTGAGTAACACTATTATTACTAGCACTATCAGGACTATTATAGGTATTGTTAAAACACACTCACCAGCATGGATGGGCTGCCTTGCTGTAACACTGGAGGGACCTGCAGAAATGAGGGGATTAATGTCAGTGGGCACAACTGTGCCATTGATACTGCGTATGATACAGTTCAGTAGTACACCAGTTGCCTTTCACATGTCAGCTGCTGATATTGTCAATATCACACCTGCACAATTACATACTATGTTGACAGATACATACCAAGGACACACCTTACACATGCATAAACTAACAGTGTACAGAACAGTCAAGTGTACATATGGCATATTACCTGCACGCTCCATGTCATGTTGCCGTGTGGATCCAGCCTCCATCATAATGCAGGTGTGTTGCTGTTGATGTTCCTGGGCTGGAGCCACAACACTTAGGAGTAGCCCCTCCAGTCTGGTGGGGGGGGATGTGTGGCCACCCCACCTCCTGTGGCGACCTGTTGCCTGTGGATATCCGACGCACGCTGACGGACATTTCTGATTAAATCACTGCAGTGATGTCGTACCTGCTCATACGTCCTATTATGCATGCCAATGTCATCTACCCTATGGACAAGGTCTTGCCACAGTGCAGCCCTCTCCTGCTGATTCTGGCTGGTGCGGGAAAACAGTATTTCATAATCCTGCACCAGGCTCTGGTGTATCTCTTCATCTTCTGCAGCAGAGTAGGCAGGATTTCGCTGACGCGCCATGTCCCTGAAAGAGAACACAAACAGGATATCAGCAAACTATGTCAGCAATATATGGCACACATACTATACATGATACTCAACTGTAGTGATATACTACTACTCCCATATGTAGCACGTGTGTGTCTCTTGGTGGATACACATGCACATGGCCAGATATCAGTGCTCAGCCAACACCTGTGCAACAATACCTGCAACATTCCATACAACATAGTACTAAGCCCCATCGGTCAGCACACTGAGACAGGTCCAATGCACAACCTCACTCTGGGGGTTCATACCAAGTTACTGTATGTGGAACGCCATCCACTAGTGTGATCTGGACACAAATTAATCAGCCTGGATATACATATCCCACCACCACCACCAGCACAGTAGACTACTTTGATGTATATGTGAATAGACAGATTTTCACTTGTTAGGACTGGCATGGTATCCATGCAGCCCACTGGGCCAGTGGAAGCCACAACCCACAATGCTGACCCCTTTGCGAATGCTTCCCACGGACATCCCAAAGATTGCATGGAACATGCACACACATTTCTAACCCAGACCCTATGCACAAAGGTTAAGCATCCTGTCTGGTGGACCCCAGCCAAAGGCAAATTGTATAACGATAGAAGGAGGCTACTGCAGGACAGAGCAGATTCACATAAAGGGAAGGTATCTGTGGTCGGCACTGGTAATAAGCTAAGATCTCTCATACAACATCCACGGCCAACTCTGAGAGGGAAATAGCCACGGACACTATAGATAACTACAAGGCCTTCTTCAGTTTTGTTAGACATATGGACCAAAAGCCTCAGATATGCTCTGAGTTACTACACACCTACTTAACATTCACTGAACCCACAGATATTGGCAACATTCTGGCAGACAGGTTCAGTGCAAATATCCCCCCTCCCTCTCCCCCACACTTAGAAATACTTATCACAGCTGAATGTAACCTCCCTATCATCTCAGATGTCCAGGTGAGGGCCGCCCTCAGCAAAGCAGAACACACAGCATCAATGTGACCTGATGGTATCCCTGGATGTGTGCTACATGAACTCCAAGAGGAGATACAACCGCATATAAAACTGATATTTAACCTTGGCCTTACTACGTGATATGTACCTGAACACTGGCATACAGCAACAGTGTATCATCAGAGGGGGACCATGGGAGGACACCATAGGATATAGAGAATTATGGTGGCAGATCATGTTGGAAGCAAACAAATCCCCAGGTTTAAATGAATATATCTCAGTTTTACCTCTACTGAAACTAAAAGCAGCTAAAATATAATCCTAAGTGTAATAAATTATATGGTCAATAGATGGTGGTGTTGGATTAATTTTTGCTATTTGAACGTGAATTTTATAAATGTGTTTATTTATTTAAATATGTATATAAAAATATATTTTAGCCCCTGCAATATGAACGGAATTGATTTTAAAGTGATGAATAGATATGAATTAAAGTTTTTTTAGAGAAATTGGATGTATTTATGTGATTAAATGAATTGTATTTTAATATTCATGAGCTTTGAGAAGTAAGCTGATTTGTTTATTTGAATTAATTGATGTTATTTGATTGGAAAATGGAAATGAAGGAAGTATATAATGGATGTTAATTAATGAAGTAAGAGATTATCTGATGAAGTCCAGTTATAGGACGAAAACGCCTTGATTTTGGAATTGCGTTAATAAACTGTGTTCTGCACTTCAATTTTAATAGCAAAGCAATATTAAATTATGCATAAGGCCAACATAAGAGGTAATTACAAATAATATATTACTATCAAATCATAATAATAATAATATATAATTAATAAATTAAAGAAGAGAAGGGGTGGGATGAGAGGGAAAAAAGAACATCAGTAACTTTGCAGATAATATAACTACACAGACTACTACTACATACTTCTACATATGTTAGATTTCACTTGTGAGAACAGTGACTGCTTATATGTATAGATTATGTTGGATGTACATAGCTCTCAACCTGTTAGCATGGGACATTATAAGCCAAGGTCTACCAAATGGTGGTACAAAGGCACAACTACAGGAAACATTTTACATAGTGTGCTCATACATTAGTCTTCTGATAACAGATTTAACATTAAATCACATTCCAAGTAATGTCATATATCTGCAAATCAAGGACCATAACAGATTTAACATTAAATCACATCCCAAGTAATGTCATATATCTGCAAATCAAGGACCAAACATATGGGGCAGTAGTCATTACATTCTGCAAAAATTGTAACAGTTGAGAGGTATGTTCAGGTACACTAATTACACTAGACAACTGATCATGTTTCAGTTGGCTGCCATGGTTTAGAACCCACAAGCAGTGACAACAGGAACAATGTGCACTTTATTTAAATATAACAAATTATTAAAGCACCATCTCCGTTAAAACATTTATTGGGACATGTATGAAATTGTACATTTGCGCACATGCATAACTGGTGTCTGGTATCAGATTGGAAACCACAAGCAGTGACCACAAGAATAATAAGCACTTTATTTGAAAACATTACTTATCAAAGTACTATCTCCTTTTATTGGTTAATGTCACTTCAAATTTGGAATTTACACACACGTATCGTCTGTGTATTACTTATCAAAGCACCATGTCCTTTTACACTTATTGCTTAATGTTGCTTCAAATCTGTCATTTACACACATATGTGGCTGTCTAGGATGTCTGTTAACTTAAATGTATACCCTGTTCATTGACTGAGTGCTATCTACAGCATATTTCAGTAAAAATGATCAGAACACAAGCTTGACTCTTATTCTGGTTATTGCTCTAGATTTCTTTCTGACATTTGTTGCTGCATTATTTAGTAGTTGATATGTAACAGTTGACTGGTGTCGGATTAGAACACACATGCAGTGAATGAAAGAATAATGAACACTTTTTTGAAAATATTCCTTATCAAAACACCATCTCCTTTTAAATTTTATTGATAATGTTGCTTCAAATCTGGCATTAAATACATGGATAGCTGTCCAGGACATCTGTTAACTTATCCATATACCATGTTCATTTACTGAGTGCAATCCACAGCATATTTCAGACAAAAGGAGCAGAACACAGGCTTGAACCATAATCTGGGTATTGCACTACAATTATTCCTGACATTTGTGGTGCATTATTTATTCATGCACATGTAACAGTTGACTGTTGTCAGACTGGAAAACACAAGCAGTGAATACAGGAATAGTGAACACTTTTTTAAAAAACATTACTTATCAAAGCACCATCACCTTTTAAAATGTATTGCTTAATGTTGCTTCAACTTTGGCATGTAGACCATAGAGAGCTGTTAATTTACTGAGTGCAACCTACAGTGTATTTCAGACAATGAGCAGTCCAGGACAATGATTCTTAATCTGGGTACACCACAACATTAATTGATGGTTGGAAGCTATGCTACACAGTACTGCAGGCTTATTTGCTTTAGCTTGCTTTACCATTTCAGGTAGGCAGTGAAACATTAATAAAAATGTAAGATGTCCCAGGTATGTCATACCTGACTGTTAAGACTGCAAAATCTGTATTCACTTTATTGTATTATTAAGTTATGCATTAAGTTATTACTTTGATGATTTTTTACTTACCACATGCTTGCCTTATCCTGGCCAAATGCCCTGCATATGACAGGGCATTGCTAGCCCTCTCTTCTGCAGCAATGGTAAGAGAAGCAAACCATTATGTATACCAGTTTTGCACAGATTCAGCTTGTATATTTATAAATTACTGGAAAACATACTTACATATCTGTGGGGTGTGCCCAGCCCTAGCCTGTTGTAACCAGGTGTCCAAGGTTCCCCTCTTCCTACACCTCAGGTCATCGTAGTGGTGATGGCACTGCCCACCAGTGTGAGGAATACAAACTAGCACTGATTAGGTCCCTGGAAAAATAACCCAAGACTTCAGACTTACACTCTGAACCCTGGTAGTCACATGGCAGCAGCAGGGGTCCATATTGCTCTACCAGGAGTCTATCCAAAACTCTGGTCTTCTGCACTCCCCACCTTTGTGCACAAAAGCCCACTCCCTCACATACAGCAGCAGCCATATCCACAGCCAAGGTAAGACTCCGAAGAAAGATGTGAAATTCCTGCCTACTGGCCTTTATATAGGTTGCATTGCTGCCCTTGCATGTCATACTGCAACTTTCAAAAAAGCACTGAGTCACTTATCATCGCACAAACTCGCACAACCCATGTTTAGGTGAAGCGTAGCAACTCGCAAACTGGAAAAGACCGTTGATCATGTTTAAGCACTGCTTACCACTGGGTTGCTTTTCTAAATGTAGCAATGTTTTAATTTAAACTAAACAGATGTTTCAATCACCTGACACAATTTCATAGTAATATATGTAAAAGGTATAACTGCCTGGGACTCAAACCCAAGACCTAGTACACTGTAGACCATGACTCAACCTATCTAGCCACTGGTATATTGAAACTTTGTAGTATATCTTCAGATATACTACAAAGGTGCCTGTAAGCACAAACCTGCTTTTCTGCATGGCTTTGCATGTTGCTAAGCAACACAGAACTACAACAATTGAATACATCCAGTTTCTGTTTTTAGATGTGTAGTGGATGTCTACTGTATATGTAAGCAAAGCTAAGCACAGCTAGGCAACGAGCCACACAGTGCAAACAAGCACATGAAAAAAAAATGAATTAAAATTGAATACATCCGGTTCCTATTTCTAGATGTCTAGCAGATGTCTATTGTATATGCAAAGCAAAGCTAAGCATAGCTAAGCAATGTGACACACCAAGCAAACAAGCACATAAACATAAAACAAATTAAATTGCAAGTTAGCGAAGTACAATCTGTTGTACACCTTTTGGTCCAGGTTAACAGGCTGGACAGTCCACAATTAAGGGACAGCCTGTAAAGTATTGCTTACATGGATTCAATATCACTGTTACTATGATCTCCCTTGGCAGTGCGCCATAATTAATATGTATGGCATGCTGCCAAGGAGGCACCATGGCTGCGTACATGGATACATTCCATGTAGGCTCTTCACAGAGCCTACATGGATTTTATTGAATCCTGGGGTGTAATTTTGTTGGCAGTATTGAACTGATGTGAGAACTATAAAGTCAAAAAACATTTAATGTCATTAATGTTTAGAAGGACACTTATCGGGCTGAAGAATTTACTGTAAATAAAAACTTTTTGTTCTGGTTAATATTTGTATAAAACCTATCTGATATGAACTGCATATTATTGTATTATGAGTGCAAAGTAGGTCTGTATAATATGCAGTTAGGGATATTTCCATTGTGATGTGGGGAGGGAAGTGTTTTAAGTAACTGTTGCATATTCTAGTAATACTATTTTCTTTAATTGACTGTATACAGGCTTTACATTATAACAACATAAGAAAGATCAAAAAGAAGCAAGTTAAAGTTAATACTACGCAGTTGTGATGTTTTGCTGCTGTGATGATATAAATGTGGCCTGATCATATTGTATATAGAATTAAAAGCTAATAGCTAAACGCTAATAACATTTTCTTTTTTATAGAGGTGGATGTCTATAGTATTATCATTATTATTATTATTATTATTATTATTAATTTAGTTTAGTTTAGTTTAGGCTACTAAAAGGATTTTTTAACTAAAAGACATAAAAACAAGAGCCTTTTTAGTAGAACGTGCTTTTGGCTAAAAACAAGCTGCCTGATGGTGTGTGTAGTTATTTATGAGAGGTCAGAATAGTATATTCTGAGTTTTCTGGATATGTTTACAGGGTAATTTGCAATAAGTTATATGGAAATAAAATGCAAAACTGAAGTTTAAAACTGTGCTATGGACAATTGTTTAGTGAAATCATAAAAAAAAAGAGTAAATTATGAAAAAAAACATGAAAATGCCATTTCATTCCTGTATTTAGAAAATAAGGATGCCTAGATGGACAGTTAATGGAATATCGGGGACAAAGGAAAGGGGGAATAATACTTCTCAGAAGTACAGGCAAACATAGGAGGACTATGGCTGACAAAGTTTGCAGATGACTGCAAACTGGGCGCCATAGTGGAATGTACATCGGACACAGATATCCTTCAGAGGGGTCTCACGGAAACTGATAGCTGGTGCCAGAGCCATGGCCTGAAGTTAAATGCCAAAAAATGTATAGTCATGCCCTTCGGGAAAAACAAGGTAACCCCAAGCTACCATATAGGGGGCAATCCATTAAGCACAGAAGAGGTTATCAGGGACCTGGGGACCCAGGTTGACAGTGGCCTTTCTTTTGACACTCACATTGCTAAAGTGGTTAGAAAGACCTTCTACATTGCCCACCTGATCATGAAGGGATTCACATCCAGATCAAGTGAGGTCATTGTTCCCCTGTGCTCTTCACTTATCAGACCGATGATCGAGTACAATGCCCCATTCGAGATGTATCTCACCCGACATCTGCAGCAATTGGAGAGACCCCAAAAGTTCCTCACCAAAAGGATAAAGGGACTCCAAAATCTGTCATATGCTGCCAGACTGAAGAAACTCCAGCTCTATTCAGTCACATACCGCCTGCTCAGAGGTGACCTGTGCCTGACATACAAGGCCATGTCCAACCCGGAATTAATGGACATGCTCCACCTCAAAAAATCCAAATCTACCAGATCCACTAGAGCAAGCGACTTAAACCTTAACACGGATATAAATAGGACATGCTGGAGGGATAGATTTGTCACCCAGAGACTCCCTATGCTGTGGAATAAAATCCCAGTCCAAGTGAGGCAGAGCACCTCGCTGGCTCTGTTCAAGAGAAATCTTGACCGGTGGATGGGAGATTGTAGGTTTACCCTGGGAATCATCTCTGTGTCACTGCTGGACAGAGGCACAACAAACTAATGGGCACAGTATTTTTTAACATAAGGGGTGGCGTAAGCCACAAAACATTGGGCTAGGCTTATAAATGCCTTAGGGCAGATAGCCTAGTATAAACCTATGAACCTAATACTAATTGAGTAGGACCCAATAGTGATTGGAGAGGAAACAGGGATAATAATGGTAGATTTGGTAGTAAAGGTTAAGGGCAGTGGAGGAGGATTAAACTGACGTGTTTATATTCCACCAAAAACTATTCTGATGGTGCATAGGAGAATTTTGAGAGAAATAATAAGCTTTTGGAAGGAAATATTATTTATGGGTGGGGACTAGAACCTGATTTATAATAAAAAGGATATACCGGAGCACCTTGAAGTGGAAATGTAGCAAGAGAGGGTAGATTTCAAAAGAAATGTATGTGAGTATCTGGCATGGAAGATGTGAATGTAGTAGCAAGAATTAAGATAGAATTTATGAATTATTCTCCAAGATACAATAACTGGACTAGATTAGATAAAAATTATATCTCACAGGAGCATATGTATTTAAATGAAAGCTTAGAGGCCCATCTTATAACTATATCTGATCATGTTCCAATAAAAACTAAGAAAAGGATGCAAGGTAACATTGCAAAAATGAGGCAGTCATGCTTTCCTACTTATTTGTTAATAGGAGACAAATTTAAGGAATGGGAAGTGAATACAAATCAAGATTTATTCCTAAAGATAGAAATGATTTCAGAAGGAATAGCCAATAAATGGGATAAAATGAAAATGAACTTTAAAAGCAGGGTAGAAATAAAAGAGAAAGAAATATGGGGAACAAATAATGGGAATTATTTAGAGGAGTAGACAAAGGATCAGCAGATATGTTGGCGAGAGAGATATGTGTCTCAGACGATACTCATGCTCTGGATCAGGCACCCCATCCATGTGAAGCAAAGTCTATCCCTAAACCTATTTAAACATAACCTTGACCAGTGGATGGGAAATCAGAAATTCATGCCAAGTCTGGCCCCCATGTCTCTGATACACAAAGGCAGACAGTAATGCCCAAACTAACATACCCTCCCCCACACAACCTCTAGAAACGTCCTAACTAATATACCATCTCCTAATAAATACCCATGATACATAGGGACACAATTGTATTGGATTGCATGGCCAGGCTTATAAAGGCCTTGGTGGTCATTAGCCTAGTATATAACTATGAACCTACGAACTATAAAATATTTCAGGAGAAGAGAAATCTTAGAGATCAAGAAGAGGGGCAACTGCAGACTGCTAAAGGAAAAAAACTGGAATATTTGGACAGTATGCATGAGTTTAGAAATGTTGCTGTTAATTATTTTTGGCAGTGACTCTAGACTTCAGGAATGTTTAGCACAACAACTTAGGCAACAGGAAGTAGAAAGATTTATAGTCAAGTTTAGGGAGAATTTAACAAGAAAATAAACTAGAGATGATATAGAGGTATTAGAGACATTTCACAAATGTTATGAATATTTATATAAAGTAGAGCAATGGAGAAACTGGCACTTAATTATGACAAGGTTACAAGAGGCTCAACAATTACAAGCTAAGACAGGAAGGGGTGAAATAAAAACAGCGATATATATAAATATATATATATATATATAAAATCAATCAACATGGAAATCTTCAGGAACAGACAGTATTCTTGTGGAAATTTGGAAATTATGAGAGTGACAAAATTGTGGAAAGCTGTGTTCAACAACATTACATATGGGAAGAAAGCAATAGTGTGAATATTACTGAAAGAAGATGTAGATCAGAGTGCACGTGCCGTGTGTCATGTCTTCAAGAAACATGTCAAAGATGTAGCGTGCACGTATAAATGTCAGGCATGTGCCATTCCTAGTGCCATTTTGAGAGTGCAGCCAGAAAGTAAGCATGCCTGATTCCAGCAGTTAGTTTGTACATAAGTTACTTAAGTTAAAGTCAGTTAATTATATTCTGATATGGTTGTATAAAATAAAGCTGCATGAACAGAACCCATGAAGACTCTTCTATTGTGTCCAAAGTAGGAAAGTGACATGGTGTCAGAACTGGATCACAGAGAATAATATTCGGAGCCATGAGGTGCAGAGATGACAGTGAAGGTAAACTAAGAGAAATGAGCATGAAAAGGAGCCAGAAAAGAATCAAAGGTGATGAGAATTCACACAAACTACTTATTTTATAAAAAGAATAGAATGGAGCATTACAAGTGCACAAACTGCATTATTAAGCAAACGGGAGAAATATTTAAAATAAGATATTTGACAAAACAATTATCAGAAAGTAAAACAAGCATGTTTAGAGTAAGACAAGCACAAGAAAAGTACAATGGGCGTGAAAAGAGATTAAATGAGCAAAATTAATATAATAAGGGCAAAAAGGGCACATTAAGCATAAATAAAGCAAGGCGACTGCATGTTTTGGCAAAGTGCTGTGTTTTGGCATAACTACAACTTTGTATTGTATCAAGGGCATAGTTAAAGTTATTCAAAGTATCTCAAAGTGTGTAAAAGTGCTTACAGTGTGTACTTATTAGTGGGTATGTATTCTGAAGAGTTTGTGCATGAAGTCAATTATTTTGTGAAGTACAGTCAAAGTATAGCCATTTATTGTGCTCTAAAGAGGTGCCTGGCAAGGTCCCACCATTTTGGGGAAATTTCATTGTGCTGTACATATTTTATTCGCAAAGTGCAATAACTTCGAAATGTTATTGATGCTGTGCTTCTTTTGCCCAGTTCATTTGCATCATACAGTTATTTAATGTTTCTTGTACTGATGAGCTGATTTCTTGCAGTACAGTAATTTCAAGAGTATTACAGTGCCCAAGAGAGACTTATTTCGCAAAGTTCAGTTATAGAGAGGCTCGTTGTGCTATTGGGCAAAGTTACAAATACTGGCATAAATTTCTGGCAGATGTGTATGTGTTCATTCTTATTTGCAAAACCCTTCACTGGTATGTGTTAATATGGCAGCCAGATTTCGAAAGCAGAGAACTGGAGAATATTGAGCAAGAGAATGATATTAGGATACAAGCAGCTTATTCAAAGATGCACACACCAAGGCATTCATTTTGTTAAACCTAACTAGGTCAAACGCCATAGAAAGACAGCATTTATTTGTTTGTGCACCAGCAGTATATAAGGGAGAAGGTAAAAAATTACATTAGAGAGGCATTTGTTTTACATGAGAGATCAGAAATCAGGGGAAACTTTTTCAGCTTATACAACTGACCTGAGAAATAAAGCTAAGACGTGTCAGTTTGGTGACTTAAAAGATGAGTTAATAAAGGACAGGTTCATGTGTGGTATTAATAGTGCTTCTGTGAGAAAGATCTTGCTTCATGACAGTGATCTAACATCGAGTAAAGTCATAGAGATTTGTCAAATGCATGAAGTGCCAGAAAAACAAACAACTAGGCTTGCAAGTGAGAAGAGCATGGTTTAAGCAGGCTCCAGATCGAATATAGATAGTATGCAACACATGGCAAACAGAAATAGGCCTAAGCAATGGCAGCCACAGCCCCTGCTAACTCACCAGGCAAACCACGTAGCTTTTCAGTAAGTTCTAAGACTAGTTCAATTAAAGAAGCATGTTTCTCAGTGCAGTACAAGCATGAATCAGCAAAACCCAAGTCTAGCTTTATTGTTAACTGCCGCAATTATGGTGCAAATCACACAAAAAAGCAATCTGATCAAGTAGAGATGCAGCAGTCAGCTTTCTATGTAAATGGTGTATCAGTAGTTGGTGAAAGAGTTGATACAGTGAATTTACTGGCAAAGAGCGAAGTGTTTTGTACTGCCCGGATCAATGGTAAATCCACAGAGCTTAAAGTAGACACTGGTTCAAAGTGTAATGTTATATTAGCAGACACATTTGCTAAAGTGAGAACTAATGGCCATCTCAATGTAGCCAGTAGTGTGAAACTTGTTGCTTATGGAGATGAAAAAATTCAAACCAAAGACTCAGAGATGATTTTATGTTATTTGGCCAGGAACTGTTACAACTTGTTATTCTATGTAGTCTGAAGACCAGTACAGTCTTTATTGGGTCTCAAATTTATCTTGAGAATGAATCTGCTTTTTTTTACCAAGACGTTCATCACATAAGTGCATCTTCTAGTTCCAATTTTTCTGTAACCATTTTCTCAGAGTATGCTGATGTTTTCTATGACAAGTTGGGCAAACTTCCAGTTGCGTATTCCATGAAGTTAGACCCAGAGGTCACTCCAGTAGTTAGACTGGCAAGAAGAGTTCCGATAGCTATGCAGAATAAAGTCAAGGCTCAGTTGGATAAAATGGTGCAGCAAGGTGTGATTTGTCCAGTTACAGAACCAACTAAATGTGTGTCATCTATGGTAGCAACTCACAAAAAGGGCTCAGACGAAATTAGAATATGCATTGACCGAAGAGATTTGAACAAAACATTGAAGAGACCATATCATCCAATGCGGACAGTCGAAGAGGCCACAGTCCTAATACTGAATACCACTGTCTTTTCTGTCTTGGATGCAAAAACTTCATTTTGGCAAGTGATGCTTGATCATAAATCCTCATTACTAACCAATTCTGGGACCCCATTTGGCAGATACAGATTCCTAAGGATGTTATTTAGAATAAATTCTGCAAGTGAAGTCTTTCAGCGTGCATTGGAATACATTTTTTCAGGTTATCCTTGTGCCATAATAGTAGATGATTTATTAGTTGGAGGCAATGGTGAAACAGAGCATGAAAGAAACTTAAAGAGAGTTCTAGATAGATCACATGAAGTAAACTTGAAGCTCAATCCTCTGAAGTGCAAATTCAGGCTACCAGAAGTTACATATGTAGGTCATTTATTTACCAGCATTGGCTTGAGACCAGACCTTACCAAGCAAGCAGCTATCCTTGAATTGTCAGTACCAGACAACATTCAAGCTCTACCGTGTTTCCTAGGCATGGTCAACTATTTAGGTAAGTTTATACCAGATTTCAGTGAGTTGATTTCACCTTTATGAGAGATAATGCACAAAAATGTTGCATGGTCATGGTTAGAACATCACCAGAAGGCATTTGAAGACCTTAAGCAGAAAATTTCCACCTCACCTACATTAAGATACTATAATGTGAATAAACTGGTCACTCTTTCCTGTGATGCTTCATTTGGTCTTGGCATAGTTATACTTCAAGAGGGCAGACCAGTACGCTATGCATCTAGAACACTTATCCAAACTGAGATGCAGTATGGTCAAACTGAGAAAGAACTTTTGGCAATAGTATTTGCATGTTCCAGGTTTCATGATCATATTTATGGTTGAGCTATTCAGATTGAAACTAACCACCAACCTCTAGTTACTATTCTAAAGAAGTCTATGTATTCATCTCCAATGAGATTACAAAGAATGATGCTCAAATTACAAAATACAACTTCAACGTGGTCTATACAAAAGGCAAACTACTCTGTCTGGCTGATACTTTATCCAGATCACCCAGAAATACAACGGAACAGCTTGATGCAGGGAATTTTGACTTTGACATGATGACAGTGGATAATTTTTCTACCACTAGGCTTGATGAGTTAAGAGATCACATAAAGACTGATCTAAGTTTGCAAAAGCTCAATCACTATATTAATGTTGGATGGCCGTCAAAGCAATCTAGTGTACCACATGAAGTGCAAACCTAGTTTCCTTACAGAGATGTAATTTTGATGGAAGATGGCATTATTTTCAAAGGTCCTAAAATTGTAGTTCCTGCTTCCTTACCACAAGAATATATCCAGATTTTGCATCATGGTTACCCAGGTTCCTTATCCACTAAGAGAAGTTTGACAGAATTAGTATTTTGGCCATCATTACTGAAAGACATTGATAAAGTACTTTCTTCTTGTTCAGTATGCAGTAGTACTAGACTGCATTTGCAAAGAGAACCACTTCAGCTAAGTCAAGTTCCTAAACTACCTTGGTCAACAGCAGCCACTAATATCTTTGAGTGGAACAATCAACACTATTCAGTATTGGTAGACTCTTATTCAAACTGGTTTGAAATTGACGTACTACCTAACTTAACATCCACTGCTGTTACTACTAAGTTAAAACTTCATTTCTCAGTCCATGGTAGTCCGCAGAAAGTTATCTTTGGCAATGGTAGTCACTTTACTAGTCACTCATTTCAGAAATTTGCAAGAGAATTGGACTTTGTACATGTTAATAATAGTCCTGAATAT
Organism: Protopterus annectens; assembly: GCF_019279795.1. Taxonomy (NCBI): domain Eukaryota; kingdom Metazoa; phylum Chordata; order Ceratodontiformes; family Protopteridae; genus Protopterus; species Protopterus annectens. The sequence goes on along the minus strand of NC_056725.1, from coordinate 1,489,163,579 downwards.
CCACAGTCAAATGGTCTAGCTGAGTGTGCAGTGCAGAGTGCAAAGCAATTACTTGAAAGGTTAAAGCGTAACAATACTGATGTATTTTCGAATTTACTTAATCTCAGAAACATACCACGTGACAATATTCTTGGCTCACCTGCTCAAAGACTTCTTTCCAAGCAAACTAGAATGACGTTGTCTATTAGTTCCAGTTTATTGAGGCCTAAAATTAAGAACAACAGAACCACAAAGACTCAACAATTCAAGAAATCTTCAATCCAGAAGTCCAGTTATGATCAGTCGAGCAGATTTTTTCGTCCGTTGAGAGAAGGAGAGACAGTGAGAATACAAACAGCGATTGGATTGGTCAAGTTATAGGAATATGTGCCGAGCCGAGATCCTACCTTGTAGAATCCGAGGGTATGGATTACAGGAGAAATCGCAGGCATCTACTTCCTGTGTAAGAATCATCATCACAACATTGTTTCAGTGACAGACTCTAGATCTCAGAGTGAACCAAATGTTCCCATTCCAGATTGTGTTCCTACCTCTGATTCCATTCCTGAAGATGTTCCAAACAATTCTAAGATCGAACATTTTACAGAGACAGTTCCAATTGCTAAGCCCAATTCCCAGTTTTATGTCATATGATATGGATGAGTATCCAGGCCCAGTGTGAAATAAACTGTGTATATATGTAACATATAGAGTAAATGCATGATAGACAATTGTCTGTGATGTCTGCATGTCAGATTCATAACATTGCATGTTTCATTTTTCTCAAGGGGGAAGATTTAAATCAGAGTGCACGTGCTGTGTGTCGTGTCTTTAAGAAGCATGTCAAAGACATAGCGTGCATGTATAAATGCCAGGCATGTGTCATTCCTAGTGCCATTTTGAGAGTGCAGCCAGAGAGTAAGCATGTCTGATTGCAGCAGTTAGTTAGTACATAAGTTACTTAAGTTAAAGTCAGTCAACTTCTATCATGATGTTTGTATAAAAAAATGCTGCATGAAAAGAACCCATGAAGATTCTTCTATTGTGTCCGAAGTAGGAGAGTGACAGAAGGTAAAGACCCCTCAGGCCTGGCTTCATATATAACTATTTCAATTTTAACCCATTGTTATAAAGTGTTTATGTCTGTATTAACTAAGAGAATGGCAAGCATGTTAGTAAAATTGATAGCTCTAGATCAGTGTGTCTTTGTAGAGGAGAGAGAGAGACATTTGATAACATTAATACAGCAATGATGATCCAGAGGGAAGCGGAGTGTAACAAAACACTGCTACTGTTGGGGAGTCGTGATGCAGATAAAGTACTCAGGATCAGCTTAGATTTCATGAGTAGGACAATTGCAGAATTTGCACTCACTGATAGACTAATAGGGTTAAAAAGGAAGCTATATGAAGGGTCAGAGACAGGAATTAAGGTGGGAGTGCGCCTCTCTGACAAGCTGTGTCTAAACAGAGAAACGTAGAAGAGATGCTCTCCTTCCCCTTTGATATTTGCATGCTATTTAGAGCTGTTAGCAAAGAAAAAATGGGCGTCACAAATTCAAGGATAGAACTGGTATGGTAATCAAGAAAAGTTAGCCTTATTTGCACACAATATTACTGTGCACTTCATATAACCAGAAAAGCACATTTCATTGTTGTGGAAAATTTTTAAATAATTTCAAGTCTTTTCTGTGATAGAAAATAAATGAAAACAAAACAAAAGCTGTATCAGTAATCCGGGCACCCATACATGAATTGGTTCAATACCCATACTTATATGGACCTAAAAGAATAACATATTTGAGTCTACTGATTAAATTAGATGCTATTATATAAGTTAAGCATATGGGGGAAGATACTAAACAGAATAATACAAAATTAAGAAACTGGAAACTCTTCACTATGGATATGGATAGTAAGATAAAAGCAGATAATTGTTTTACTCCCTTTATATACTGGTCAAGCATATTTTATCAACCAGATGAGAAGGGTTAGATGACAGTTAATATGAGCTGAAGGAGTTCATTTGTGAAGGGAAAATGTTAAGAGTTATGTGTGATAAGCTTATTCTCTACAGTGAACAATTTGGTTTATGTTTACTTGATTTGGAAAGGTATTTCAAAGTCACCCTTTTAAGACTCTTAGCCATAACTCAAACATAAGGTTATAAATCAAAACTGAAAAGGATGATGACAAAACAGAGTGAGAGGAGTTTGAAATCTAGAGGCCATGATTTTGAATATGTCCTTAAGAAGAATGGTAGCAGCATTACAGCATATTATATTCGCAAAGTATTCTAAGAAATAAGCCAGTGCAGGAATGCAGAAAGGAGATTCTGCCAGTTGCCATCTCTGCAAGTAGGTTTATAGAAAACAGGTGAGAATGGGATGGAAATTACTGCATGAAATTAACAAAGGAACTGATGCATTGGAGGAAACAACTTGGAAAGGAATGGGGATAGAATGCAATGAGATAAAACAGGAGTTTAGACTATAGGTTAGAGACTGCCTTCTCTATCACTGAGTTGAAAACAGAGTAAAATCAAACAGAAAGGGTTTGGAGATGTTGAGTATGAGACCAGATTTGGTAGAGTTTTCAAAAGAGTATAGAAAAGAGGATGCTGTTAACATATGTATAATTAGTAGGGCATAAAATATTGCATATTATACCATGACCCCCCATTAATATTCCAAAACGTGCATGCTGATTGGCCAACGTGCATGTTGTAAATCGACTTATACTAATGGAAAAAGGTCCGGTCGCCCGGACTTTTTCCATTAGTATAAGTCTCTTTTAAAACACTGTCTCGCTATGTTAAAAGAGTTTAACATAGCCACACAGGTTTAAAAAAAGCAACGGAGATCTCCGTTGCTTCTTTTAAAGCTGTCTCACTATGTTAAACTCCTTTAACATAGCGACACAGTGTGTAAAAACCAACGGAGATCTTGCTTTCTCCATTGCTATTTTTAAACCTGTCTCGCTATGTTAAATGGGTTTAACACAGCGAGACAGCTTTAAAATAAGCAACGGAGATCTCCGTTGCTTATTTTAAAGCTGTCTCACTATGTTAAACTCCTTTAACATAGCGACACAGTGTGTAAAAAGCAACGGAGATCTTGCTTTCTCCATTGCTTTTTTTTAAACCTGTCTCGCTATGTTAAATGGGTTTAACACAGCGAGACAGCTTTAAAATAAGCAACGAAGATCTCCGTTGCTTATTTTAAAGCTGTCTCGCTATGTTAAACCCATTTAACATAGCGAAACAGTAAAAAGCAATGGAGATCTTGCTTTCTCCGTTGCTTTTGGCCACAGCTCTGATGTACTGTGAGGCATGCAGTACATCAGAACTGCCGCGGATACCAGACAGCTGCAGAAGGGCAGCAAAGAGGCATTATACAATGCCATTATTTAAGAAAAGTAATTATTTCTTTTCTTAAATGATGTCATAGTATAATAGCAATAACCCACTTCTGGGTGTGGGTAATGCGGGATTTACCCACTGTTGTCTTTGTTTGGTCCCTCAGGCTTCGCTCTCAGGACCAAACCACGCCAACCGTGGGTAAATCCCGCATTACCCACACCCAGGCGTGGGTTACTGCTATAATAACAATAAGAATTAAGCACAGGAGGCCAGAAAAAATATGAAAAAAAAAACAGAAAGAAAACTACAAAATAAGAAAACTCTGTAGGGCTTACAACTATCCAACAAAGTCCAGAAGGTTTAAAAGTTTTGTATAGAAGTGTTTGGTATTTTATTCCCCAAGTAAACATCAGATGATTTGTTTCCTCAGGTAGATAGTAAATGTTGGAGATGTGATAAGAAAGAGAGAGAAATTTTGAAAATTTTTTATTTTGGAATGTAACAAGTTGGTAAATTTTGAAATGTCCCTACAGAGTACTTTAACAGAGGTATCGAGGGAACAAATGGTAGTAACTACAGAACTGATTCTCTTTAAGCTGATATATAGACTCTGAATTTCCTAGACATAATCGGCCTTACTAAGTTTAAAGTTATTGGGGACCAAAAAGCAATAAGAAATCAAAGTCTAAACCAACTGTAATGGAAGTACTGAGAAGTAGACGAGGGGTAAAAAGAACTGGAAGTTGAATCTTTAGAAAAGTGAAGGATCACATTTCAAATAAATAAATGGAATTCATTGGAATAAAACATGTAGACTAATGTTCAGGAGGAGGAGTGAGGTTTAAGGGAAATGCAGGGAGTGAGCACTTTGGGACAAGTTCCAAAAGACTTGCTCTCAGTGCTACTAGATTACAGGATAGTAGACAGCATGATTTTTCTATGCCACGAATCTGAAAAGAGAAACCAGTCCTTATCTCCTTTTTCTGCTTTATATCAGTGGCGGCTGGTGACTTCAAATCAAAGGGGGGCTGCAGGATGGGTGTGGCCAATAAGAAGGGGTGTGGCCAACAAGAAGGGGTGGAGCTATGGTGCAATGGGATCAATGCTTGACATACTTATTTACATGAAATAAATACTCAGTCAGTATGGCGCATGCTGAATACTCTACACAGCACACATTGTTACATACACACATTAATTTGAACACTTACCTCTGCAGTATACTGCAAACAGTACTTCATACTCCGTTTCTGCACCTGAGGAGAAGCTGTGGTCTAGAACACATCAGGTCATACTGGATTTCTCCCACCCCCTTTTTCACGGAGGCTCAAAAGGGACAGTTTTAAGTTTCCCCAAGCAAATAATATTCACGTGACCCCCAGCTGGTTCCAAATAAGTGCTTGTAGTCTTTCAGTTGTTCCTGTTAGGGGTTTGCCACATCAGATCTGTGTCCATTGGTTCCTGTCCTCTGCATCTTACTCTGTCACCACATCACTTCCTCTACCACATCCATAAATCTAACCTTACGAGTCCTTCCTCTTTTTTTCCCTGGCAGCTCCATCCTTAGCATCCTTCTCCCAATATACCCAGCATCTTTCTCCCAATATACCCAGCATCCTTCTCCCAATATACCCCAGCATCTTTCTCCCAATATACCCCAGCATCCTTCTCCCAATATACCCAGCATCCCTCCTCAGCACATGTCCAAATCAACACAATCTCACCTTTGGACATGCCTTCCCCCTCTTCTAGAGCCAACAGTAGCCTCCACCCAATTTCTGCCAGCACCCTTTTGGTTAACACAGTACTGGTGGTTGTCATTGTTAACCCAGGCCTCAACCAATCCTGTATCAAAATCTGTATTGTTGTCCCACAAAATTTTGTCAGGAGGTTATATGTGATTCCCTTCCTGATATAGCCCTCCCCATTTATCCGGGCTTGGGACCGGCACGAAGAAATGCACTGGCTTGTGCATCCCCAGTGGCTGGGTTACATAAGTGCTTGTAGTACTAGTAGTACCAAATAAGTGCCTCTTGTGTTCTTCTGTGTATTGTGTTCCGTTACTTATAGATAAAGTCCATTCGTCTCTCTTTATTTTGGGCAAACAAATCAATAACTCTGTGGTTGAAGTTAGTTATACTCCACATTAACTCCTTTCCTATGGAAAGCATAGCCAAAGCATTCAATCTGTCTTGCCCCATTGTAGAACGAAGAAAAGTTTTAATCCTTTTCAGTGTTGAGAAACACCTTTCTGCCTCAGCAGTTGACATTGGTGTGGTGGCTATAATTAACAACACTTTGTAAGTCTGTGAAAACACACTGGTTAAGGAGTTGTCCAACAAGAATTTTAACATCTTGACTGCACTGCCAGCTGCTTTAAAGTCTTCACGTTGATACACCACTCCAAGTTCTGTTCTAAGTTGTCCCTCAACAGGAATGGATAGTTGTCCATTGTTCCTGTGAACAGATTTTCTGGAAACTCTCTTATGTATGTTGAAAACTTTCCAGGCAGAAGTAACTGAGAAGCTTGAAGATGGCCAGTTTGTTGAAATCGTGATGATGCCTGGAACTTTACGACATCACACACTTCCTTTGCAGCAACTGGCAAGGTCTCATGCAGTGGTCAGGAAGCTGATGTCCCTCGTCACGTTTGACCGGATGTTCTCCGTCTGTAGATACTGCTCTGCAATACCGTCGATACCCGATCTAACACTGTCAATTGCATCCAAAAATGTCTGAACATCCTTTTCAACAGCAGTTGCATCTGTGGTACGACACTGAAGTTGCCTGTACAGAATGTCAACATGGGGCATTATACGATGGAAAACAGTAAGCCAAAATTTAAATTCGTCATCTTCAACTGATCGCAGTAGCCCATTTGCTTCCAGTATAGTTGCTGCAGCAGATGTAAGACTCTTGTACAAATAATTAAAGCACTCTGCCAGTGACTCCAAGTTCTCGTACACTGCATTTACAGTACGGATGTTAAAATTCCACCGTGTTCCTGACACTCTTGGCATGCATCGTGATACTATACTATCCAGAGCAGCTTGTCTTTGAACTGAACGACTGAAAAAGGCTGGAATTCCACCAAGTGTTACAAAAAATGTCCTTGCTTCAGTATTCTGCTGTGTGGCTCTTTGCATTACCAGATTAAGTTGGTGGGCATAGCAGTGTACATAGTAGGCATATTTAAACTCTTGTCTTACGATGGCCTGGACCCCATGCTGAACACCACTCATAACAGATGCACCATCATAACTCTGAGCAATCACTTTTTCAAGCTGGTCTCCCACTACTCCCTTCAACTGTTGTTTTATCACAACAGCAATATGTTGTGCTGTCTGTCCAAGTGGTGTAAAGTATCCCCAAAAACGTTCCACCACCTGTCCATTGACAACGTAACGGAACACAATAGCCATTTGCCATATCCCAGCAAAATCAGTGGTTTCATCTGCAATTACTGCTATAAATTTTGCAGTACGAATCTCCTTTTTTATTTCTTCTCTGCATACTGTTAGCATGCAGTCCAGGAGTTCATTTTGAATAGTTTTTGATGTTCCTTTGAAAACAGTTGAAGTTGTCACGTGGTCAATCAACTTCTTATCAAACTGGCAGATTAATTCTACCAGTGCCCGGAACATTCCTGGATTCCATGACTCTTCAGACTCATCATGGCCTCTTAAAGCTACTTCTTGTGCACCACACACCTTGATGCATTCTATTAAAATAGACAGAACATAACGGCTGTCATCCACTTTCTTGTTGTGTCTTTCTACTGATAACTGGTATCCACTACTTAACTGACACCTGATATCCACAGTTCCCAACACTGCTAGACTCATTTGGTTGTCAAAATGTTTAGCAGACTGTTCATGCCTTCTGGACTTTTCTTCCAGTCTCTTCAGGTCATCCATGCCCTTTGATGTCCAGGCTTCCTCTCCACCAAACAACAAACATGGGAAGCAGTACAAGCTGTTTGTTTCCTCACAACCACAGATCCAGGTGTGTTTGTCATACACTGACCTGTTGAAGCTGCGTGTGTATGTTCTTGACCTACTTGTACCTGCAGACTCTATCTTCAGATCAGGTGTGGGTCTTCCAGTCCTCTTGATTCTTAACTTCTCATCAAGAGTCAACTCTTTAAAATTAATAGATTTCAGATAGGCCACTGTAACACTCTGCTCACTCTGTTCACTCATTCTGGTTATTGTAGTTGAGTTGTTGCAACTCTGAAATGAAGATATTGCAGAAATGATTTAAGTGCCACTGTTGTATACATGTAATGATTTACAGCTTCAGAAACAGCACTCATTTCATTGACAGTCTGCCACAGCCATGACCTACCAACTATCTGGCTTGGCCTTGCCAGGATTAAAGACTATTAATGCATTTGTGATGCACACACTGTCACAGCTTACATTGTCTTTGCAGGACTAACAGGGGCAGTCATTCCATTGCCCCCACTATACTTTCTGCTTTGATCCTTCCAGCATTAAAATATATCTGCTGCACAGAGACAGGACCGTAGTCACAGCCTGTATGCATATTGCCTACTTCCTCAGACATATTAGAGTTTTGCAAAGCCAGAATTACAACACTAAATGGTTATTTCATTCCAACACTGGCGACATGAAAGTCCCCCATCCCAACAGCCTACCAAAAGTACCTGTCTCAAAAACCTCTGAAATTAGAAAGCAAAACAGTAATGAACTGCAAATGGCTGCATTAATTTAGTCCATTGCACAGAAATGGTAGTTACAGGCTTGCCCAACAGCAGACTTTACCCAAACAGTCATCTTGCAAAGACATAACTGACAGTAAACAAAGGCAGTCACCTCAATGAATTCACAAACACCCCCCCCCCCCATTGCCTAATGAAGTAGCTGCTTTTTACTGGTCAGGATTAAAGTACAAATACTAACAGCTGCATTGCATACTTTCATTTTGCTGACAGACTCACTATCACAGCTTGTGTGCATCAGGCAAGTACACATTTAATTTTACTTACCAGACTTTCTACAATAAAACATGGTTTAACAAAAATTCCTTGACCCCCTCCCCCCCCCCCACCACCACCACCACACTTATACAAACCACACTCAGATTTCAGAGCTTCAGCTTCTGGTCGATCTTAGTTCAGTGAAATGTACATTACTGTTGCAAATGTAGACAGAACTGCAGCTATTCACACAAGCATTGCCCCCAGCCCAACTCCCTACTCAGAAAAACTGCTTTCAGCCTACAATGTTTAAGTGAAATAAATCACCATGGTTGCATTTCTTTCACATCACAATAGCCAAGAACTTGCACATAATCTTACTTTATTTGGTGGTGTGTCTGTAAACTACAGGCTATTTCATTTCAGAGACCCCCCCCCAGGCTATTTCTGACAAAAATGATCTAAAATGCCCCAACAGATGTCCTAACCTCCCGAAAGAAAGACTCCTAAAAATGGCCAAAAATATCATACTGTATCATGTTATGTAACCACCATAGTCATGTACAAGCATTTTCACATGCAGTCATTTCCTTATTTGTATGCACAATATCTTTTAATTTTATTTTCCAGAAAAGGAGGATGCATACAGAGTACCAGTCCCAGACCAATACACATAACAGAAATGATATTCCAGGCATTCCATTTCACATGTACTGATTCTGAAGTATTCAAGTACCACAGATACTGATTTAAAACACAAGGCATGTGTAGTACACTGCCTGCTTATTTTTAGATTATTCTAATGCAAGCATTCTACCCTAATTGAAAATGTTAATGTTATGTTTTTCATTTTCTTATAATTATAGCTACTCAGACAATATACTGGCAAAAATATATATATAAATAAAATATATAGAAGTGCAGTAGTAGTGCTAATGACCCACCCCCTAAAAAATAGTTAATTATTACACAGACATCTTGTCCTGGGAAAATGTTGAGTACAACAAAGTAAAATATAACACTGCAGTGCAAGTTTGTTAAGAGGGAAGCACATCAGCTAACTTAGATAAATGTGTCACTGGACTGCTTGCTGTTGCCAAGTTAAACACTGAATATGATCACAAGTACACTAAAACAAACACATGAAACATTAATCCTCAGGGCAGGGTAAACACCTGGACTGCCATAAACCCATAAAAGCCAGCATTTTTTGCATGCTGTAACTACCAATCTATTTAGCCTGTAGACACTTGGTCTCCAACTTCATTTAGAGTGTGAAATAATTTTATAACAAGCCATTTACTTTGTGCTGTAACTACCAAGCTGTTTAGCCGGTAGACACTCGGTCTCCAACTTCATTTAAGAGTATGAAATAATTTTATAAATTAAAGCCATTTACTTTGTGCTGCTATTTTTGGGGAGGGAATAGAATTCCCAGCCTTCTGATCTTCCAGAATCTAATAAGGGTTATTCTGCTCTTAAGTTAAGAGTCTCCACACTATATAATTTCTTATCTCTTGTGTATAATTAATCTTCATCCTTTCTGTAAAGTTGGTGCAATCTGAAGTGGGTCTTGTCTGAAAGAGGGGGAGGGCCAAATGAATGTTTAACTACCTCAGGCAGACAGTATTATTTTGCCAGGTGTAGCCTGAAGCCAGCATGATTCACTGGAGTGTATTAATCCATTGCATTAGTCAATCATTAAATTTGTTAATCTCCAAGACATTAGCTTAAAATACTTTAAACTTTAAAATTATATATATATATATATATATATATATATATATATATATATAATTATATTATACACACACACCCCTCAAGTTACCTTGCATTTTGCTACTTTAGGTGCAGAAACCAAGACTGCGAAGTGTGTAAACATTTATTCTTACAGGAAAAAGTACATTTGCTAGCATTCTCTCTTTCACTATGCTCAAAACCACAAAAACTGGTATTTTAAATACACTGCTTCCCTGTTTGCCAACAAGCTATCACTATGAGAGTCCAACCAAAACAAAAATGAAGTGTAGAAGAAAGCAATATTTCAATGCCTTGGCTACATGACAGCTTATATCTAGATGGGAAGCAAATGCTGTGATGCATCAAAAAAATAATTACTGGAATGCCAGTCAAAAAAAATAAAGTATATAAAAAAAACAAGCAGCCAACAAAATCCTTTTTCTGAATACACAAAATCAACAGTATAAAAATGACAGAAAACCAGAACATTCTGCAAAACAAAGGACAGATTAAAAGCCATGACTGTACTTGTGTCTACCTTGGATACTCTAAGTGCTCCTTGCCTGGACACATCTAAAATCACTACATGGGGGTACAAGTTACAACAAGTATGGCGCAATTTGAAACGTCTCCAGCTGATGGCCCTGAGCCCCTGACACATTTCATATACTCTCAACCTCAGAGCAGGAAATCTGGATAAGGCCATAAATAAAAGTAGGACAAAGGTCCAAAAAATAGACAATTTTTAAATGCTGCTCTTACAAACTTAGAAAGAGCAGTAGGTCTTGCATCAGTATGACTTTTCTGTAGGGTATGAAATCTGAAACTCAAAAACACCTGTCAGTGAACCTAAGAATATTGCAGAAATGCTCATCACTGTTGCTTAATTTTCCAACTTGTAAACACAGCATTTATACCTACTCTGTCTGTGCATATCAGGTATCCAATGTACTCCATCTTACTTCTCACAAATACATAAGTCCTGCCAAACCACAGAGTGATGATTTAAAGTGAGCAAATGACAAGAGTTATTCACCTTGGCAACCATAACCCCCATCCATAAGTTGCAGTCTGACATCTGATGGCTATATAATATTGTTTCATAGCCACAATCCACTCAAACAATTGACCACACGTTTACAGGTTGTGCCATGCAAATTACAAAGCTAGAAACATTGCCAAAATATCTGGTTTACCACTGCCAGCATAATTTTAAATAATAATACATATCTTATTACACTATTCCTGTCATCTCAGCTGTCCTCACAAATCAAATAGACAATATCTGGTTGATGACTGCTAGCATCATTGCAAGGATAATAACAAAATCTGTCTTTCCACATCATTCCATTCATCTCAACATACACTAGTCTGGGAGCTGTGCATCCACAAGGTTAATGACACAATCTAGCAATTGGTTATGTTTTAAAAAGGAGTTTTTACAGTATTTGTGACCAAAAAAGAAAAGTTAACTGCCGTGGTTCACTTTCTTCATCTGCATCCTGCCTTTGTTCCCCACAAAATGTGATTCATGAAAACTGACTGACATTAACTCATATGAAAAATGCCTGCCAGTAAGAAGCAGTACATTTGTTTAAAACACAGTATGGAGAAGATTATATGGCAAAAGGAAAACAACTTTTTCTATTTTTTTTTTTAATGAGAGTGAGTTTACTACATAGCTCTCAAACTTTCAGCTCCAAAATGAGGAACAGTCACCTTCATAATGTGGAACAAATGGGCAAAATGTGGAACACATACACTAATGTGACTTACTAACAACTTCAACTAGGAAGGTCATAGAATGGTTAAAATATGCTGGTTTTAACTTATAAAGAAGATCCTTTAATGAATTAATATGATTAATTTCTATTTGCCATGGATTTCACTTAAAAAAATTCTCACTGAATGTGTGACACTGACAGACTCTTTCAATGTGGAACTGCGAGGAACATGAACTTTTTAAGACCCCAAATGAGGTATGTTCCTCGTAATGAGGTACACTCAGGGTTGCCAGACGTCCCTATTTGGGCGGGACTGTCCCGAGATCAGCAGCCTGATCCCGAGTCCCGCCCTGCCGGTTTAAATCCCGGCCAGCCTCCGCTTTGTTTGTTTTTTTTTTTTTGATTGTCCCGTATACCTGGCATACGGGCCAATCAAAATTGCTAAACACGGAGTTCTTGTGTTCCGCATTAAACGAGAAGCTCCGTGTTTTGATTGGCCCATATGCCGTATACGGCCAATCAAAATTGCTAAACACGGAGCTACTTGTGTTGAATGCGGAACTGCAATGCATTAAACACGAGAAGCTCCGTGTTTAGTGCAATATAGCTGCACTTTACACTGTAAAGTGATATAATAATATCGGTCATGGCAAATTCTTTGAAGCATTGTTACAACTTCTCTTAATAGTCTCACTTTTCATTATTTCTTCAAAGATATTTATAAAATTCAGCTAATGGAGATGCCAAGAACTGACTGTGCTTCTAGTAGTATGAAACAACCCAGTGACAGAAAGGGGTGAATCTAATTATTTTTCTCTGCTTTATATTCATGGAAATAACCTATCTACATTTGTACTCTGAAGTGTACAATTTAGTATTCAAACAAACACACCAGTCAATAGCATCTAAAACATACTAACCTCTTTCATGTTTGGCTTTAATGTTACTATACTAGGTCAGGGTATTGACCTAGTTTTAGTCCACAACATATTTGTTGTTTGCTGCACACTGTGTTCCAAATTATTTGGCATGCCAGATGCTGGTTGGGAACTGATTTATATGCACGTATTGCACTGACAGAACAAACTTCCTGATGTATTTGTCAGATGTTATCTGAGTGCAGCAAGGTGGAGTTTGGCCTTGCTGAGTATGTTGTACAGAAGGTCGGAACTGCAGAGCTACTGAGTGAGCTCAGTTCTTTAGCATTAAAGACCTTTTTTTTTTTTTTTTTTTTTTTTTGGTCTTCACTTGCCGTTGTCCCTACCTGGGGTGCTGGAAATCTGGCAACCCTGATTAGGGCTCAGGCATGTTTTATGGGTACATACCTCTTAAAATGGAGCCTATTTGGCACAGGAATAGGGATTGTCCTATCTGCAGTCTGTGTGACTTCATAGCTGATTATGTCCTTTAGGATGCCTAGAGTTTCCTGTCTAAAAACCTATCCCTTTCTAACAACAAACAGTGAAAATTAAAGGTAAAACAACAAAATATAAATCAAAGGGGTAATTGGCAAGGCTTAAAATGGCCCCAGAGGACAGTTAACCTAGTACTAATCTATGAAAAAGTAAATTTTCTTGTCCAGAAGCTATCCCTTTCTTCCCATAAAGGGTGAAAAACAGTGGTAAGAAATAAAATAAACATTTACATAAAACTTCTTACTTAGACTAGGCAACTTCACAGTAAAGCACAAGGCTGGTTTGAGTCACAGGTTACAGAAATAAAAAACCCTTCAGTTAAATTAGGTTGTCCATCTAAATTCTACTTCTGCCAATTATCTTTATGAGCTGTACTGGCAAACTCTTTGAGGCATAACCTTACATCCTCCGACCCCCACATAGCATTACATTTTGATATATAATATAAGGATGATGATATATCCTGCTACTGAAATGGCATTGAATACAGTTTTGCAGAACTGGTTCCTTTCACAGCAATTTGAACTAGGTATATTTTACAGTGGAACCTCCTCCCTTCTGCATTACTGCACATCTCTGTTATGTTTTGAAACTTCACTGTTAGGACAACTTCTGCAAAGAATGCAGATTAGCCATTTTCTCTACCCTGAAGATGTATGACTTAGATTTGTAAAATAAAGGTATTGTGATTATGTGAGTGTTAAATAAATTTGTTAGAGTCAGACTGTAAAAATCATTGAGTTATTCAAACACAATGTCAATTAATAACAAACAATAATGCAGGAAAGCTTGAGTATCTTAAAGCTCTAATGTACATTAGGAGGCAAAAAACCATACACAAAGTTTGTATAGAATTTTGACTGCTTTATTGACCAAAACACATTGGTTATATACATTTCATTATCAGTTTTGCCCACCTCACTGGTGTGGCTAGTGACAGGGTCTTTACATCATAGTAATTCATAAAAAGTGCTGAATTTGTGTTTTTCAAAAAGTCCTTTTCCCATGAGAATGTTGCAGCCTTGCAAGCAGCTGGTCAGTCACGATGACCTCCTGAGGATGTAGCCAATTCAAGGTTCTCTGATTAGTTCAAATACAATAGATGTATGTCTTCCTTAAAGCCTCCCTTTGTTTTCCTTGTTCCCAGCTGCGCACTATCAGAGATAGTGCGCACAAGGCTACTCTCCTGGTGGAGGCAGGAAAGAGGACACACATGCGAACAGATTTATTATTTTCTAACTTTGCAAAATAATCTTTACTTGAAAGACATGAGCCAGACTGCATCTGCAAGCTGCCAAGGTCAAATTTCTGATTACACTGCAGCTTGTGCTTCAAGCAATAATATGCAGGTTTATTTCTACTGTTATTCTAGTAAGACAGAATTAAATGCATTACCTTTATTCTTTATTTTAAGTACATTTATTCCTAACTAGAGCACACATTTCTCTATATATTTGATCACACAACTTATATATATGTTTGAATGTTTAAATACACATCTTCCTAAGCAGCACACATTGTAAATATATTTTTCTAGGCAGCATGTATGTAAATATATTTTCTAAGCAGCATGTATAGATTTTTCTAACATTCTCCCTCCTGTTAATGCATTTTATTCTGTTTAAAACATAAGCAATATTATTTCATTCCTCAGCCTTTCCCTTTCAAGGGCTTTCAGCTAAGTAAGTCATTGGTTTTATATTTCAGAAAAAGCATCATTTGAAATTAATCTTTTAATTTCAACACTTTGGTAAAGAGTTTCAGTAGCAGATATATCAACAAATTTTTGATTAATCTTTTCATGCAGGGAATTTCACAGTAAACACATGTTCCTATTAGGAGTATACCCACACAAATAGCAATTAAATGTTTAATAGGATGGAACCCCACCCCCCCAAACAGATTCTGGAAAAAGTCCGTCAGTGGGTTTGGGCCTGGTTTAGTCATTGCTGATACTTGCTGAATTACCTCTAGGTGGTCATTGATTTCATGTTGGTTGTCTGGAATGTACGCACAGCATTCTTCTTCGTGTACCACCTCTTGCCGCTAGGGTGAAGTAAAGAGCCATTCGATTTTGTAGCACAACAGTTTTTATTGCATTCAGTTCATTAGTCACCAATTCTAGGGTGGAAAAGTTGCATTGCTCATGACTTTTTGACAGCTTCCTCAGCTCCCAGATCGATTTGACTGCTCCATAGGCTGGTGGCATTCCTGCCCTGGATATAACACTGTTGCCCAGGTTCATATGAGTCAATTTACTTTTGTCTTTCACTGAATTATGGCCTTTTCAACCAGCTTCGATTTTACCAACTGGATTCACAGGTTTTTTTTTCTCACTGGACCTTCAGATTCTCGAGCTGTTTTCCTTACGTCAGTATTTTACCCAAAGGTAATTCTGCAGTATGTCTTATTGCTGAAACCAGATAACCCAAAAAACAACTGCCGGACCAATTCTCAGGTAACCATTTATATGCCTTTTTCCCACAAATAAAATCATTACTTTGGTACTGATACGTGTTATCCCTGCATGAAACATTTTCCTATTCCTAATAGACAATTGCTTAGTTAAGACTAGATTGTCACATACTGCATTTAATGTAGTTTTCATTGAACTCAGATATGAATCATGGTTTGTATTACAAACAGTACCCCACTTTTGACTTTAATGTAACATTTATAAGACATTGTTATATTACCATTACTCCAGCCCACCTGGAGGGTATTACTCTTGTAGAGACATACAATTTCTTTTTGTGTGAACAGGTAAAAATAAAGCAATTTTGTCCTGTGATCTCACAGTGCCTGTGTCAAATAACAGGTTTTCCCAAGTTTCATTTATTCCCAAGGGGACAGCAGACATTAAAAGTCCTCCATATGCTGTGGGTATTGCAGTACAGACCCAGCAATTTGAAACGTTCATAGTCTCTACATAAACTCGTTTCATAGCCAGGTATGTGTTAAAGTTTGGGTGCCAGTCTGTAGCCAGTCCTTCATCACGTTTTATTAATTTTACTTCTGTAGTTATATGCAAGAAAAACCATAACAACAAAAAAGGTTACTACAAACATAGTTATTAAGTGTATGATCAGTAGGCCAGTGAACCAATGTCTCTGGGGTTGTTTCACATTTTATTTATTCTGCCTCTGGCCATCCTGTTCCTGTGGTATGTCCAAACTGAATTTCTTAACAGGTTTGCAGTGGGTTAAATGAACCCAAGATGATCTCTCAGCAATTTTCACTGCAGTGGGTGTTGCCAACAGTACCTGGTACGGACCTTCCCACCTTGGACTCGCCCAGTTCTTTCTCTTTATGACTTTCAGCCAAATCCAGGACCCCGGGGTCAGCACGGCTTCTGGTTTTGTTTCTTGTTTATCTGAAAAGAGTTCAACTGCAAAACAGTCTTATTTATAACAGTTTCTTTATTTAATTAGCTAGTGAACTGTCAGCCTCCAGCCCTGCAGGCATGAGAGCTTTTTACTGAGGCACATAATATGCCCTTCCAAATACTACTTTAAAGGGGATCAAACCCTTTACATTTGTTACTGTTTTTCAAGCTCAGCAATGCTAGAGGTAAACAGCAAATCCAATTCTTCTGAGTCTTACTCATCAACTTTCTTAACTTGTTTTTTTTTTTTTTTAAAAATCCCATTGTACCTCTCCACCAGTCCTGCTGACTGTGGGTGGTAAGCACAGTGATTCCTTAAGGAAAAGCTTCTACCCATTTTGAAAACATATCTATGATCACTAAACAGTATTTTTTCCTTCACATTTATTTAACTCTATGAAGTCCATACGAATAGTATGGAATGGATATGGTGGTGTAGGGAAACTCCCTTGCTTGTTTTAAATGCTCCTTGTGCATGGTGCTTTGTTACAAGTATGACAAGCTGCACAAAATTTTATTGTATAATTTATGTATCCATATGTTTGGAATATTTTATTTACTAACTGTACCATCCCCTGTTGAGACATGGCTCTGCCCATGGCTCAACAAAGCTGCATTTCTAAATAAATTAGACGGTAATATTGTTTTTTCCTTTGGAAATGTACAGTCCATTTTAAAAATTGCACCTTGTTTTACCCAGTTTTGTTTTTCTGCTGTTGTAGTAAGCATTTGCATTGTTTTTAACATGTCTAAATGTAAAATCTCAAAGGGCTGTAATTTTCATTAAAAAAAAAAAATAAAGTTCCTGAGTCTGAGGCTGCTTGCTTTGCAGCTGCATCAGCTCATGCATTACCTTTGAAATCTTATCCTGTTGTTTTGTATGAGCTACACATTTACAAATAGCTACTTTGGTAGGCAACTGAATAGATTCTAATAGCTCCAAAATAAATTAGCATGATTAATAGGTTTTCACTGGATGTAATCATCCTCTATTTTCTTTATTATTGTGCAAACACATGCACTGTAGAAAAAGCATACTGATTATCAGTATATATGTTTACTTTTTTTGCCTTTTACTAAAATACATGCTTCTGTCAAAATTACCAGTTCTGCTGCTTGAGCATACAAGTTGTGTGGCAAAGTTTGTGCTTCTAAATTTTTAGTGTCTGTAACTACTGCATACCCCACCAGATTTTTCCTGTAGGACCCCTTCTGCATGAGTCATTCACGTAATATGTCACCTCAGCATTATCCAAGGGCATATTTGTAAGATCTTATCTAGGTAAAGCTAACTGTTTATATGAGGTTGACTCAGCAGTATGGTCATACATGAAAGATGTCTAGCAGGAGAAAGGTATGCAACTTTTTCTTGTGGCAGAATTATTGCAACTGCATGAGGCATTCTCAATGTGAGAGGGTGGAATAACACCATTGAGGCTGAAGCCTGTACTGCCATTGCTGCTGCAACTACTGCTTGTACACAGTGAGGCAAAGATTGCACCACTGGGTCTAACTGTAATGAATAGTAAGCTATGGGGCATTGCTTATCCCCATGTTATTGCTTTAATACTGATGTCATGTACCATTGCTTACAATCTATGGTCTAAAAAAAAAAACGTTTGTGATAACTTGGAAGTCTTAAAACTAATGAAGAAGCTATTAACTGCTTCATAGTTCATAGTAGTTCATAGTTAGTAACTAACTAAACTGCAGCCATTTATTTTTAAGCTTTTTAATTATGTGAGACTCCACTCAAACCCCTGCACCCTGTGTGTTAAAGGCAAACACCTTAGCCATTAAGCCACCCTCCCAACCTGCAGAAAGCCATTTCTGCTTTTGTTTTTCATTGTAAAATAACTTGGTACCCAGTTCCAACAAAAATTAGTTGTACCTAGGAAAGACATTATTTCTTTTTTAGTTGTTGGTTTGGGTGCTTGCAAAATTGCTGTTTTTTTTTCCCTTTTCTCTTTCCCACTATTTAGTATTTTACCTTTACTGAATATCACATATTCCAGGTATCTAACCTGTGTTTTTTTCCCAAAGTTTGTAACTTACTCTTGTTTACTTTGTGTCCTTGTATTACTAAAAATTTTAACAATGCTACTGTATTCACCCTGCACTGCTGCTGGGTGCTGCTAGCAAGATGTCATTTACATAAAGTAAAATTTGACTACCTTCTGGTGGGGTAGACCCTGCCAGATTGCTAGCCATTTTTGTGCAAATATTATTGGGCTCTCACAATATCCCTGTGGTAGTCGTGTATATGTATACCTTTTACCCTGAAATGTAAATGCAAACCAATATTGACTATCAGGATGTATAGGTATTGAAAAGAAAGCATTGCTTATATCTACCACAGTAAAATACTTTTGTTGTGGCTTTAAATAATTTAACAAGGTATGTGGGTCTGGCACCGTAGGTGCTTTAGGTATTACTGCATTATTCACAGCTTATAAATCTTGTACCATCTGCCATTCCCCGTTTGCCTTTCTTTAACAGGAAATAGGGGTGTACCACATGGTGAATCAGGAGATTCTACCAGTACTCCTTTTTTGAGTAATGCTGCTTATTATAGGCTTAATTTTTACTTTTGCATTCTTTCCCAAAATGTATTGTTTTTTTTCTGTGGTCTAAAAGCTGACTTTGGGGTAATTGTAACTGGTCCTGCTGCTTGAATAAGCCCTACATTTGACTTGCCTGTTGACCACAGAGTTGTTGGAATTTTACACAAGGCCTTTTCTTTTTCTTTTAATAAAAATGCTAATCAGCTGTCCTTACTAGATTGCAAGTGTACAGCTGTATGTGTCTGTGTCAACCAATTCAGTTTTGTTTTCATATCCCTTGTCCTGACATTTTTAAATCAGTCTGTTTTCCCATTTTGTTACCTTTTTTTTCTAAGTCTGCCCATTTAAAACTTTTGTTTTTTGTCAAGCTGACATGTGGCAGTCTATTGGACTTATACAATCTCATGAACTCCTGAGGTAATGAACAGCTTACTACACTGTTTCCCTCAGTATCCCAGCATAAAGTTTGTAATATTAATTTGTCAGCAGGATTTTTACTTATATTTTTTATTAGGTCCTGGTGTGCTACAGTAGTATGGAGTACAATGTAACAAGTGCTGCTGATCAGTGTCAAGGGAGGGTACCTTACTGATGGCTACGTTTATCAGTTCTTTGGTTACTGGCGCTGGACCAATCATAACTAGGTCCTGGCTGTACCAATAATAGGCTTCACCCTCTGATCACACCACAAGAGCATTCATTTGTCTTTGTGCTTCCATACCCTGCATGGTAGGAACTACTGCTATGCCAAATATCTGCACAAGGTCTTTTCCCAGTAAGTTTACTGGATATTTTTGCAGAAACTACAATTTTACTTTTCTGAGTCATACCTGAAACAGGGTCAGTTATTGCTATATTATGGGAAAGTGGTTCCCTGTATAGCTGTCTATTTGCTGCTTTTACTAATATATAATTAGGTGATTTAGAATGTTTTGGTAACTTGGAGGGTGTATCAAAGTCCGTGACGCTCCTGAGTCACACAGGAATTTGACCTTTCTTCCCTCCACCAGAAGTGTTACTTCTGGTTTTGTATTTGCTAGGTAGAGCTCCAGGCTCAACAATGCTAAATCTAAAATTTTATTTTCATTTTTATTCTTTACATCTGTTTGTACTTCCTCTATTCCCTCTACTACATTCACATTTTCTTTTTGTTTATTAACCTTTCCTGATGATTTTTGGTTATTATCACTATTATATAGTCAGTCCACATCTCCTTTATCTTCTGTTATTGCTTTCTTATTTTGTTTATAGTCCCTAGCTAGATGCCCTTTTTACCTGACTGTAATACAAATACTTCAGCTCCGTCTTCAACAGTGAAGACTTGTGCCCCTTTTTTTTCTTTTTACTATTAAGGTGTCTTTCAGTACGTCTAGCATACTCAAGTAAGGCTTGCAGCCTGCTTGTTCAGTGATTTATCATATGCCTTGTAATAAAACTACTAACAGAGGCAATGCAACCTTTTAAAAATGTATATATATATATATATATTTTTAATTGTTATTTTAAGCATTTTAATAATCTAGCATAATATCCATCTACTGTCTCATTTTCCTGTTGTAGGCATTAATTAATGCAAGTCCAGTCTACTCTAAGTTTTCATTTTTCAGAGATTCTGTCTGTTAGACCTTTTACTCTGTTGTCTAAAAATGTTTCAGAATTTTTTAAGCTTCTGTTTTTCTTTTGCCTGACGCCCTGCATCAGATTAAAGCTTGTTTAAGGAGCTTAACTAGTGAAAGTTTATCTAGTTTACTATCAAATTTATACTTGTTAACCCATTTTGCGAAATATCTCACATTATCTGCTCTCTGTAATTGCATATATTTTGCATCTTCTGTTAGGGGGTCACGTGACCCTTTAGTGCATTTGTTTTCCATGTCTCTGAAAGAAAAAAGAAGAGAGAGAGAGAGAGAGAGAGAAAAAACAACAGAACTGTTACGTAACCCTTTCTCTTGTACCACGTGGTATCTCTATTCCCGTATTCACAGTAGTGTCTAGAATGACTGTTTACTTTGTTTTGCTTTATTTCCTGATCTATGACTCAAGATACAATACTTGACTACCTCTCTCCCTGCTATCACAAACCTTAGCAATAGCACAGTGTAACCTGGTCCCCGATCTAAAACAAAAACAAAGAGAGGAATTCTGCTTACCCGAGCCTCCTGCTTATGTTTGATAGGCTTTTTAGGACCCAGTTTTCCGCTTTTCGGCCACAGATCAGATAAGTGGACAGCCTCTTTAGGCACGACAATTCAGTCGGAGGTCTTTCCTTCTTCTGCAGACTTCAATACCACCTATATATTCTGACCTGTAGCTTACCAAGGGAATTCCGGCACGATTAGGACCAAGATGTTAAATAAATTTGTTAGAGTCAGACTGTAAAAATCATTGAGTTATTCAAACACAATGTCAATTAATAACAAACAATAATGCAGGAAAGCTTGAGTATCTTAAAGCTCTAATGTACATTAGGAGGCAAAAAACCATACACAAAGTTTGTATAGAATTTTGACTGCTTTATTGACCAAAACACATTGGTTATATACATTTCATTATCAGTTTTGCCCACCTCACTGGTGTGGCTAGTGACAGGGTCTTTACATCATAGTAATTCATAAAAGTGCTGAATTTGTGTTTTTCAAAAGTCCTTTTCCCATGAGAATGTTGCAGCCTTGCAAGCAGCTGGTCAGTCACGATGACCTCCTGAGGATGTAGCCAATTCAAGGTTCTCTGATTAGTTCAAATACAATAGATGTATGTCTTCCTTAAAGCCTCCCTTTGTTTTCCTTGTTCCAGCTGCACTATCAGAGATAGTGCGACAAGGCTACTCTCCTGGTGGAGGCAGGAAAGAGGACACACATGCTAACAGATTTATTATTTTCTAACTTTGCAAAATAATCTTTACTTGAAAGACATGAGCCAGACTGCATCTGCAAGCTGCCAAGGTCAAATTTCTGATTACACTGCAGCTTGTGCTTCAAGCAATAATATGCAGGTTTATTTCTACTGTTATTCTAGTAAGACAGAATTAAATGCATTACCTTTATTCTTTATTTTAAGTACATTTATTCCTAACTAGAGCACACATTTCTCTATATATTTGATCACACAACTTATATATATGTTTGAATGTTTAAATACACATCTTCCTAAGCAGCACACATTGTAAATATATTTTTCTAGGCAGCATGTATGTAAATATATTTTCTAAGCAGCATGTATAGATTTTTCTAACAGTGAGTGCATTGCGGGTGTGCAGGGAAACATGCCCCCCCCCCCAACAAATAGCGTTAGTGGTCTAGTTTACTATGAGGGACTGATTAGGAAACTATTTTTTGATCTGTTAATCTGGGACAACAGCAATCATTTTCATAAAATGGTATTCACCTACAAAGTGTGCATCAGTTAAGGCATTCTTGATATCACTGAGTAGAGCTTTCAGACTTAACATTTCAATCAGAGTATCTTTCTGCATTTTGCACTATCTTTCTCTGCAGTGATAACTGGTCATGAAGGTATTATATTTATTTCTTACAAAAAGAAACACTGAGTGAGTGGAAGAAAAACTATTTTCAAACAAAACCTGAGCACAAGATAAACTAGACAACAAAAGACATCTTAGACGGGAATACAAAGATTTTAAGCTATCATCACGTCCTGCACTTAATCTGTCATCACTAGGCTGGCAGCAGATGAACAGGATCCAGAATAATACGATGACCACACATTATTTAAAACATAAGCAACAAATTACTAACTGTGATATACAAACCCTTATTGTGTACTTTCCTGCTGTTCTACAAACGTATCTTTATGAGGTAATAAAACGGCTAAATACAACATGCAGACTGCAGTGTTATCTTGTGCGGATTTTTCTAGCTGCTCATCGCATTTAATCCACATACAATTGTAGTATAATGCAAATAGAAATAGCCTAGGATTAATTTTTTTTAAATATTATGCACATAATGGTACTATGAGATCTGCTCTAAGTATTTCATGACAATTTGCATCTTAAGTTGCATGTGACATGTCACACATTAAAACCATAACCACCACAAATAAATGAAGTGAATTTCATGAACCAAGTAAGAGAGTCCCTCATAATTTAATTTACTTACTTAATTCTGCAGCACCCTGTACTTTCTTTCTTCTTCCATCTTCTTCACTCCAAACGATAACCCGATAATTCCTCCAAATAGAAATGAGAAAAAAAAATACAATGATGATCACAAGACAATTGCCAAAAAAAGAAAGCTCGATTCCTAATCGGATCCTAAACTAAACTGAACTGACTGATTCTCGCTCTCTTCCCAGCTCATAAAGCCCGGGAAGAGAGCGACAACCAATCAGCAGCATTTAGGCTTTAGCCCAGCAGGCACGTCATGACTGACGTGCCTGCGGACGTCACAGTCCGAGCCCCTTCCAAGTCTATGCGGTTTGGAACCGCTGCCGCATAGACTTCTGGGCATCACAATGATGCCTTAATTGCTCCTCCGGGCTGCAATGAAAACAAGCAAAAAAAAGCTGTTTACAACCGTGGTTAAGGTGCGCAATGCACATGCGCGTACTTTCGAGTTGCGGACTCGAAATTTAAAGTAAAAAAAAAGAGATTTCTTTTTTTTTTTTTTTAATTTAATGACTAAATTAGGACATATACACAAGACCAAAAACAACTGAGGGGGCTGCAGTCCGGCAGTCCGATGCCACGAGCCGCCCCTGCTTTATATATTACATAAATATCATACAACATGTACAAGGCATGTTTACTTGTAACAAATGTATTGTTTGTAAATGGATTCTTACTGGAAACAGTTACACTTTTAAACATAATAATTATATGGTCAAATGTAATGGTCATTTTGACTGTAATTCCAATTTTGTGGTCTATGCTGCTATTTGCACCACTTGCTTCTCATTCTACATTGGTAAAACTATACATAAACTTTCCACCAGAATTAAAGAACACCTGGCAGCTATCAGAAATTGTGATCCTAACAATGCTTTAGCTAAACATAGTAACACTTGCACCTTGTTTACAGGATTTAATTTCTTTGTTTTAGACCATGTACCTTTATTTTTTGGAGACAAAAACACCTTACTGGAAGTTAAGGAGTTGTGCTGGCAGTTTCTGTTAAATGCTGAAGCCCCACCTGGTTTGAATGAACATATAAATATTAGATGTGCTTTAAACGGAACCAATAATTATTATATTTTCTGTAGTTCTGTTTTCCTTTTACTTATTCATGAACTTCTGTACATTTATTGAATATTCATGTCTTACTGTACTATAGAATTTACATATTTCTGTATGGTTGGCTTTCTATTGGTCATGGAATTTTGATGTCATCATCTTATTACAGTTGATGCTTATTTATTAACACATTATTTGTATTTTTAAACATTCTGAAGAAGTCCAGTACATTAAACCTGGATGAAAGCGCTAATTATTGGCTCTCTGACTTTTATTTGAATTTTTATTTTTATTTTATTTGTTTTCTTCTAGTTATTACATTGTTACATTGAAGTTTTATTGTTTGTATATATATATATATATATATATATATATATATATATATATATATATATATATATATATATACATGGTTCCCATTCAGAAGCCTGAAACATCATAAGCCTGAAAATCAAAATCCTGAAACCAAAAGCCTGAAAATTCAGAATCCTGAAAACTCAAAATCCTGAAAGCCCAAAATCCTGAAAGACCAAAATCCTGAAACTCAAAATCCTGAAAACACAAAATAGACATACTGATGTCATTGTGGCTTTGCTATTGTTAGCCCTGTGGTGTTAGGTCATGCGTTGGGGTCAGGTAAGTGTGCGGTTGGTTTTATTTTAGGGTTAGGGGCGGTTTAAGTGAGTTAGGGTTACAGGTTAGGCATGTATGCAATAGTGACAAATAATGGGTTTAGGGGTTTAAGTGAGTTAGGTTTAGGGCGCGGGTCAGGTGAGTGTACGATAGTGACGGACCTTAGGGTTAGGGTTAGGGTCAGGGTCATTTGGTAGATATTAGTGTCTTTATAGTGACATATTAGCATTATTTGTGTTTTCAGGATTTTGAGTTTCAGGATTTTGGTCTTTCAGGATTTTGGGCTTTCAGGATTTTGAGTTTTCAGGATTCTGAATTTTCAGGCTTTTGGTTTCAGGATTTTGATTTTCAGGCTTATGATGTTTCAGGCTTCTGAATGGGAACCATATATATATATATATATACCTACTAATGTCTTTCGGCTTTTAGGGGTCATAGATTTTTAGGTGCCGAGTTGCCAGCCCAATGCCCAACTTTCAAAGAAGGCACACCCATTCACTCTTGTACCTACCTTCATGTCTTTAACGTCACTCGACTGCGGGGAGGACATGCAGACTCCACACAGAAGGCACTCCAGCCGAGAATCGAATGGGAGAAACTCTTGCTAAGAGAAGACAACACTAACCACTGCACCATAAGTAACTACACATACACATGCAGAGATATGTATGGTAAGATACATATGTAGTAGATGCACACAATATGGAAGAGCCACTATTCCTACAGTTACCACCTTACCAACTGGAGACTGTATGAGCCACCCATACAAATGACAATCATTGCCTGCAACATATACCCACAGAGAAATCAAAGGATATAACACTCCACACAGGTTTGCATAAATGGGAAAGCTTTATTTGTGTCCTATTACAGTTGTATATGACATGTGGTATAGCTGTTTAGACACAGACATTCACATAAACTGAGTAATGCAACTGTGAAACAGTTATACTAATACAGTAGTCTGGAAAAGTTAACAAATGTTGCTGTCAAGGCCAAGGCCATCAAGTAGTGCAATAGTAAAGACAGACTGGGCCACAGGATACCAAACAATCAACAGTAAGTCATGCAGGTGTATAGTTCAACAGCCTCTATCTACACTCTGTACACAATCCCTAGGGGGTAAGGACCTCAGCTGACACAATGGTATGTAACTGTTACATAACAAGGCACAACTGACACCATCACAAGCACACTGACAAACAGAACAGTCTGTACGACAGGTGGCAGTAGGCCTGCATTAAACCAAGGTGGATTGTATGGTGATGTACATTCATATACCTTAAGGCAGCTCACCCCTGATGGTCTTCAAGATATTAGGCTTTCAGGATTCTGCAGCACTCCTGTATACATATATGTATATATAGATATATGTATATATAGATATACGTATATGTATATATAGATATATGTATATATAGCTATATATGTATGCACATACTATGTGTACAGATATGCCTAGTTATGTTGGTATATATGTAGATATCAATAATTGTATGTGCATACATATCTATTCTGATATACCTACTACTGTCAATATATATGTAGATATCCATACGTATATTTGCATATGTAGCTCTATCTGTATATGTGTAGACATATATTGCTCAGTATCTGTATATATATGGGTGTTTATTTGTATAGCTATGTACATATACATATCCACCTATGTATGTCGATATGTATATGTGTATGTCTAATAGATATCTGGATAATCATATGTACATATATCCTCACCATATGTCCTGAACATGGAGTGCAGTCCTACCTCAGACCCTATAGTCCCAACTTTGTAGTGCAAGGGGATGTCAGGTATGTATAGCAGGTATATGTGTAGACTATTGCTACTGTAATAGGGAGTGTCTTTGCAGACATGGTGTGTGTGTGGGAGGTCACATCTGCTTTTAACATGTGCGCCACTGGCTAGTGACAGACATCTGAAGGACATCATAGTACAGTACAACTGCTAGCACGTAATGCTCCTGTGGACTACAGCAGGGATAATGTCCAATATATGTGGATAGTCTGACACACTCTGGACAGTCCGGAGGTATACACATAACCCCTTAGTGCAAGACATGTGGACCAATCCTGACAATGTGGATGCTAACAGCCATGTAGATGAGTATAACGCATAAATACTGGTATACATGTGCCCCCATAGGTTATGCATTCACACATCCCTGCCTGTCCTGCCACATACTAACCGATGGTACAGAGGTGCCATGGCCACATACTAGCCACTAGATATTTACATACATCTGTACAGCATCCGACTCCTCTGTCTCATATACATGACTGTTATGGTCACCTGGCAGCAGTACATCTGGAAAGTATCTGGACTTTACATCTCACTGGGTGAGTACACTAAGCTGCTAGGCATGTAACAAAGCACTGTGCAGGCTACAGGTAGACCAGCTCAACACTGGCCTACATTTCCTATGGGGGAATGCACATGTACCTGCATATATAGCAGGCTCTACAGGCATGCCACAACACAGAGTAACATACACCTGTGTGAAAGTGCATAACCACAACCAATGTAAACACAGCCACAGCCACATATGGTATGCTAGTGTATTATTACAGTATATGGACTATCTGTTCAATACCAACCTCATGTGTGCCACTCACACACTAACCCTATATATACTGGGCTGCTACACAGTGTGCTCTGATGCCTGTCTGTGGTATGGGACATGTATGTGTATGGCCCTACAAACATGTCAGCCAATAGGATAACATACAGTGGAGCAGCATGTAACATCAGATAGAACAGGAACAAGAACAATGACATCTACCACAGTCTGTACACAGGCCAAGGTACATACTAACAATACACACACACTGCCGACAATCACCATAAGTACACAGACCTCAGCACTGTACACACAAGCACAGAATGTCCAGTTTATGTAATCAAATATAACCCCTACTATACATAACATGTGTAGCAGTCTGATATCTCACTGGCTTGTTATCAGATGTGATGTCACTAATTATGGTCTACAGCACATATGCACCCCTTACTGCATGACATATGTACAAAGGTTGACCAGGAGGCACATACACATGGCCAATATTGATGTTGCTGTGATAACCTTTACTGTTGTAACTGGGTTTGTTGCAACATATGTCCTATGAGGGATATAAAGTCAGTAACTCTCATGGCTGTCACCATCTACAGACTGCAATCCTCACACTACATTCTGCAGTTCACATATAGGTGCTCTGTGGGTAACACGTGAAACAAAAGGCTCCACACACTGGACAGTCTGCAGATGACCCTACAGATGGGTGTTCCCTCATAAACATAGCACTGACATGGCAGGTATGAAAACATGTAGGACAGCCATATCCACACACACCCTGTTAAAACAACATTACTCCAAATGCAGTATAGCAGCACTTACAGTCTGTAGTCAGGTCAGGCACATTCCCCTCCTGTGTGTTAGCCTGTTTCCCCAGTGTATGTTGTTAGATGTAAATCCCCAATCCATCTGATATGCTGTTTGCCAAAAAAACAGATCACGTTCCTGCTCACAGTGAATGAAAGGCCCATTATATTCCTAGATATTGGTCTGTGTTTCCATGCAACTGGCTATGGGAATGTTACCAGAGCTGTTCCACATGCAATCAGCTAAAGGAGGGCTGCAATTCATGAAGAGGCCATCAGCTGATCCTGAATATCACTTAAAATACACATGCTCCTGCCTAAGCAATGCAGGTTTAAATCTCCACATCCACCAGAGAGGGAGTGAGAGAGGCAGACAGAGGCACAGAAAAGCCAGGAGGGGTGGGAGAGTAAAACTTAAGCATGTTTGTGTCACACACCTACCAGTACAGGGTATCAAACCCCTGATGATTATGTAGTGCTATCACATGTCCATGCAGTTAGTGGATGCACCACATAGGTTACATGTGGGAGAGCCCTCAGAACATATATGTGATGGTGAGTGACATCTACAACATGGATATGGTAGCCATGTGGTAGGTGTAGTACACATGCCTGTCCACATGAATAGGTGTCAGCATCAACTCAGCCACACTCTCACAGAGACACATACACATTGACATACTAGGCCAGGAATACAACTCATCATTAGTGGGATTTCCACAACACAGTACTGTGCAGGTATCACATGCACCACAAGGGTCATACAGAGGTTATATGTGCAAAGAGTATGTGGAGGTGTCTAACATCAGACAGCATGCTTCAGTATGCCAATGGGGGTTGTAGTGATTGTGAAAGTGGTCATATGCATCATACACTACACACACAGACACAGGTGCCAGTCCTGACATGCATGGGTGCACTGCTTCACGGGTGTGTTGGGGTCAACAGTGCCAGATGGCTATACATGGCTAGATGATGGATATACCTTGGCATCAGGCCACAAGACAATGGTCTGCAACATGGCTCAGGAGTGTAGTGTCTGGAGTTGCCCACACAGGTGGGTACTGTATTCACCATCAAGTCACCTGGGTGACTATTGTGTGCAGCCAATGCTGTGCATCGCTTGCCATGTATGTGTTCTTTAGTCCATGATATGGACAGTGTCTGGGATGTGCACACCTCCCACATGCATGTGCAGTGATATGTGGAACTATACCTGGGGTGTCTGGCCCATGTTGTGTACACAGAGTGTTATCATCAGATGTGCCAGTCCTGGCCTCATGTGGTGGGAACTGTTAATGGACAGCAGGTTGACCCTGCACTTACATTGATAGCATGATACCGGTATTCCCTGGTGTCAGTGGCATCTGTCCACACAAGGCTTGTGTGTCAGGCATGGTATGTCCTTTGTGAGTCACATTTGATGGCACCACAGGTGTTCAGTGGGGAACATGGGAGAGGTGCACTGTCAGCATGTACATGGCTACTGGACTGATGGACAGGGTGCCATGCCCTCAGTAGCCCACTGCAGTCACACCATGGTTACTTTCAGTGGACAATATGCAGGCTACTACCAACATAGAGGCTGTTGCCTAGGCAAGTGTGTGTGTGTTTGTGTATGTGTGTGTTTGTGTGTGTGTGTGTGTGTGTGTGTGTGTGTGTGTGTGTGTGTGTGTGTGTGAGAGACATGGGTTGAGAGTGTTCCCTGGGTAATACAAGGGTTGCTAACGTTGTTCAGCTGGCATTAATGTTACATTTAGGGGGTATGGATTTGCACCCCAGCCTCTCGGCTATTTCACATCTGTTATCCCTGTATGGTGAACATTGTGATGTATACTTGGCCCACCATCTAAGAAGTTTACAAAACCCACTCCACATTGAGTTTAGTTGTTTCACACTCACGACCACATCTATACACGACACAAATGACAAACACAGACACACATCTGGCATGCCTGGGATTAGAACTCCTACCTAACTTGTGTACTACACTACAGCACTACGCTGTTATAGGATGCGCCATGGAGATTACTGGAGTACTCCTTCCCCAAAGGTGTATTTCACAGTGAATGACATCAGCAGGATTCCCAAAGTATGGCAGTTGAATTATACTGAGTGTGACTAGCCTAAACTGCATTGTGTCCTACACAGACATAGAAACACACACAAAACATCCACAACTGCCATGTGTGGGAATAGAACCCCTACCAGAGTTCTATATCACACTACAGCATGATGCTGTTATAGGACACAGCATGGGGATTGCTGGAGTCTTCCTTCCCCAAAAGTGTATTTCACAGTGAATGACATCAGCAGGATTGACAAAATAGGGCATTTGAATTGTACTGAGTGTGACTAGCCTACAATTCATTGCTCTCTCTCTACACACACACACACACACACACACACACACACACACACACACACACACACACACACACACACACACACCATTGCCAAGTCTGGGATTAGAACTCCTACCTAACTATTTTATCACACTACAGCTGTACACAGTTATGGCACACACTATGGAGATTACTCGGCTACAACCTTCCCAGAAGTTTATTTCTAGGTGGATGACATCAGCAGCCTTACCAAAGTAGAGCATTTGAATTTTAGGGAGTGTGACTACCCTAAAAGGCCTTGCTCTCTACACAGAGACAGACACACACAAACTTGCCAATTCTGGGATTAGAGCTCCTACCTAACTATTTTATCACACTACAGTGGTACGCAGTTATGGAACATACTACTGAGATTACTGGGCTACAGCCTTCCCAGAGATGTATTTCTAGGTAGATGACATCAGCAGCCTTACCAAAGTAGAGCATTTAAATTGTAGGGAGTGTGACTACCCTAAAAAGCATTGCTCTCTACAGAGACAGATGTATACACACACACACACACACACACACACACACACACACACACACACACACACACACACACACACACACACACACACACACACACACACACACACACACACACACACACACATACACACAGTTGCCATGTCTGGGATTGAAACTCCTACCTAACTAGTTTATCACACTACAGCAGTACGCAGTTATAGGACATGCCACAGAGATCAGTGGGCTACAACTCTCCCAAAGGTGTATTTCACAGTGGATGACCTCAGCAGGCTTGTCATAGTAGGGCTATGGGGAGGGCAGTGTGTGTGCATGGGCCATAACCCATTCATCTAGAGGTTGACACACTACATGCGGGCACACACAGGGTCATATTTCACAGGTATGTGTATACAGCTGCTAGATGACTACTTCCTTGTACAGTCGTGTTGCACAGCTAGCAATTGCACCACATAGTCTGTAATGCTGACAGATACTGGTGGCTAGTATCTACAGTGAGTGATATCTGAACCTCATGTGGTTGTGGCCCTTTGGATGTGTGCTGGGTGGGACAGGCCTGGATGGCTCCTTGTCACAGTCACCCTCTTCCACACATATATGTATGTATGTCTACCTTTGGCTTATTATAGTGTGTTGCCCTTAGATATATATCTGTATTCCTATCCAGTGTGTGTGAAAAGCATGAGTGGTGCATAATGAGGAGTGTCTGCACTAACATCTGAGACTGCCAGATATGTCTGGTCCACTTGTGTTTGCAGACATGGCCGCCATTTGTTTAAGTGTGTGAGCATGCCCAGTATGACCATCTGTATTGAATGTGTGGATCGAGTCCAGGTAGTTTGTACTGCAGTGCAGAGCTTTGTGTTGTACACCTACAGGTAGCATACTGTTTCTCCAGGTCATCCGTCAATCATTTGGCATTGACTGTTACTACATTTCTACATAGGATGGGGGGCACACTTGACTATTTCTACATTCTACACAGGATTGGGGGGCACACTTAACTTTTACCACATTTCTACGTAGGATGGGGGGCACACCTGACTATTTCTACATTTCTACACAGGATTGGAGGGCACATCTGACTGTTACTACATTTCTATGTAGGATGGGGGGGGGAACACCTGACTATTTCTGCATTTCTACACAGGATTGGGGGGGCACACCTGACTGTTACTACATTTCTACATAGGATGGTGGGGGCACACCTGACTATTTCTACACAGGATTGGGGGCACACCTGACTGTTACTACATTTCTATGTAGGATGGGAAGGCACACCTGACTATCTCTACATTTCTAGACAGGATTGGGGGGGCACACCTGACTGTTAATACATTTCTGCATAGGATGGAGGAGCACACCTGACTATTTCTGCATTTCTACACAGGATCGGGGGGAACACCTGACTGTTACTACATTTTTACGTAGGATGGGGGGCACATCTGACTATTTCTACATGTCTACACAGGATTGGGGGGCACACTTGACTGTTATTACATGACTATGTAGGATGGGGGACACACACTTGAAACTTGTACACATTTGCTATGACTGTACTGGTATGTCAGGTACTCCATTTCATTCTGTATTCTAAGCTATCATGCTGACTAGAGGCATACCAGTGTACTACAGATCTTAGCTTTGATTTACCTACATATTAATTTCTGACTTCCTACCCTTTAGAACTAACATCTCACTGCCTGACCTGCTGTGGTCTGTCTGTGTAGGCCTGGGGGGAGGTTACCCATAGGCATCATTCAGAGCCCATAGCACAGCCTTTGTTTGTGTTTGTCTACACCTGTCTTGCTGGCTGTGACTGTTGTTGGGTATGTGAACCCCCCTGACTGGCATGTATGAGTCACTTACCTTGTGGGTGTCCCAGTATTGAGGGTGGTGCTGCAGGGCTGCCTATTTTGGATGCACATAGTACACTCCCTACACATGGTTGAGCACAGGTAGTGTCATGTTTGGTAGCCTTTTTACTGTATTTGAGAATCAGAGAGAGGTGTTATTCCCTGGGTCCCTCCTGTGTCAGGGTATGTGCTATGTGTTGCCTCTTTGCCAAGGCCAGGAGATACTGGGCATGCCTCCTTCTGCCTATTGAGGCAGGCTCAGGTTGTTCCTCCTCTGAGTCACTCTGTGCCTGTGCAGGCCTTGGCAATGGTGGGGGGCTGTGTGGCCTGCCCCATGCTGTTCCTGCTGCAGCTGTTTCTGCAAGATCATATTGTGTAGAATGGTACATACGATGACAATTTGGGTACATGTAGCTGGTGAGTACTGCAAGGCTCCACCAGATGTGTCCAGGCACCGGAATCATGACTTGCGCATCCCAAACATATGCTCTACTATAATTCTGGTCTGTGTGTGTGTGCCTCATTATGGAGTTCTTGTTCAGGTGTGTGTGTGCATTTCTGATGGGTATCATCAGCCATGGCTCCAGTGTGTATCCAGCATCCCCCACTAGGTGACTGTGAGGGATGTCCCCATTGGCAAATCTCTGGTACAGCTGCATCAGATGCCAGATGTGGGAATCGTGATAGCTTCCAGGGCAGCCAGCGCACACATTCATTATTATGCCCTGGGCATCACACATGACCTGGCAGTTGATGGAGGGGAAGCCCTTGCAGTTGATGTAGACCCTACCTGGTTGACCAGGTGGTGCTTTGATGCATCTGTGCATGCAGTGTATAGCACCCACTAACTCAGGGTTCCCTGCTATTTGGTGGAACAGTTGCATATTGCTGGCCAATGCCTCACAGGTGTTAGGGAAATATATGTGCTCATTGACATGTGCTGACATGGCATCCAGAAACTGGTGGAGTACCCTGGATGCTGATGCCTGTGAGATCCCCATCATATCCCCAGTTGCCCTTTGGAAGATACCTGTAACTAGTATTCTTAGGCCTACACATACCTTGGTATCCACTGGGATGGCTTCCTCTCTGTTATTTCTGTGTGTCAGGTGTGGCTGGCACAGCTCAACAATTTGCTGTAGGAGGTCCTTGTCCACCCTATAGCACTCCACTATCTTCATCTCATGTAACCCCTGGTAGGTTACCCTGGGTCTGTACACTCTTCTCAGTCTCATCACTGTGGGTTGGTCAACAGCATTCACATCCTCACCACCCTCAGCCTCTTCCACAAGTTGTTGTATGATAGCTATTGCATCCCCTATCATTTTGTTGTTTTGATTGTTAAAAGTTCCCCACTTGTTTACACCAGTGGTGTACAGTGTGGGGAAAACCAGAGGGGAAGGTGTTTGCATAGTCTATAGTAGTGTTCTGGGCTGGGATGGTGTGCTGCCTGTGTAATTGGCTGATTCTGATACATTTCACCTGCAAGCTATGCTAGTTCTCCTATATTACCTTCGTACTGCTGTTTTCCCTTCCCCATTGCCTTCCTGTTTAAGCCCAGGGCCGTGCAGCGCAAACACAGTGCTCAAATGTGCACAGAGCTGTTATTTCCTGGTTTAACTTTTGTTCTAAATCTTTACAATCCAGTGCACAGCATGCACACCTGCTTAGGCAATGTAAAGAGTGCTAGGCAGAGTCAGACCCCCCCCCCCAATTTAGCTGTGCTTAGCTAGGAGCAAACCTGAGCCACAAGGCTCCAATCTGCTTACACTATGCCTGACACCACCCCCCTCCATGATGTCAGCTAACTCCTAGGCTTGCACAAAGTTATTCCAACTCTTACACTGCTGGGACTTGACTAGCATGCTGGGGAAAACTGGGATTCACTATCATTCCCCTCATTTGTATAGGATTGCCTGCTAATGCATGATTACATGTCTCACACTGAGCCTCCTCCCTTAGCAACCACTACTCACTGGCCATGTGGTCTTCTGTCTGCCATTGTCTTTCATGGCAGAATAGTGCTTTTAGTAAGGATGCTCATTTTAGGTTTATTACCCCCCCCAATCCCGTTTGCTCACCGCTGCCCTATGCTTAAACAACCAAGATCGTCGAAAAAAAAAATAAATGTTGATTTTTTTTTTTATTTTTTACACTGTTTGCAATGCCAACGGCCTTATACTTGGACATTGGCATGCTTTCTGACTGATATGCAGCCTTTATTTGGAGCTGTCACAGCTCCATTTTGGATTTTGCCGAAATGTACTCGGTTAGTAAGCGAGTACATTTCTGCAGATTGCACTAGTCCTGCACGTCCGATTTTAAGCTTCCTGGATCGCACATTCACCTCATTTGCGTGGATTTCTCCTGCAAATGGGGTGATTTGCATACAGGGGCTTAGTCTGTGCAAGACTAGTGCAGGAGTGCTCGTGCACACCCCTGCAGGCTGTTCCTGGATTGCACGGCAGACATATTGCCTGCTAGAGCTCCTGCACTAATCCTGCATGCCATGCAAGGCATGCAGAATCCGGGGGACTGAAAATAGAATTCTCTCTTCTACAAATGCATGACAGCAACATATGTGACATCTGAGCAGCCATTAAGGATTATTGTGTGTTTTTGTAGGGATATACATTATATATCTTGATGGAATATAATAATCTCTGAAATAATTTACTTACTATTACAAGAACTGTCAGTTTCAGCTGTATATTTTAATAGCCAGCCAAAGCACATACACATTTGTTTGCTGTCTCTTGGAATTTTTTCAACTACATTTGAAACGTTTCCTTAAAGTATATTGGCAATCATTTACTTCCTACTTATTTACATGTTTCTTAAATGTTATCACCTTTGTTCAGTTTAAAAGGTCTTTTTGGAGAAAAATCATTAAATTATTTACATTATTCTGGGATTTTCAATGGTAATAATATAAAATGTAATGTGGCATAGGTCAGCACTTTTTATCTTTAAATAATCTGCCTCCAAATGGACTTTCTTGAAATTAATGAGAAATGTACAACCAATGTGAGGTGGATCCATTTATTTCACTGATAGTTTAAATACAGAGTTGATAATACAGCACTGGCATTTCAATGCTTCCACAGTGGAAACAGGAATGTCTGATGTGATATCACAGTTACAGCAGCAATAATGAAATTGCAGTGTAGAAGGTTATGAGCAGGTTTCATGTCACAACAAACATCTTATCTGCTTGAGATGTGTATGCCAGCAAATCCAGCTCAAGAACAGAGAAAAATGAAGCTTGAGAGGTGGACCTTAGCATCCATGTGAGGAATAAATAACAAGCAAGTTATGATCATAGACCTGATCATAATTCCTCATATTACACGATGACTTAGCTGTCCGATGGACGTAATACTTACAGAAAAAAAAATATTGTAAGAGTATAAAGTATGTTACAGCTTTGAAAGTTATAACACACTTAGCACTGCCTCACAAACACACACAAAAAGAAGTGTGGCAGTCTGGTATTTTACAGCTTTTAAATCTATTTTGGCTTCTTCCCACTGTTCTGTGGTCACCATTGTTTATGCTCTAGCATGAGATGAGTGTTTAACAGAGCTGAAAGGTGCTTAACAAAACCTTGCTAAGCACCTTTCTTACATGAGAAAGGTGCTTAACAAATAAATTTGTCTTGTTCCTGCATTTGCAGTGTAATTCTGGCACTTTATGTATTAGTACTAAAACAGATACAGATAAATGGACATCAAAAGTTCTACTTGCACAATAGCACTAAAATGTAATGATTTAATCCATGAGCCATAACACCACATCACTTTCATTAAGGGATCTTTTGCAGGTTTAAATGAGACACACTGTCAAATGACTAAGGGGGGAGGGTGCAATAAAAGCAAATTGGATACCATTTCCTTTATGGCAGATTAGCTCTAGTGACTGCTGGCCTCCAGCCATAGGATCCTTACATGAAGACTGTCTGCTGTACTGCAGTTCTGTTGCCACCAGCTCTTATATCACTTAGATCCCATGGGTGTTATGTCTTTCAAAGTGCCAATGCAATAACTGTAATATAGTTACCAGCTTCTGTTTTATACCACTGGACCCTTTTATCTACATAGCCACAGTTATAAAGCATGTTTTTTCTTAACTTTAGCATGATAGTCATTTAGCACTGTGCAATTTTCTCTTTGCATTTACCATTTTATTAATAGTATGCAATTTTCCCTTTCCATTTTAAGCACCTAGTTAGTTGTATTTCTTTTTGTTTTACCATGATAAAGTAAGCTCTGTTTTACTTATTTTTCTTCAAATTAAATCAAATAAACCAAATCCAGGACATCATTTTCCAATGAATATTTAATGAAAGAATAAGTGTGTTTTCACTTTGCTTTTTGCTGATCTCAACTTTAAACTGGTGGTTTCCTGTCTTGATATTTACATACTTTTCCTACCAGTTAACTGACTAAACCTTTCACTTCAGTCTTTTGTTGCTACACCCTGCAGTGTCATTTTAAAAATTGCACAAAAGAACATAGGAGAAAAACTAATGAGCAACTAGCCTTAGATACATTTTTCCTCCATTTAGTGCTATAATTTAATTTCTCATTAAAATTTTGACAGTCTGAAACAAAAGGATAACTTAGAAGCATTGGGAGAGCTTTAATGTTAATTAAAAATTTAGTCGAGTACAGATTTTCCTTAAACTATGCATGCTTTTTTAGTATGGCATAAATTTGCACAGACCAGAAGAATGGATGCAAGACATAATAATCACACTTAAAAATGAAAAGTGCAAAAAAGTTGCTGGTTCATAAATTATTAATCATGTCAATGGGCAGTTTCTAAAAGGAACATAACAAACAGTCACATGACCTCTGTGCAGTATAACTGTAGCCAGAAGGTAACAAGGGGAATTTGAGCTTTCATAAAATACTGCTTGTATTAATTTAATCAACATGAACATATAACAGAATAAATTTATAGAAGCACTAAAAATAAAGTAAAAAGCTTGCATACTCACAGACCCTGAAAATACTTGTAGCTTGGTATAGCCTCGCTCCACTCACCCTCGCTTTGCTCGTGCTCGCTCTGTGCCCCACCCTTCCCCCAAATACCACCTGCCCCCTAGTGCTAAATTTAAGCCCAATAAACCACTCCCCCTCTAATACAATCTATCACAAATAACCTACACCTCCATACACCACCCCCCATACACCACCCCTTCCTGCCAACAACCCTCTTAATTTTCCACCCACATTCCTTACCAAGTACCAATACTATCAAGATGAGACCAATTATGTTCCTGTCCTCACCATCTATGAAAACCTGCCCTATCTTGATTTTCACCAACCTATATCTCATACCATCTTTGCTCCCACCTTGAGTGAATCAGACCAACCCCTAGCTACTACAAATCTATCCTCTCCACTTTTTACAACCACCAACTAACTAGACCATGGTCCATCTCCCCCAAAACTAGATATTATCATAAAATAATAAGTAAAGTACTGAAACTAATAATCATTGTACAATTTACTCTGATGAGGGATGAGGACATCCACCCTAACACTGGACCCACCCTTCCCACAAGCTCCCAGCCCACTACCACCTTTAACATATGGTCAAATTCAAGGTCCCCTACCTCTCTCCTGACCTGTCACCTAAACATCAGGAGTATTAACAAGGTCCATAATCTTCATGCCCTTCTAGCTACCTACTCACCTGATGTGCTATGTCTTACAGACACCTGGCTAAAACCAGGAACTAAAAATGATGAGGTTATTCCACCAGGGTACAACCTACTTAGACTAGACCATAACACCAGGAAAGGTGGAGGAGTAGCAGTTCTGATTAAAAACACAATAAATGTCACACTAGCCCCACAACAACCCCCCTTGTTCAATAACATAGAAGCCCTAGTTAGCAATCTACAGCTTAACAAAAGTAAATCTATATTCATTGCCTGCATTTATATACCCCCCAGGCAACAATGCAAATACCATAGAAGACTTCCTCTAATGGCTTTCCAACACATACCTCTATGAAAGTATGGTGTTAGGAGACGTTAATATTAACTGGAACAATTGTTCCTCTGAATCTCCCACCACCCATATAAACCTTCACGGTTATACCCAACTTGTACCCTCACCCACCAGAATAAATAAATCCAACTACAAAGGCAGTATCCTGGACTGGATTCTTATCAACAATCACCCAGGCCTGTATAACACGGATACCCTCCCACATGATATAAGTGACCACCTACTCACTTACATCATTAAGCATAAAATAGATAACCACCAGCAAGTTCTATATAAGTCTATCAGACACAACAAGAACTTTAACTCCACTGACTTTCAGAAAGAACTCAGAGCATGCAATTGGGCCATACTTAAAGAACTTCCAATAGATGATGCTGTAGCCTACTTTAATTCTAAATTCCTCTCCATTCTAAATTTCCACGCTCCTATCCATACCCTCAGAGCCAAAAGTAAGACCGTCCCCTGGTTCTCTAAACTTACTAAAAACAAAATCATAGCAAGAAATAAAGCATGGGACAAATGGCGCACCTTCAATGACCCACTTGATGATATTAAATTCTGACAACTAAGGAATGATATCAAGAAAGCCACACTGTTAGACAAAAAAACTTCTATCAACACCTTCAGCAAAAACACCAGAACAAACATCAAACTTTTTGGGCAGGCATAAACAAACTGCTTCACCCTGGCCAAATCTCCACCCCCACCCCCTCAACTTGCGACCTTAAAACTCCAGAGGAAACAGCTAACATCATTAACAATTTTTTTAACAAAACCATCCAATCACTAGCTAGCCAACTACCCCCCACCAGCTTCTTTCAAAACTCCTCCACATCCACTACCCCACTCCCTTTCGCCTTCCAACCTGTATCTACATCCACCATCCGATCTCTAATTAACAAACTAAAGCCCACTACCCTAGCAGTTGATCTCCCGCCAGAATATTTACAAAAAGGGGAAGATGCCATTGTATACCCTGTCTCGATCATAATAAACTCCACTTTGACTGTAGCCACTATCCCCTCTCTCTGGAAGGTTTCCCATGTCATTCCCCTTCATAAAGGAGGGAGTTCTTTAGACGTCTCAAACTTCTGACCAATCGCCATACTATTACCATTGGCCAAAAGTATGGAAAAGTGCATCCACAACCAATTAATGCACTATCTCATCCAAAATAAATTACTGGCCAACTCTCAGCATGTTTTTTGGCCACACCACAGCACCACATCAGCCCTCCTATCCTTCTCTAACTCTATCAACATCAACTGAAACAATAACAAACTTAGCTCTGCTCTCTTTCTAGATGTCTATAAGGCCTTTGATATGGTCAGTCACCAACTGCTTCTCCGTACCCTAAAGGAACTGTCACTGAATAGTAGCTCAGTTAAATGGTTCCAATAGACAACAAGCAGTTTTATGGCAGAATACCCTATCCACACATCTACCCATTATTCTAGGAGTCCCGCAAGGCTCCATACTGGGACCACTACTCTTCTCAGTCTTTATCAATGACCAACCCACCATCACTCCCAAGGCCATCTGCATCCAATACGTGGATGACTCTACTTTAATATGTACCACCTCCTCCTCAACTGAGCTTATGACCCTATCCCAGAATACTTTCAATGATATAGAAAAATGGTTCGCAAACCATCAGCTTCTATTAAACCCCAACAAAACTAAACTGCTCATCTTTTCCCCCACCTGCAAATCCTCCTCATCATTTTTTACTATAAGTTCCAACAATGGCGCAATTATATCCCCAGATACTCAAACAAAACTCCTGGGCGTCACAGTCGATAACACCCTAAAATGTGATATCCATGTCAAAAAAACATCAAATCTGTCAACAAAAAACTGGGCTCCCTATGCAGGATCAAGCCCGTCCTCAATCCTTTTGCAAGAACCACTATCGCCTTGTCCCACCTACTTTCTACCCTCCTCTATGCCTCACACCTCTTCACTAACCTGAACCAAGCCACCCTTACCAAACTTGCTAGTTGTTACAACCACATTTCTAGATTTGCTACAGGTGCTACCTCTAGGACTCACCATTGTATCGGGTCTATATTAGAATATCGAAAGATGTAAACACCGAATGTTTAAATGTTGAAATGTATTCAGCGAAAGCTGAAAATATTGAAGAAACAGAAAACTGAATTTTTTCCTAGGGAAAGAATTTGGTTGTCCGTTTCTGTTGCTTCGGTATTTTCAGCATTGTGGTGGAAAGTTTAGTTAGGGTTAGGGTGCGAGTTAGGTATGTGTGTGATTGTGTGGACCTAAGGGTTAGGGTGGGTTAGGTGAGCTAGGGTTAGGGCGGGTTAGGTATGTGTGCGATTGTGTAGATGTGAGGGTTAGGGTGGGTTAGGTGAGTTAGGGTTAGGGTGCGGGTCAGGTAAGTTTACGATTCTGTGGACGTGAGGGTTAGGGCGGGGTAGGTGAGTTAGGGCATGGGTGAGGTGAGTGTGCGATAGTGATGGACCTTAGGGTTAGGGTTTGGGTTAAGGTAAGTGGATAGTTAGTGGTCTGTGTGTATAGTTTAGTGTAGGGTTAGGTGTAAGATTTTAGATGTATGTGTGTGGATTGCTGTTTGTTTGGTGTGTTTGTGTTGTGTGTATGTGTTTTGGAACAGCAAATTTTTTCCCTAGGAAAAAATTCGCTGTTCTGTATGTTCGTTGTTTTTAGCTTTCACTGAATACAGTTCGACATTTAAACATTCGGTTTTTACATCTTTTGATATTCTAATATAGACCCCATTTTATCAACCTAACTCAACTAGGATGGCTGGAGTGGCCCAGTCTTCTCCAATACAACCAACTTGTAATAACCCACAAAATACTATATCAACCCGAAAAAACACCAGCACTACATAAGATTATCAAATCATACAGCAACCTGAGGTCACTACGCTCTGCTGACAAACTACTGGTACAAACAACTATGAGCATAAATGTGGCTGGGGACTCTCTATTCACCAACTCAGTAGGAAAAACTTGGCATATGCTACCTGCCGAACTTACTCACCAATCTTCTTTAACCCAGCTCAAAAAAAGCCTCAAACTACACTTCCAACAGCATTGGCAATGTCCCTGCTTAAACCCAGACTAATCACCACCCGCTGTTCTTGCAAACTCTCCCTAAGCATTTCAATCATATACTCTACTAAGTGTATGAATTCTTGATGGGACTTAGCCCATAACTGTGTGCATTATTGTCTGACCGTATGATTTTGATGTTGTCTACTATGTGTTATCTAAGTTTGTAACCCTACTGAAAACAGCATATTATACTTATCTCTAAATATCGGTATTGTTCCTAATGTATATGTACTCTGCTTTCTGGAGCTTTTCTCCTTGGGCCTCCACTGGAAATAGACATATATTCAGTCGGACTTTCCTGGTAAACAAATGTAAAATAAACAAATAAATAAATAAATAAAAACAAGAACATTTTGAGAATTCACAGCTTGCTACCGACAGCAGCAAATCAGGTATGAGCTGCCTACAGCAGGTGATACTCGGTGAGCTGAAGATGTAGGGGATTACGTGCCCTTCTGGAAACACCATGCAGGGCTATTAAAGCCCTATTTTATGTAGTTAGGACAATGTTTGTTTTACTGCATTCATTTTGTTCGTTATCTTAGACTGTCAGTTGTCATGGAAAGATATCCAGTAAGAAGTATAAGAAATCTAAATCTAAAGCAGTATGGTTAGACAGAGTAACTGTCTGGAGGCAGGCCAGGTGCTGTGAGAAGCATGGGAGACAGAGAGATAGCAATAACAAAGGCAAAGTTTCTTCCTTATTACAAGTGGATATTAACAAAAACTGAAAGGTTATGAAAAGTCAAGATATTATAATTTGTTAAAGGTTTAATGGCCGATCTTCTAGCATTACAGGAAATGCTCTTGAGAACAGAGGAACATGGTAAATTAATCTGTGAGAGGTGGTACATTAGTGAATTTGCCATCTATACGGGTGCCAGGAGATGGGCAGTTGCATTGTTTCTGGCAAGGACTTTTCTGTTTGTAGTAAAGTAGATAATAAGTCATACTCACAGCAGATTTGTTAGTGTCAAGGGGGATATCAGGGATTTAAATGTACATTATTTAGTGTATATCTTCCAGCCAGGTTTATACAGGCAGAATTTAGGAATCCTATGAATACTGTAATGGACAAGAAATGTTCAGAATGGTCCAATAATCTTGTCTGTACCGAGAATGGGAAGGCATGTAGCTTGGTACATGAACTCCCTAGGGTTTACAGATGTTACTTCATTATTACAGATGTTACTTCATTACAACAGTATGGCTGTGTAGACATTCTACTCAGACACACAACTGGGTCCAATATTGACAAAGCATATATTCCATCTTAACATCAATATTTAGTGAATGCTTTTCAAATACATCAAATAGTGATCACAGATTATGCTTCAATTCAGTTTACATTAATATTTGGGTCTGGATTGAAGCTATATTAGCACTGGAGATCCCAGTCTATCTCTTTAAGAGAAATTAAGGAAAAAAGAACTTGGGGGAGATAACTGAGCTGAAAAAAATGTTTGCAGGAGAAGCCTCATTGATGGGTACTACTTGAAAATGATTGAAGCAGATCCAGCAATATCAGTTTAATGCTTTTACTGTCAATGTGGGACAAAATAAACTAGAATTTAAGACAAGAAAGACAGCAGTTATTTTACCTAGAGTTTAAATATCTTAATGGAGGTGAATAGTGTTAAAAAAGATCAACAATTTAAAGAAGGATATATAAAGTTTCTAGTTAGGAAACTTAGGAGGTTTAAAACATGGAATCAAAAATGTGTTTTTTTTCAAACTTCTGATTTTCATTGAAAGTTATCTGTGAATCTTTTGGCACCAAAAAGCCCAAACAATAGTGACAGAGATATATTCATCAGTAACAGGCTAGAACTATTGTTTCTCCAGAAGATATACCGAAAGTGTTTTGTGAGTAATATGGCAGCCTGTACACCTCTGAAATTGAGCACAATAGATTACAGAGGCTGCTCTCAGGCTACCTGAGCAAGGTAGAGTTAACCAAACTTTCAATAGAATAATCACAGCAACTCATGCAGCTAATAACCTCTCAAGAAATACTGAATATGATTAAGAAAATGGCAACCAGCAAAACTTGTGATTTGAATCAGTTTTAATGGATTTTTGGTTGAGAGCTAAAAAAGGCATTATCCTAACTCTGAATAAAGGTCTTTAATTTAGTCTTACAAGGAAAGCTGTGCCAGAATCTTCAAAGGAGACTGTTTGGTACAATTTATTTTTGCTGTTCTCTTATAAACTCATCTGATTATTAAATTGTTATTATAAGAGCTTCATGGCATTACCTGCAGCTTGGTTGGCTAGATTCATCCATGCTATATTGTAAATAGACCAATGTGGGTTTCTGGAAGGAAGGCTGACGTTTAACATTATATCTAAAACAGCATTAATTTTGGAAGATGCCCGTACCATGAATAAACATGTATTGTTAGTTAGCCTGAATGCAGAAATG
The DNA here is from genome assembly GCF_019279795.1 of Protopterus annectens. Classification (NCBI taxonomy): domain Eukaryota; kingdom Metazoa; phylum Chordata; order Ceratodontiformes; family Protopteridae; genus Protopterus; species Protopterus annectens. The sequence goes on along the minus strand of NC_056725.1, from coordinate 1,489,118,974 downwards.
CTTTTCACTGCTTGGAGTGGTATTACCTGTGACAGCTAATGCTAAAATTAGGATTGATCAAAAACTTCATAGATTTATTATTTTTTATGTATGATGATTGCTGGGCGAGTCAAAATAGGGGAAGCCACCTTAAGCAGTATACCCGTAATGAACAGTGTAACCCAGGGATAGGTCATGGGGAGTCTGTTGTTTGTGATATACTTTTTGGAGGTGCAGGCCAAAACCAGTGGGTTATGACTGACCAAGTTTGCAGATGACTGCAAGCTGGGCATTGTCATAAATTCCCCTTGTGTACTTCCTCCAAGAGGGTCTCACCCAAACAAATGACTGGTGCCAGAAACATGGCCTCAAACTGAATGCCAAAAATCCATCATCATCCCCTTTGAGGAGAGTGACATTCCCACAAAGTATCACATTAATAATAAGGTCCTAAGCATGTAATCAGTTGTGAGGGACTTGGACACCCATGTTGATAGCAAACTGACTTTTGACCTCCATATTGCCGTCATTGTAATGAAAGCTTCCTTCATGGCCCATCTCATTACTAAGAGTATCTCATCCAGGGACAAGGAGGTCATAACATCCCTGTATTCTTCCCTTATAAGACCCATTATAGAGTACAATGCCCCTTTCAGCATGTACTTCACAAAGCACATGCAGCAGCTGGAAAGACCACAGAGGTTCCTCACCAGGAGAATCCAAGGCCTCAAACATCTATGCTACACAGATAGGCTAAAAGCCCTATCCCTCTACTCAGTCTCATACTGACTCCTCAGATCTGGCATATAAAGCAATTTCAGACCCCACTTTGATGGGACTGCTGCATATCTGCAAGTCAAGCTCCACTCAAGTAACCCGCACGCACAACCTCAACCTGGTCTGTGACATCAGTAGGACTTGTTGGTGAGACAGATTTGTGTCCCAGAGACTCCCCTTTTGTGGAATAGACTCCCTCTCCACATCAAGCAGAGTACCTCATTAACCCTTTTTAAGTGCAACCTGGATAATTGAATGGGGAACAGAAAATACACACTTAGGATTCCATCTGTGTCCCTTCTGGACAGGGGCATCGGGTGCTGACTTGTCAGAACATGGGCTAAATTCTTGGCTAGGCCTGTAAGGGCCTGAGAGTCAATAGCCTTGTAACTTGCTATGATCCTACGATCCTATGAGAGAGTTAAAACCAAACTGGAACTTCCAAAAGTACTCACCTGAACTAACAGAACCATACAGAGATGTCCATTAACACTCAAGCTAACACTGTGACATACAGGAATAAAGCCATAACTAAGGCCCAGGTGATCTGGGATCATTTAGTGGCTCTGGCATCTGAGGAACTGGCAGGGAGGGTATTTGGCTTAGCATTTCCTGTGGGGAGGCATGAACCATAGAGGGAAATATCCCTCAGATGTAAAACAGATGAATATAGGGGAGGAGGGAGGAGGAACCAAGAGGTAGGTCATAAATCATAGATTATAGATCATGCCAAAAGACATGCATCTGGAGCATTTCTCCCCAGACCTCCACTGAAAATGAGCTCTGTACCAGTTAGACTTTCCTGGTAAACAAATTTTAAATAAATAAATAAAATAAAAATAAATGAAAAAAAATCCCCTTGTTGAAGCAGTGAATGGCATAACCCACCAGGACGTCCCTAGGTTCTACACTGAACCCAGTCTTGGAACATAAATAGTCTGGGGGTTGTAGGAGAGTTTGAGAGAACCCAGTAGTAATGGAAAGGAACATTGGGGTAAGCTGGAAAGAATGAAGGAGAAGAGGAGCAAAACATTTTGGCCATTAACTCCCATTCTTTTTGCCTTATACCTGGAACTCCTGACTGCTACTATCAGGCTTTGGTAGATATAAGGCTACACATTTCACTGAAAAGAAGATCTTTTTGTACGCACATATCTTCTTATTTATTTAGTGAACCCTGAAGAGATCTTGTAGAATTGTTTACTGAGCTCTTGAGGTTTCTGCTTTTTCCAAGGTACAAAATGAAATTATAAAAAAAAAATCATTCAGATAAATTACATACCCATTGAAACACTTAGATTCAAATAGCTGTACCTTTAGGTATTACTGTACATTAGATATCTTGGATATTGGTGTGAGTACTCTGTATGTGTCTCAGCTAAAAATAAATATTTAAAAGAGATATAGGTAGATCGAAATGGATACCACTTGAAATGGATCCAACATGTACAAGACCTGCATTGTTTTATTGACCCTTACATTATACCAGTTTGGTCTTTTCCAACTGAACCAGCCTCCTCATTGTTACAATAGCACAAGAGTTCAATGTTATACTATATCAGAGAGGGTGCAAAACGAAGGGCAGCTTGGGAAAGATTGACATTAGGAAAGGATATAAGTTGTTTTGGTGTGCAAAAACTGAAGGGGTGTTGGAGGCAGTGCAAAGGAACGACTGTATCAATTACAGAGCATGGAGTACTTACCTCTCTGCAAACAATTATTATTATTACTATAACAAGGGTTAGGGGACAAACCAGAAGTAATATTTTGGAGTTTGTTACATGGGAAAGAGGAACCTCCATATCTATTTATTAACACAGTATTAGTATTTAAGGATGGGTTAATCTCATTTTGGGAAAACTTGTTAGTCTCTATAGGGTATGATAAAAAGTGCTATAAGCTGAATTGAGCACTGGACAGCTGAAAGAGGAAAGGGATATGCATAGTGTGTTGGGAATAAATCAGAGATGTAGACCAGTGGATGACATGGGTCTCTGCCAATGATAGGTGTGATTTGAGGGATGAATGGTACTAAGAATTTAATGGTCTCCTAACATTAGGAATGGAAGTGAAGATATATGAGGTTTCAGGGAAGCCTTAGAACAGGTTTCCTTCTGTTTGAGGCTAGACAAGAAATCCACAAATCAAAGAAGTTAATTATAATATAACATAGGAATATAAAAGAGCTGAGACAAAAGGCTTCAAAGAATGTCACGAACTCTTGGGTGAAACTACTCTCAAGACAAATCATGTACTGGAACTGGATTAAAATTTGCAGATGGAAAAAAAAAATCTAGAAACTCTACATTCTTTACCTGGAAGTGCTTGAACAGATATTTCTGGTGAGAGTGTGGCATATGATCCCCTAGGTGCAAGAAAGCTGTTGGAGATATGAGGCTGAGGAGAGTGATAACTTGTCACATATATTTTGGTAGTGTTCTGTTTTCCAGAGTGCATAAATGAAAATCAAGAGATGTTAGTAGATTTAGCCACGTTCAGTATAAACTCCGGTGCTATTTTTTAACTCATGTTATGTTTATTGAGATTAAAACAAATATTACAAATGTAGCAATATAACTGAATGTTCATTTTACATGCATATAAAATTAAAGTAATGATGGAAATTTTAACTCCAAACTACACTATGTACATCATGTCTGAGATAAATTTAAGATATTCAAAATTTTACAATTCATAATAAACACTTTATTAACAAACACTTTAATTAAATTATTTATCAGTTCTTACAATGATTAAAAGATTGAATGTATCATTTTCTGGTACACATCTATAAGGGATAACACATCAGTCCATGTAGTCTTAGATAAGATGTTTGGAGATATTCTGCTTTTCTTTACACTGATCTGTTTGATGACTGGATCTTGAACAGAAGAAAATAATTCCACAAATTGTGGTGATGAAGAGTTTTTCCATCTTCTTGTTATGTTTTATAATTTTCTTCTTGCTACTGCTACCATTGTCCACATTGATAAGAGTTATCATTTGTCATTTTATAATTTTCTGATATATTTAGTAATACTAGATTTTTGTTGAAGAAAACCTATCAGTCCATAAAGGTTTGAAAAAATCTGCAATTTTATTCCAGTAGATATGTATAGAAGGAAAATCATAGAACATGTGTGACCAGTTTATAAGTTTGCATCACCAACATTCCATATTTATGTCCTTGCTAAATTTTGCCATTTTGTTGGGTGTTAAAAAGGCTCTGTGTAAAAATTTCCATATGAAAATATGCCAATAATATGTCCAAGAAGTGTTTTTACAGGCTTCAATAACTGAAGTTTAGTGTCATTATATTTATTGGCATTTTGGGTTAATGTGATATAATCCCAGAATTTGTTGTTTAGTTTATTATATATGAAAAGATTTTTATATAGTTTTGAAATCATATTTTCCATTTCAGATTTTACACTATTTCATTGAAATTCTGAAGAATTTTGGAATTTCTCTATGATGAGAATGTGGCAGTGTTAGTATTTTGTCTTGTGCAAGGAATGTAATATTTTGCTATTAAATCCAATCTTGTATATCTTAGATATATTCTGATATTATTGGTTGTATTGGTTTTATTTTTATGGCAATTTGACGGCTCACCATTAGACAATGGTACCAGCAGAGAAATTTTGTTTTCCCAATTGTCAAGTTATTGTTTAGAATTTTTCCCCAAAAAATATTTTGTTATTCCAAAGGGGCATAAGAGAGTGTTGAACCAAACTTTTAGATCAATATTACCTAATATTATGTTTTTAAAGGTTTTTAGGATATAGTTAACACAACTGGATCGTGAAAGAGAAGGGATGGTACATTGAATAAAGTTATACAGATCAATCAAAGGTGTTTATATTAGTATTATAAATTTTGTTGATTTTCATTTTATTGGCATTAATAGTAACAAAATGTAATATTTTCCAATTCAAGTTATAATTGTAATCTGACCAGTTAAGTATGAGTTGAACAACTGAAGGTTCAGCATAAGTTTCTATATCTGGAAAATTTATACCTCTTAAATTCCAGTGTCTAATCTTCTTCTTTTCCCAGTTAGGGGTCACCACAGCAGATCACCTGTCTGCTCATGATTGGCAGAAGAGTTTTACAGTGTTGAGTTCCCAGCCCGGTGCCCAACCTTCCATGGAAGGCACACACTCATACCTAGGGCCAATTTAGAGAGTCCAATCCACCTACAGCATGTCTTTGGGATATGGGAGGAAACCAGAGCACCCGGAGGAAGCCCACGCGACCACAGGGAGGACATGCAGACTTCACACAGAAGATACCCCAGCTGAGGATTGAACCGGAGAACCTTTTGCTGTGAGGCAACAATGCTCACCACTGCACCACCGTGGCCACCCAAATTCCAATGTCTAATATAATGTTGAAATTCTATCCTAATTGTTTCTGAAAACCAGAGGAAATGCAATCATTTACTGATTGTGTGTGTGTGTGCGTGTGTGTGTGTGTGTGTGTGTGTGTGTGTGTGTGTGTGTGTGTGTGTGTGTGTGTGTGTGTGTGTGTGGGTGCATGTGTGTGCATGTGTGTGTGTGTGTGTGTGTGTGTGTGTGTGTGTGTGTGTGTGTGTGTGTGTGTGTGTGTCTGAAGAGCTAAGACATTAAATATGTGTAAAAGTTTTGGAAATGAAGTCATTTTAATTAATTTTAATATATCTTCAAAGGTAATGATTACTATTCAGTGATTAGATTAGATAGTATCTTTATTTTTTTCATAGTCTGAATTTTTTGTTTCTTCTAAAATTTTCTTTATGATAATACCTAAGTATAATAAAGATGAAGATTATTTCAAAATAATGTTGTTTTGGTTTGTTTTTAGTGTTTAATAATTAGATTTAGCTCTTCTAGTATTTCTTTAGAGTTTAGCACTTTCATCCAGGAACTATGAACTTTCATACTAGTACCTGGACAAAAGCACTAATTTGTGATTAAATAAACTTATACAACTGTAACTTGCCCCCAGCTTCTGTTTCGTTTTTTTTTTGTTTTATTCTTGGCTTCATGTTTTCCATTTCTTTAGATTTTATTATAGTTATCATTATGTCGTCATCAAATAACATCATTTTAGAATTGTAATTTTCAGTAATTTCTATACTTCTTATTCTAATATTACACCATACTGATAATGGCAGAATTTCCCAATGCTATTCTTGCTTAATTATGATGGTCTTTACATGTGACTTCAAATCAAAATAAAATAAATCAACTATTAATGACACTTGCAAAAATACAACCAAAAGCTAGACAATGGAAGAATAAAAATTCTCTGAGAACAAGATAGATAATAGAATTGATGGTGGAATTTGTTAACTTGGATGTAGGAGCAACTTCTCGGGAGAAAAGTGACAGAGTGTGTGTGTGTGTGTGTGTGTGTGTGTGTGTGTGTGTGTGTGTGTGTGTGTGTGTGTGTAGATAAATGGTGGATATAGATCAGATATTGTGATAGGTAAGTCACCATATGTTGTTTAGTAGAAAGTAAGTGTGAACTCAAACCTCCAGCCAATTAACATGAATTGTTTAGCAGTTAGCATATAAAATATTTCATGGATTAATCTTGACTCTTCAATATTATAGAAAGTTATATAAAAACAGAGCAGGTGTCATATAGCTGTTGAAATAGTTTTATTAAAATGTTATTTCTTTTTTGTCTCTTTTACTTACATGTACCAAATTATAATTGTGTTTTGCTGTGTCTTAATGGAAAATAAAGTTAAACGTTTAAAACATCAGATAACATGTTAGAAACCTGAAGAATTCTTGATAAAAAACAGTAATTATAGACTTAGGAGGTACATAACTTAAATGAGGTATATTTCTACATAACCTCCAACAGTTTTGCATCCTTATCAGTGGGGAACATAAAACCACATTTTAATAAAACTTAGCAGAGATCGTATCCATGTGTTCTGTATTGGATGTATCAGATCTGAACCAACAGAGAGATGCATTAGACGCTATAAACCATATTAACGCTTCCACTTGTCATTAGCTGTAAAATTAATTTAAAATTAAAATCTAATCTTGGAGGTAAGGGGGGAGCTTATATATCTTCCTCAACATTACCCACATTATGTGCAGTCATCACAATCCTCATTTTCTACTCATTTAGATTAAAAAATGTTTGGCTATAGATACCCTTTGATTGAAAAAATAAGGCATTCTTAATAAATATAAACACACACACACGCACAAACACACACATACACACACACACACACACACACACACACACACACACACACACACAAACACACTAACTTCAAGGTCATATAATCATGGAGAAAGGAGAACAATTGGCACTTGTAAATCTGATCACTCCCTCTCTTCTGTGCTTAGGTGACTTCATAACTACTCTAAAATGAAGTCAAGAAGTGAAAAGAAGAAAAGCAAAATGCACAGCAAAATACAAAAACATAATTTGTTGTCATCTTGTTGAAATACCTACTAATAGTCAACAGGCTGGCAATTCAGCAAGTTCGATTTGATAAAAAAACCCAAATAAATTGAATCCAGTAACTGGTTGTGTTCCTTCTAGAACTATTAGGAGACATGGCAGACAATGAAACCAACATTATGGTCATATTCAAGAAAGAATCCAGTAAAACCTGAATTATGACTGAATACTGAATTATCTACATACTTATTCAATAAAAATCTAAATTTACCATATTATGACTATTACATGACAAGTTCACCAACAAAGAACTACTATGGCATTGTGAAGCCCAGGAAAGCCTGTTTGATGCATTAGTATGAACATAACAACATTTCAAAATTTAGGAGCCATGGAAAAAGAAGAGAATTCCATTACCCATGGTATTCCATATTGTTATACTTTTATGAGAAGGCACTTAATAGCTAGATGCAGCAAAAGCCATACTAGCTATCTAGCTGTACAGCAAATGATTGAAGGTTTAGCACTTATGGCTATATAACTCAACAGCTCTCCATAACCTTTCAAGTTACAAAAATTAAATTGGCTTGAATGAAAACATATGCTTTAACAAAAAAAACTAATTCATATATATCCAGGCTCAAAATGAAAACTTCAAATAAAACTATGTGCAAACTGAAATATATACCATAATCAGTTTCAGTTAACTTCTTCAAGAATCATGGATTTTCAAGCTGAAAGACACAATTAATCACAGTAACACTGCCATATAAAAAGCCTGATATTTAATTACATTATAGTTGTCTGATGGCAGGAGACAATAATCCTATCTCGTCTGCCCGTTTAAGTATCTTGACATTCTTCCTCCCCCATTCCTCCCTTACCCCTTTTCTACTTGTCTCACGCCATCTTAAATGCCTCTATGCCTTCCCTGTCCACCACCCATTTCTATATTCCATTTCATGAGGCTATAACCCACTCTCTGTGAAACAGAACTTTTGAAGTTCCAAGGAATAACTTGTTTCCTACAATTTCCTTCCTGTGCCCTCTCCTTGCCCATCTATCTCTTTCATTAAGAATGACCACTTCATATCTCCATGACATGATTTTATGCACCAGCATCTGGTCCCTCCTCTCTTCTGATTTTTGTTGATAAAATGTAGCTCCTCTAGCCTCTGGTCATTTTCATCATCTCACCAAGATATCCTGTGATTTGTAAGAGATGAAAAAACATACAAGATCACACTTAAAATACAAAGGAAACAGCTATAGTAAGCCTGGTAATAAGTTTCCAATTAAGCCCACAGATTAAGCAAATGTCATATAATTGTTACATGTAGCAGAGTCACAACACATACCAGGAATCTTAAAGTAATATCCTGCACAGACAGTTTAATTTCAGCACCATTGTACAACTCTTCTCCACTCTTCAGCCTTCAAGTACAACATACTAGCAATAAAGTCAATACATTAATTAATCATTGCAAGTAGTTGAACCAGAGAAGTAACTCTAGACTACAGTTATGTGTTGACTAAATGAAAGAGAATGCAAATTCTGAAGTGTGCTCCTTGTTGTCTGCCTCCTTTACACTCCTGCACTGCTATTACCTTAAGCAACTCAGTAGACTGCATGCAGATGGTTTTTTTGGGGAAACAGCACTAATCAGCTACTGCTTTTATACACTGAGCAAACTAAAGCTAGTAGAAAGGCAATAAACCCAAAGGTGATAACAAGAAAATGACAGAAAGGTAAGAAATACTATCATGATATCCCTAAGAAGCTGCAGGAAATAACTTTGATGTTACACCTCTCCTCAAAGATATACAGTTATGGCAAATATACAGATCTTCTTTGGGGAGAATTATGTAACCGTAAATCATAACATTTGCATAGACTCCCAAGGAATATTAACATATCCACAGAAGACAGACAGTTACAGGATATCTTGCAGCATAGTTATACCAAAAGTTCCCCAACCCATGGATTACGCACTAAGTTACAATGTTTTTGTGAAAGTGTGTACAGTAAACCATAGGGATGCTTCTAAACAGCCTGAGCAGAAACATTTCAGAAATAATTTGTCTATACGACTTAACACCTCAATACTATTCCCACAACTCTTAATGTGCCTTACACTTGCCATAGCAAAAAGACAACACAAGGGAACTACCACTTAGACTGTTTACTTATATGGTATTTTGGCTTAACCATTTTCTAAAAGATTAATACTAAAAACAGTGAGATGAAAACCTGAAAAAAAACACCCAATTTATTTTCCGAAAGACTAGCTTACTCCACCCACTTGTAGGCTTCTGCCACCATACATCCCTAAATTATATATACCAACTCCACACCTGCACCCCAGAGGAGAAAAGAGCAAAAACCCATAAAAAGTACACTGGTGATTCATACTATACAACACATTGCAGTGAAACGTCTCACATTAAATTTTCACACTTAAGCTGGTCGTCAGAAAGGTCAGCAATGAACTATGGGCAAGCCCATTTAGACACAGTCTGATTATTGAGTGGTAGGCTTTATTTTCCATTTTTGTGTGAACCAAAAAGCTAATCAGTCTTTCTGAATTAAATTGTCCTCCTATTATAATGTATTGACGTTGCCCAGATTAAGAACTAATGCCAGTACAGTCCTAGATAAAAGACTGACTTGTCATTAGTTCACCCTTTCATTGTAGCATACCAACTAAGACGGATTATATATAAAATCTTGTAATTCTGAAATCCTTCAACCAGAAGTAACAGCAATAGGGAGTGCTTATGTGTTTTTAAATCCTCTGTGTCTGCAAGTTCAAAGGGTGGTAAAGTCAGTTTACCTAACATAAATTTTAAATCCCAAAGGGAAACAAACATTTACTCTTGGTAGTTGTAAATGAAGAAGCCCTTTAGAAGGGCTTTAACACAAGTTTAAGTTGCTATCAGAGTAGCAGCTGGACTAGCGTAAACTGCAGATATATAAACTTCAGTTTGATGAGTGAGACAAATACATGAATTGTTAAGAAAATGTAAGTGGCTTCTTGGTATCATAGAATATAAAGGATTTAAATATTGTGACATAGCCAAGAAACAAAATGTCTTTAAATTTGGTAAGTAAAATATTGTCATATTAGATATTTCAGCATCCTTTAAGTTTAAGGCTTGTTAAGTAAAGGAGCTCATATTAGAACTTGAGATTATCGCTTCCAAGCTAACAGATTCAAGGTTTTGAAAATGGAAGGTAATACCTTGACCGGTTCTGACAATAAATACTTGTACACAAGTAATGGCCATGGTGGAAAATAAATCAGGCTCATTAGCTGAGAATATCTTGGTTAATGTGGCTAAAGATAACTATCAGAATTAGGTGTGGATATGTCCTGTAGCATTAGAATAGTATCTCATAAAGTAGGGAAAAATGAGGGAAATAACTCTTGAGCTCAGAGTCCACAGAAAAGAGAAAAAATATCTTTATTAAAATCTGCCTCTTGAGATATGAGAGAACAAACTTTTGAGTTGGTTGTTGTGGGGTGTATAATGAAGAGGATGATTTTACAGAGATCCTACATCTCTGAAGGATGCTGACGTACCCATAGATTCAGCTTTAGGACCAAGATTACTTTTTGCTTAAAACAGTTGCTAGTTGATAACCAAATGTATAAACTTGTAATATGTGCTGCCATAGTTAATGGTTGCCTTCTTTACAGTGGTTGAATATCCAGTTTCTCTCCCCCTCAAACTTCCCTTAGGAAATACCATTAAATATAACTCCCCCTGCTATCATTACGGAACAGGTCCTTAGCATTCTATCTCTAGGGCCAAGACCTAGACTAATATTCCATGATGCCTTCTAAATAGCATGAAACATGTCCTATCAGCCTCTTTGGAATTGCTATTTAACTGTAGCCTCCTAATAGTCTTTGTGCCTCATGCATGGAAAACAGCAACAGTCATCCTTCTGCACAAAGGTGGGCTATCTACAGACCCTGGAAACTACAAACCCATAAGTCTCACTATTCTCATATGCAAAGCCATGGAAAGAATTATCATGGAAATGATCAGTAATGATAGAGTAAACCTCCAGAGACTGGAACCAACCTAATTTGGCTTCATTAAGGGCAGGTCCTGCCTACCCACCCTGGTGGACTTCTTTGAAAAGGTCACCAAATCAATGGTTGAGGGTAAAATGGTTCACACTGCCTACCTTGACCTGGCCAAGGCATTTAACACAATACCCTACTCAGGCATTATTGACAAACTCAAGAGATTAGGTACAAATCCTTATGTCACCCGTTGGATAGCCAACTGTCTCACAGAGAGGACCCAGAAAGTTAGAACTGGGGAGTTCACCTCTACAAAGAGGCCAGTCATAAGTAGAGTTCCACAGGGATCAGTCGTGAGGTCACTCCTTTTTGGCATTTACTTCTTTGAAGTCAAGGCCAATGTCAATGGCCTCTGGCTGACTAAATCTGCAGAAGACTGCAAATTAGGAGATGTAATTAAATCCCACACTGACATGTATGTTCTCCAAGAAGGGCTGACACAGACCTACAACTTGTGTTAGAGACACAGACTAAAATTAAACACCAAGAAATGCATAATAATATCCTTTGTGAAGTCATCCACCCCTGGTAACTATCATATTGACAACACACCCCTTAGAGTTGACCCAGTAGTCAGGGACTTAGAGACACACATAGACAGTAATCTAGCCTTTGGCCATCATGTGTCTACAGTAATGAGGAAATAATTCTATGTTGTGCAACTTATAAACAAAGGTATGTCATCTAGATCCAAGGAAGTCATTGTTCCACTGAATTTGGCATTCATCAGCCCTATCATTGAGTACAATGCCCCCTTTGGTATGTACCTAACCAGGCATATCCAGCAACTGGAACATCCACACATCACTAAAAGAATACAGGTGTAAGTAATGTGTTATATGCAGACTGCCTCAAGGTCTCATCCTTGTATTCTGTCTCCTACAGACTATTGAGGGAAGAGCTATGCCTGGCATACAGGGCATTGTCAGACCCCACTCTGATGGACTTCCTGCATATCCACAAAACAAACAGCACCAGAATTACTCATTCTAAAGTCTTAAACCTTGCCTGTGATATAAATAGGACCTGCTAGAGAAATAGGTATGTATCCCAGAGGCTACTCCATCTCTGGAACAGGCTCCCCATCCATGTGAAGCAAAAATCCTCCCTTACCCAATTCAAGTGTAACTTGGGCAATTGGATGGGGAACAAAAAATTCATCCCTGGTTTGACACCGATGTCTGTAATAGACATGGACAGCCTGTAAATGGTTCATCTCCCAGGCCCCTGCTTGTAAATGTATCATCTCCCAAGCCCCTGCTTACACTTATCAAGGATACCAGAAGTTGTCAGAGATTTGGGATATATGGCTAGGCTTAAAAAGGCCCTTGTTGTCGTTAGCCTAATAAACACCTATGAACCTATAGACCTACTTATGTATGTATCATGTTACTATAGTAGTGCATGCAATGCTTTCATTCTGGCTTAAACTTGTCCTTGAAAGCCGTGAGAGCCCTGTTCACTGATTTTGTCTCCTTCAACTTCATGTAAAGTGACTTCAAATTATATAAATCACTCTGACCTGAGTGGTTGATGACGTTGGCTCTCCAAGCATAATCCTAAGACTCTGTTCTTAGGTATTACTTTATGGATGGTGGAAGTGGTTTCTATGGATCAGATATTCATATATGCCTACCACAGGAATTCCTTTTTCATGCATTTAAGGAAGAGGCTTCAGAGTCATATTCCTACATGAATATATATAGTTATTAATTTAGAGAGATATGATAACTGCACACCTGATCTTTGTCTTTTTTTAAATAAAAGCAATATACTAGTAAGCTAAAAAGTACCTGTAGTACTGCTTTGTTTATTAGAGTTTGAGCACTTGAAGTGATGTTGTCTGTGGAGCAAGTTGACCTTGAGGCCTCAGAACTAATTCTATCGCATCACTCACTCATATCTGGAACTATTTCATTTCTATTTGGTCGATTTGCTATATACTGTTTTTGTTCAATAAACTGTTGAAAAGAAGATCCTTAGTAGAGACTGAGATGCCAGGAATTCCTCTGTGTCTGTTATTGATGACTGTGTCAGCAGACACCTACCTATGGCTCTCTACTCTTATGGTAAGTGGGCTGCCTTGCTGTGTGTGTGTGTGTGTGTGTGTGTGTGTGTGTGTGTGTGTGTGTGTGTGTGTGTGTGTGTGTGTGCAGTCAAGTTGCTGACTGTTCTCTGAACTTTCTTGCAGATTCTGTGTTGATCACCAGCTGCAGTGATTTGTTGTAAAAGCTCCAGCTAGACATTCACAAAAGACCCTTAACTTTAGTGCATGTGACACCCAACAGTAGGATGAGGCCCGCACAGCCCATCCCTCAGGATCTCAGTGCACTGTCCTATTATTACCTACATAAATTTTTTCTATGTAGGTTTGTGTGGAGGTCCCCCAACTGTCTCTAATACCTTTGTCTTTCAGGTACAGCACCATGATACAGATGTAGTAAAAGGAGGCCTATAACTGCAACAAAGGCCCATTGACCATCCTCTCCTACGGTATTCCTAGAGGCAAACAAGCCATTCATGTTTGTTATAAACCCCTGTGGAGCATTAACAGGCCAGCAGGCTTAGTCAGTATTACTATAGGCCCTTTTCACCCCTCTACTTAAACAAACACACACACACACACACACACACACACACACACACACACACACACACACACACACACACACTTCCCCAAAGCTTATGTCCATCAAAGGAGGTGATTCTAAAAGGTACTTGGCACACCAGTCAAGCGGTCACACCATGGTGGGCTATAGACTACAAGGTCTGCTATAATGATGTCCCTTGTAGACCCGGGTGACAAGTTCTTCCCTCTTCACAATAGAAAAAAAAGTAAAGTTGAACTGTCCCTTCAGCAGACAAATCCGTGCTATTCAAAGGTCTCACAGAGAATAGTGTTCCCCAAGCAGCTGTAACCTAACCCTCAATTATGGGACACCACAGTATATACAGTAACGTATGTCAGTTACAGAATCAGACAGAAAACTTCACAACATGGTTATCAAAGAAATATAGGGAACACACAGTCCTTGGCCTAAGCTAAGGCCTTTATCTCCCATTTACTACAGCACACACAGCAAACCTTCATGTGTTGTAATTAAACTAGTACACACCATCAGTAAGTGTCATGTGTATCAGGAAACCCCTACTCCTGTTCACGCTACTACAGAGAGAATTCACCTCTTGTCAGCTACACCCAGTACTTCAGTCTCCTACCCCAACACAGTTTCAGGTAGTCAACAAACAACATACACCTGCAGAATTTGCACACTGCATTAAAAATAATGTGCAGGCACTGCTTCCTGGACATTTATATCAAGTGAAATGTTGTGTAACCAACAGATTTTCAGCTTCTCAGACCTCTATAGCCACTCTATAGGTTGCTCTTCAGCAAACATCTGCAACTTGATGAGCACGCTAATGGCTGTGGACATTTTTATTGTGCAGTTTTGAGGCTTCTAACATAGTCATTATGGAATTAAGTGTTGTTGTTGTTGTTGTGTCTTTCGTCTTTTCCCGGTTAGGGGTCGCCATTATGGAATTAAGTGTAGTTACAGCAAATGTTTATGAACTGCAGTTTTATATCATTACACACCTGATCAAGGATGCACTAAGAGGCATGTTCAACATCATGCCTCTTAAATGGATACCCAGAAAGTGTAGTTTTCATGCATGGGTGGATGAATGATTCCAGTGAGTATGTGGATAAAATTATTGTATTATTATGGCCTGTAGAGGTGCTAAAATGACAAAATAAACATATGTAGTTGCTTTGCTGCTGTTACATTCCTTCTGTGTCACAGTTTACACTGCAGCGCCATCCTGTCACACCACTTATATTGATGTTATGTTATAGTGGCTGTGATGCCCATGCCCTGGCCCAGCAATCAAGGAGACTCAATCCTCACCACTAACACCAGTGAGGGACGTCCCATATAGGAGAAAAGGATAACAAATACACACTGTAAAGTGCAATGTCCCTTAACAGCACACAGAGATCACAGTCAGTCCAGGGCTGATCACTCCCTTGCTCTCCAAGTCACCAATAAGACTCCCCACTAGCACAGCTAAAGGGTCCAGATCTCAGCCTAGTGGGCAAGCTAAGACCTCCAGCACCCTCTCTGTCCAACCAGTGCTTCACATCCCTGCCCAAGTAGCTCACACACACACACACACACACACACACACACACACACACACACACACACACACACACACACACACACACACATTTTGAGAAGAGTTTATACAACCACACAGACACTCCTGGGGAAGGCTGGCACAAGTTATCCAGCTGCGGCCCTTTTCTTCAGACTATACGGTAGTACCACTTGCCACCATCCACTAATATTTATCAGCTACTCAAAGGCCCTTAAAAGGGTGTCCAATTATTACTGTGCAATATTATTATCCAATCGGTAGTATAGCCCACAGCTAAAGCTATTAGAGTGGCTTTGTATAGTTTTTCCAAAGCCATGCAAGTACTCTTAAGAGCTTACATTGTCTCTACACAAAACAGCCACAGTTAAAAGGGTTTAAAAATATTTAATAATAAATAATTAAAAACACAAGACAATACTTTTTTACTACACAGTGCTAGTCAAGTGTTCAGAGATCACAGATAAATACTTAAAATAATTCAGTAGTACAGTTCTGACATCACTGAAAACAACTTAATCTAATCTTTCTAGTTTCTAGGTATTACTAAGAGAAAACACAAGTCTAAGATCAACTTACATCTAGAAACAGGCAGAGTGCTGATGAGTTGGATGGTCAAGACAAAAATGCTTAATGCTGTCTGATTCTCTTTGTTTTTAAAATCACATTCCTGGTTCCCCATTACATCATTCTTCACACTTCCCTGGGTTTCCAGGCTAACATAAACTATGTTTACATTCTTAACATCTCATTTTGTTATCTTGAAGCTGGTCAGGAAGCAGAACAATAAAAATACATTTGCATGTTTAAATCTAGCAATTTAACTCTTGGTTAAAACAATAGAAAGAATGTCTTCACCTAGACTGGCTGGAGCTGACTTTAGATCAAAGGGTCACAACATGTTTTACTTGGTCAGCAGAGAGCACTGTTGTGACATTTTTTTTTCAATTCCACATTTAACAGCAGATTTTCCATTTAAGACATCAAGCCTGTGGCCCACATTAATATTTACAAATGACAGAATTATCTATAAAATTCTATCCGGCTAGGCTGGCAGCCTTCACATCCCCCCACCCCCGGAGAACTCAAGCTAGTTTTTCAAGTGACCCTTGAAAAACGCTGCTTTAGAGAGTTTGGTCTATCTGAGTATACCTTACCCCGTCCCCTGTCTTGAGATCTCATCTGCATTGGTATTGCTAATCCCACTGCGGTGCTGCCCTGACATATCATATGCTTGCAACCCCAGGCTCCATCTTAGCAACTTGGAATTTTGCTAGCTGGCTCTGTGTAACCATGTTAGGGGGTTGTAATCTGTCATAACAGTGAATTTCCTTCCATACAGATAAGGCTGAAGTTTCTGCAGTGCCCACACTATGGCTAGACATTCCTTTTCTACAGCTGCATACCAATTCCTCTCTGGGTTGGAGCCTATGACTGAGATAAACCACTGGGTGCTCTTCTCCCTCTGAAGAAATCTGGCTACATACAGCCCCCACCCCATGGTTCGAAGCATCCACCTGCACAACAAATTCTTTGCTGTAATCTGGACTGGCTAATACAGGTGGTCCTCCCAAAGCTTCTTTAAGCTTCTGGAATGCCTGCTCACATCCTGGGGTCCACACTACCTTATCTGGCCTGTTCTTCCTTGTCAGGTCTGTGAGGGGAGCAGCTATGGTACTATAACTGGGGATGAACTTTCTGTAGTACCCTGCTGTCACTAAAAACGCCCTCACATGCTTTTTGGTAACGGGTGCAGGCCATGCCTTAATGGCTTCCACTTTGGCAGGTTCTGGCCTTATCGTACCACTCCCCACTCTATGTCCTAAGTAGGAGACCTCTGCCATACCCACCTG
The DNA here is from genome assembly GCF_019279795.1 of Protopterus annectens. Classification (NCBI taxonomy): domain Eukaryota; kingdom Metazoa; phylum Chordata; order Ceratodontiformes; family Protopteridae; genus Protopterus; species Protopterus annectens. The sequence goes on along the minus strand of NC_056725.1, from coordinate 1,489,101,687 downwards.
ACATTTGCTTGGCTTAATGGTCAACCGTGCCCTCTGTTGTCTGCCCAGCACCTCCCTGACCTGCTGAAGGTGCTCTGGCCAGGAATGGCTGTAGATGGCAATATCATCTAGGCAAGCAAGGGCAAACCCTCCTGCTCCTGCTAGGATATGATCTACTAGCCTCTGGAAAGTCACTGGGGCATTTGTCATCCCAAAAGGCATCTTTGTGAACTCATACAAGCCAAAAGGAGTCACAAATGCTGACTTCTCTCTAACACTGGGAGTCAAGGGCACCTGCCAGTAACCCTTAGTAAGATCAATGGTTGTAAAATACTTAGCCCCACCCAGCTGCTCTAGGGCCTCATCTGTCCTAGGCATGGGGTAAGCATCTGACTCTGTGTGACTAATTTCCTGTAGTCCACACAGAACCTAGTGCTGCCATCCTTCTTTGGCATCAGCACCACTGGGGAGGCCCAGGGACTGTTGGACTCTTGAAACATCCCTAGTTCCAACATCTCCTGTAACTCCTCTTTCAGAGTCTGATTGACTCTCTCAGGTACTCTATAAGGGGCCTGCCTAGTAGGCATTTGTGGTCATGTATTCACCTGGTGCTGCCCCAGGTGGGAGCACCCTGGTTTCTCAGTGAACATGTCTCCAAATTCCTGCAACACTGCTCGGATTTCTCAAACCTGGGTAGGAGATAGCTACTGGGACTTTGCTACCTCTTCCACTGAGGTGTCAGCCTGAACCTCACTCAGGAGATCAGTCCCCAGATCTGCCTCAAACTCCTCCTGCAATCCACTGCAAATGCTCAGCAGAAGGTCTTCCCTATCATGGTAAGGTTTCATCATGTTAACATGGTACAATGTGTGTCCCTGCCTTCTGCCTAGCAGTTCCAACATATAGTTAACATCACTTACCTTTCTTACCACCTTGTAAGGTCCCACCCATGCTGCTTGCAGCTTGTTGTGACTGACAGGAATGAGAACCATTACTTGCTGCCCCACAGCATACTCTCTAGCTCGAGCATTCCTGTCACACCACACCTTTTTCTGTTGTTGGGCTTCTGCCAGGTTCTCCTGAGGCAAGCCCATGAGTTCCCTGAGCCTTGTCCTGATGTTTAGGATGTAAGCCACAACAGACCCCTTGTGAGACTCACACTCACCTTCCCACTCATCTCAAATTAAATCTAGAGGTCCCCTCACCCTATGCCCATACAGCAACTCGAAGGGTGAAAAACCTGTGGATTCCTGGGGAACTGCGCTGTAAGCAAACAACAGATGGGGCAAATATTTGTCCCACTCCCTCTTAAACTGATCTACAAATGCCCGTAGCATGGACTTGATTGTAGAGTTTAATGTCTCAGCAAGACCATTAGTCTGGGAATGGTAGGGGGTGGTCTTCATGTAGTTCACCCCACAGGACTTCCACAGACAAGCCAGCAGGTCTGACATGAAATTGGCACATCTGTCAGTCAGTATTTCTTTTGGGATACCTACCCTGCTGAAAATCTCTAACAAAGCATTTGCCACCTTCTCTGCCTCAATGGAGGACAAAGCCACTGTCTCAGGGTATCGTGTAGCATAATCCATTACCACTAGGATATACATTTTCCCTGTGGAACTTGGGGTATTCAGAGGACTCACAATATCCATAGCTACCCTCTGAAATGATTCCTCAATCACAGGCAAAGGCATCAAAGGAGCTCTCACCTTGTCTTCTGCCTTGCCTACCTTTTGGCACTACTCACAGGTCCTGCAGTACCTTGTTACATCTCTGGAAATTCCAGGCCAATGGAAGTTCTGCATAATATACCTCTTTGTACATTTTATGCCCATATGACCTGCAAAGGAATATCATGGGCTATGGCTGGAAGTGCCAGTCGTTAGGCTCTAGGCACTACCAACTGCTGTACTCTCTCACCTTCAAACCCTCCCAAGGGGGTCCACTCTCTGTATAGTAACCCTTTGTCCCAGTATACAGATTCCACCTTTCCTTGAGAATCAGGTACCTCCATAGCTACCTGCCTCAGGCCTTGCAATGTAGGGTCTGAGAGCTGAGTCTGTCTCAACTCTCTCCTTGTAACCCTTCCCAGCTCCCCTTCCACAGGAAGTCTGGCATCCTCTGACAGTGGTGACTCACTGTCAGCCTGGGTACTACTACTCACCTCTGCCTTTGCAGTCACTCTGTCCAAGGGAACATCAGTACCACCAAGCAGCTGTGGCTCACCTTCAGTCTCACTGCTACAGGGTAGCTCCCTCCCTGAAGTAACCACCTCACTAGTCCTGGCTGCAAGTATGCAGTCTGTCTGGGGCTCCCCCAGGCTACTAGACCCACATGCTTGTCTCTTAGCCTGGCTGCATGTAACTGCATTAGCACATGGTACTGCCTCATCCAAATCCTTACCTATCAAGACATCTGGAGGATCATAGTTCAGTACTCTTGTTGGCTCAAGACAGCCTACTATTGGCATTTTGTCTTTTCCACTTACTGGCTCTCTCACCTTTTGTTCCCCACCTTGCCTCCATGGACATATGTATGCCACATGGCGACACTGGTTGCATTCAAAACATTTAACCCTAGGTCCTGGATGTGTACCTGGACTAGTGGCTTCCCCCGCTATTAGCAGATTTTGTTGGGGCAGTCTGTGCTGCCCACCATGGGTTCCTTTAGATCCAGGAGTGGTACTGGGGGTCCCTTTCCTGTGCAGGGATGCCCTTCTTGCTAGGTATAGGTCTCCCTTCTTCCCCAACTCATTTGAAGTAGCACATTATCGATCAGCTAACCAGATCCTCATGTCCTCAGGCAAAGTGCAAAGGGCTTGTTCCTTCACCAAAAGGTCTGCCAGCCCTTCAAAAGTGGTGACTTGACATCCACTCACCCACCTATGAAAATAAGTGCTCAGTTCAGCAACATATTCACACACACTTTCATCTGTCTTGTGTCTAGGCTCACAAAACTTTTTCCTATACGTTTCAGGTGTTAAGTTAAAACATTTTAACAAGTGACTTTTAACAGCAGTATAATCAAAATATTCATAATCAGCAAGTTTAGATAACACAGTTATAGCTTTACCATGGAGTAAGGGGGTCAGGAACCGTACCCAGAGCCTTTGGTCAACATCATACTGTTTACAGACCCTCTGAAACATATGAATGAAACTATCAAAATTACCCCCCTCTTTAAACTGTGGAAGAAATTTACTGACCATTTGTGCTTCTGGGGTCCAGTTACTCCCCTCCCCATTACCTCCATGACTCTGGTGAAGAGTCAGCATCTCCATTTCATACTGCCTCTGCCGATCCTTTTCCTCAGCTTCTAGGCATAGCAGTTTCTCATTCTCCTCAGCCTACAAATGTCACAGTTTCTCCTGGTCCTCACTCTCTAGGCACTTCAGTCTCTCAGCTGCTTCTATTTCCAAATGCCTGGCCTCCAACTCAAGTCTCTTTAGCTGCTGATGGATTTTAAGTCCTCTGCAGAAAGGTTGAGCTGTTCATTCTCGGAGTGTGGTACATCTCCACTGCCACTCTAATCGTCCTCCTGATTGCTGTTTTCTGATGCAACTGTGACCACAGCTGCAATCATGTCTGCCTTAGTCAGGTTTCCTTGCAACAGTCCCTTAGCCTGGGACATCTCAGCCATCAGGCTCCTTGTCAGCTTTCCATACTCCTCTGCTGACATGCTGCCTGCTCTCCCCGACTAACTAAGCTAACAAAAGAAATAAAACAATTGTGATCTGAACTCCAAGTATTCACTGTGTGGTTGATTTAGAATACAAAACACATTCAGTGATCACTGCACACAAGCTACAGGAATTCACTCTACCCTCACCACTACAAGCCAATTAGTATTTGCCAACCAATTAATAAGCAGTGTGGATATCCCACCACTGCCACCGATTAATATGTGATGCCCATACACTGGCCCAGCAATCAAGAAGCCTCACCACTAGCACCAGTGAAGAGCATCCATATAGGGAAAGGATAATAAATACACACACAGTAAAGTACAATTTCCCTTAAGAGCACACAGAGATCACAGTCAGTCTGGGGCTGGTTTATCCCTTTCTCTCCAGGTCCCCAATAATACTCCCCACTGGCAGAGCTATAGGGTCCAGATCTCAGCCTAGTGGGCTAGCTAAAACCTCCAGCACCCTCTCTGTCCAACCAGTGCTTCATGTCCCTGCCCAAGTAGCTGACACACACGCACTTTGACATAAGAGTTATATACAACCACACAGACACTCCTGGGGAAGGCTGGCACAGGTTCTCTGGCTGTGCCCCTTTTACCCAGACTATATGGTAGTATCACTTGCCACCACCCACTAATATTTATCAGCTACTCAAAGGCCTTTATTAAAGGGTGTCCAATTATTACTGTGCAATATTATTATCCAAATGGTAAGTATGACTGAACAGCAAAGATTATTTGGAGTGCCTTGGTACAGTATCACTATATATATGCAATGTACTTTAGAGCTTAAATTATCTCTACACAAAACAGCCACAGTTGAAAGGTTTAAAAAATATTTAATAATAAATAATAAAAACACAAGACAATACTTCTTACTACACAGTGCTAGTCAAGACTTCAGAGATCACAGAGAAATGTTTAAAATAATGCAGTATAAAATGTTCTGACATCACAGCAAAACACTTAGTCTAATCTTCCTAATTCCTACCTATTTCTAAGAGAAACACTAAAGTCTAAGATCCTGCTTACATACAGACACAGGCAGAGTGCTGAGTTGGATGTTCTCAAGACAAATGCTCTAATGTTCTCATTCTTTCTGTCCTTAAATTGATAACACACTACCACTGATTTATTTAAGATTACATAATTTCTTTCTGGTTCCCAGGCTAACAAACTGTCAGAGGTTACTAGCCCTTGATCTTGCAGCTGGTCAGGAAGCCAGAACAATAAAAGAAATTATACATGCAAATTCTAGCCATTAACTCTGGCCTCAAAACAATAGGCAGAATTCCTTCATCCAGACATATTGGCTCCGGGTTTTAACATAAAAGAATTGACTTGTCAGCTTTGTTACAGCATAGTGCACTGTTGTTGCAGTTTTGCAGTTCAATATCCAATGCAATCTTTCCACATTTAAGAGAACAAGTCTGTGGCTTACATTAACATTTACAAATGACAGAATTATCTACTGAATTCTATCTGGCTAGGCTGGCAGCCTTTACCTATCTTCACATCATAATTTATTGCCACAGCTATAGTCTTGTCTTAGTTTATTCTATAGTCAGAGAATATTCTGGATATCTGTAGCTGCCTAGATAATTCCCCATCGTTGTCTTTGGGCCTTAATAAGTTAATATGTTGTTCATGTGCAACATTTTTATTTAATGGCCGAAACTGTTGTATTCTCTAATAAATGACTGTCTAATAGTATCGGTCAAAATTTCTTAATGAAACATAAACAAAATAATAGACACAGGCACATCCCTCTATAGTAACCTCAACAGAGCAAAGGGGTTCAAAAGACCAATATGCATCATGACTTTTGCTGTACATCCTTGATATATTTCAAAATGCTGCAACACAAAGTCTTCCATTACCTCAAATTTTGGAGGTGTTTGCTTTAATTATTATTATATATATATATATATATATATATATATATATATATATATATATATATATATATACCATTATACCATACTGAATGTTTTTTCAGCAACTAAACTTAGAATGGCTACTTGCTTTTCCCTTCCCCTTTAAGCATCACTTAAGTACATCAAAGTTGTTACTATAGCACTGAAAATTTGCAGTCACCTCACAAATCTACACTAGTGCCACTCTACAAAAAAAAAAAAAAACACATATTTTGCCAGCTGAGTAGCAGGCAATGAAGCAAATATTTTATTATTTTATTGTCATGATGAAGTCCAGATATTTGTCTGTACAAGGTTTTCAGTTGCGGGTCCACTCTTTCTGAATTACCACTAGCACTGCATCATTCCAAGATCATGGCATATTTTTTTATTAAAATGGGATTAAAAATCCTTGCTATCAGAGGGAACATCTCTTCTTTGTTTATAGGTTTGTAGGCAAGTACTGGGCAATCAGTCTGTGACCATTACAAGCCCAGTCAAAAAACACCAATCAAATGCTTTCTCTAGCCTCAAGGAGGGCAAGACAAATTAGACCAGGAGAGAATTTGAGGCTGCCCATTCAATTATCTAGGTTTACCTTGAAGATGGCAAGGGTGCTATTTTGTTTACTATGTAGTAGAAGTTTGTTCTACAGGTAATGAATATGTTGGGATATGAATATTTATGCCATGTCTCATTTATCTGCTGATGAACATTTAATTCCTTTAACTGAGTATGTGAAGTATCATTAGTTCTTCAAAGGAATAGGAAGTCAAATAGAGTTGAATCTTTTGTAACTCGAAAGACTAGTCACAGATATCCACAGAGGAGTTTATAAGAGACTGAGTACAGGGAAAGGGTTGCCAGTCTGTCCTGATAACTGAGCTTTTTGAGGGCACTGATATTCTGGCTATGAATCTCTAAGGTCTTTCAAGTTGTGTCATATGCTTAGATAAATACACGTCAAACGGTACATTATATTCAATAATTATTCTGATAAAATATGAGTAAAGAGGAAGTAAGCATTCTTTGAATCTAGTGGAGATACCATTGGAAATTAGATGAACAAGATAAAAGGCTTTCTGAACTACTGTGAAGACATGATGTTCAAATAATAATGAATTACCAACAAGAGTACTCAGATCCCTCACAACAGTGTCTGATTGGAGGACTATATAGTAAGTGAAACTGTTTTGTTTACCAAAATGACACATTTTTTTTACATTTAATTTGAGACCATTGTCCCTACACCAGTTGTTAACATGGTCTAACCCATGTTGGAGCAGTTGTGAGTCAGTTGAAGATTGAATAACAGCACCCAATTTACAGTCATCTGCAAACTTAGTTAACTATAGGCTTGAAGTTCTGGCCTGAAGGTCTGAGAAATATATGCCAAGTAGGAGACAACCCAAAACTGAGCCCTGTGATATATCACTGGTAACTTTATTTGGTTTCTGAAGTGGCACCTGCTACTCTAACCTTATGGGTTCTGTCAGAAAACCAGGTAGCTATCCATTGCACAATATAATGATTTATATCCAGACTTCCAAGTCTATCAATACCTCCATGGGGAATAGTGTCAAAGGCTTTGGCCAGGTCTAGATATGCTTTATGCACTGCATAACCACTATCCACTTCTTCAATTACTTTTTCAACAAAATTAATGAGGATAAAGAGGCAGGACCTTCCTCTGACAAAGTTGAATGGATGAGGGTTCATGTTTAAGAGACTTTCAATCTCAAGATTAATGAGGTCTGAGATTATGCACTCTACAGCTTTACATATGAGGCTAGTGAGACTAATGGGCCTATAGTTCCCAGGATCCATGATTGGGCCTCTCTTGTGTAATGTTGTGTAATGGCATTACAATTGCTGTTTTCCAGCTTTAGGAATGTAACCTTTGAAGAGGCTTAGATTACAGAAGTTAAGTAGGGGTTCAAAACTGCAATATATATATATATATATATATATATATATATATATATATATATATATATATATATGGGTCTACCTGACAACGCCGAAAGCTGATAACGCCGACGATGAGAAGACCAACACCAGAAGATCGAAAACCGGGATGACCGACGGATGAAAACCCCGATGCTGAGAACACCGACATGTGAAAAGGCTGTGTAAGTATGCGGTAGTGACAGACATTAGGGTTAGGATGCGAGTAAGGTAAGTATGCGAAATTGACGGACCCTAGGGATAGGGGTGGGTTAAGTGAGTTAGGGTTAGGGTGTGGGTCAGGTGAGTGTGCGATAGTGACAGTCTTTAGGGATAGGGGTGGGTTAAGTGAGTTAAGGTTAGGGTGTGGATTAGGTGAGTGTGCGATAGTGACAGTCTTTAGGGTTAGGGGCGGGTTATGTGAGTTAGGGTTAGGGCGCGGGTTAGGTGAGTGTGCGATAGTCACGGACCTTAGGGTTAGGGTTTCGGTTAAGGTTGTAGATAGTTGTGTATGTCAGGTTAGTGTGGGTTTTTAAGGATTGTGGTGTGCTTGTGTTGTGTCTGTGCTTTTTGGACAGGGGATTTGTTTTATTTGTTGATTGTCGGGATTGTGGTGTGTTGGGCATGTGCGGTTTCGTGTTTGTGAACTTTCGGTTATGTGGTGCCGGTGATTTCATTGTCGGTGTTGTGGTGCATCGGTGTTGTCAGGTAGATCCATATATATATATATATATATATATATATATATATATATATATATATATATATATATATATATATACACACACACACACACACACACACACACACACACACACACACACACACACACACACACCTGGTATGTAATCAGGGCTCGTGGACAAAGTATTCTTAGTTTCTGAGAGGGCTGTGAGAACTTGTTCTATAGTAATTAAACAGGATAACTGAGATTGTGGAACCTGTGGAATAGCTATAACTGTGAAAGAAGTAAAAGTTGCACTAATTTGTTAGCTAGTATACTAGCTATTTCCTGTGGGTCAGACTGTAGCATTATTGTGGACTAGCTCCAGACATTGCTGGGTGTCTGTTCTTAACTTCCTAATATAGTTAAAGAAAGATTTACAGTTATTTTTTTATTTCAGTGGCTATTTTTAAATTCAAATTCGGGTATCAGCTTTCTAATGGTTCCCTTAATCTCTTTGTTAGCTTAATTGCATGTGCTATTAAGGTAGGTGGAATGAGAGCTCTTATAAGCATTAAGCAATTTCTTTCTTTTGTTATATAATTTGTCTGTACAGACATTTTGCCACAAGGGGTTGTTTTTTAATTTTTCATTATATTTGGTGCAAATAATGACTGTCTTAATACAACTGTTTAAGTGGGAGTAGGAATTAGAGGCATCAGCAGCAGCTTTAGCAATGGAATCGTTTAGGGAAAGATTACAGCAGAACCTCCTTAGGTTATCAAGTAACTGAAGATTTAGTTTTGACAGGTCTCTAAACACATACATATTTTCAGGGGAAGTGCCAGCAATTTTAAAGGAAAAAATTACTAAATTATGGTCTGATTTAAAAAGACATGATGATACAGCTAAATATGTGCAAGAAGAGGTTACATTTGTGAGGACTAGATCAAGGACATTCAGGTCCCTAGTATGACCGTTAGCTATTTGTGAAAAAGAGCTAGCATTTATAATGTCAAGGAAGCACTGGGCATGTCAACCATTGGCAGTGCAAGTCAGCCAGTTTATTGATGGATAACCGAAGGTTTCCCAAAAGAAAGCTCTTGGGTTTAATGGGAATTTCAGCTAATGTAATAAGATAACCATCATGCTCAGAAGGGGATATAGAGTGTGTTCTATAACTAGCTATGAAGTTTTAATAAGTCTTGTTAATGCTGATTTGGATTTCTAGGAGTTCAAATTTGGTGTCCAATCTATTGTGAGGTGATGATATTCTTGACAAATACAGATACTACCCCATAACTGGCAGTATGTATGAAGAAATGATGGGCATTATTCCCAGGAAAAGAGGCAGTGCTTTCATTGATCTGAAACCATGTTTCTGTAACTACACATACAAGAATGTATTTAAGTTGCAGGAGAGCCTCATGTTTGGGTATTTTTTGATAAGACTCCTGACATTCAGTAGAGATACATTGTGTTCTGAATTAGAATTTACTAGGTTGGTATGCCCATCGCATATGATCTGCCTAAAAATGCACTATGGGAGCACCAAATGTTTATAGGCAGAATGCAAAAGCCTTGGTAAGAGAGGTGCAGGCCATCCCTGGCAAAGCAAGAAGGCTTGTCAGCCATCTCACCTCAAGATGACGCATACTGAATCCCCACAGAATGGCACCAGCTACATAGTCAATTACTGAAGCCAGTTATCTTGTCTTGAATCTCAGCATCAGTCTGGATGATGGCAAAATACCACTCAGGACCAGTGTCTTTCCTGTCTCAGACACATGCATAGCAAGTGCAATCATATGCTTCTACTTATCTATAAGCAGAGTGTCCCAAGTCATTCACTCCCCCCCAACATAGACCACTACTAGGTCATAATCATATTTGTCAGGATGGAGGGATCTAAGAACTCAAGTTATGTCCTGGCTCCTGGCACTAGAAAGACATATATTGTCACCCTTTTCTTATCCAGCCTGGTGAGAGTGGTGCCCATATGCCTTACAGTATAATGTACTATTACTAAATCATTACCATGGTCTGATGCAGTCTCAGTGGATGATAAGTTGTTTTTTGCACCCTTGTGACTCAGAGGTATGCATCCTAAGTGTGGGTGTGAAGGGCAAAGGTGGGTGTGTTGCTGTGTGAATTAATGTCTGAGGTTCCAAGTCTTTAGCCTGTTAGGCTTAGACAGTGCTCTGTTAACAACCACAGCCTATGTTGACTTAGTGTAAGTGCTCTGTGCTGTGTGTGTATATGTGTTGTACTTACAGGATGTGTTCTGAGGTGAGAAGGTAGCCTCCAACTTAAGTAAATACTTACACCTGTCACATAACAGAATCATTGTGAAGGGTCAATAGCGTTTTCAGTAAGCATGAGGTTTCAGTTATTCAAAAATCTACAAGTAGACCATCCAAGCTTGGAGTTTTGCTCAGAGTTTTCCTGTTTAAAACCGTCTAGATCTCCTGAACAGTGATGTAGGCAGTTAGCTCATTTGTCTGTCAGTTTAGGAAGGTTCACAGAGTGAAATATTCTAGAATCTCAGTTTGTTCTATCTCCACCTAGAGTTGGGAATAACATGAATGGAAAATTTCTATTATTTCTGATGGGAATCTAGTCTTTTGCCCCGTTATATGAGAGCATGTGGCAGGGAGGTTATGCCTTATCTTCTGTTGCCTGTTTGTTTCAACTTTTTCTGCTATCATGCTGGAGTCTGAAAGGAGATCTTTCACCCCTTCTCACAAAAACTCATATCTTCAGTCGAGCATCACCTTAGTCTCCCCTTTGAGTTTTACTCTCATTTCTGTAATTCGTCTCTTCCTTCCACAAAGGCTTCCTGTTCTTTTATACATAAAGCTGATGCAGCTTTAAACTTGTCACAGTTTTTAGCAATCTCTCCCTCCACATCCACCCTTGTCATATTATTGATTAAAACACCTTACAACATTCCATAAATTAATATTTTGTTTCAAATAATAAGTGAGAACCTCTGGTGTTTCTGCATTCTGGGTCCAGGTGCCAGGGAAACTTCTATTTCTAAAGGAACATGATCCAAAATTACAATAAGGCAAATCTGTAGATATCTTGCTAGATATAAATGTTCCAAAGTAATATATTTATTATTATTATTATTATTTTACATTTGTTGACCGGGCTATTCTAACTGGATACATGTCCATTTTCAGTAGAGGCCCGGGGAGATAAGCTCCGAGATAGAACAATGAAATGAACAAGATAACAAATAAGGAAACATTAAACAAAAAAAAAAATCATATTTACAATGCATATTACAGGTTATCACAGTAAATTCAGCAGTGCAGAATACAGGCATAACATAGCATGCTAGTACAATCAAGATGTTCTAGAGGGAGATAGTATTATGGTTAATAAGGAAGGAATTACAGTTAATGAGTAGAAGGGGTAGGAAGAGCAAAGTATTAAGAGATACATAACTAGTCAGGCTTAGTACAGGGGCATAACCACTGTGTTCTGAGGAACACTTTCAATTTGTTTTTAAAGCATGATACTGAGGGAAGTGAGGAGAGTTCACTGGGGAGGAGATTCCAGGCTTTTCCAACAATATTAGAAAAGAGGGAGTCACCAGCCTTGTTGTTTGGTTTAGTGGTATGTACTAGAAGTCTCTGAGAAGACCTTAAGGATTTCAGGATTTTATAGGGAGTGATGAGTGTGGATAGAATAGGAGTTTTGGAAGGTTTATAAAAAGTGTTGTGGGCTATAGATAGTTGATGGAATTTAATCAGATTTTGTAGCTCAAGCCATCCCAGCTGCTTTAAATTAATGCAATGGTGGGTTCTAAATGGGTTGCCTGTAGCAAATCTGGCAATGTTATTGTAAGACATTTCCAATTTGCTAAGATTATTTTTAGATAGATTAGTAAAAATGGGTGAGGCATAAAGAAGTGAAGTGATTAGATGAGTGTGTGCTATAGTGGTTTTAGCTGAAGGTAAGAGGAAGGATTTTACCCTATAGAGAGAGCTAAGTTTTTTGTTGACAGTTTTTATAGTACTGTTAATATGGATATCAAAGTTCAGATTGTTGTCAATGGTGATACCCAATAGTTTGGTGACTGGATCAGGGGATATAATAGATTTATTGGTAGAGATAACTGAGAAATCAAGAGGAGAGGACATTGGTGGGAGAGAAGAGGAGGAGTTTAGTCTTTTTGGGGTTTAGGAGAAGGCATCTATGTGTGAACCATTGCTCAACTGTGTTAAATACTTGGGTAAGAGATTGAAGTTCAGAAGAGGAGGTGGCTGAGCATATCAGTGTGGAGTCATCTGCATATTGTATGCATGTGGCTTGGGGGATGGCAAGGTGAAGGTCATTAATAAATATGAAAAAAAGTAGAGGTCCTAGGATGGACCCTTGAGGGACACCAAGTTTGACAGGTGAGAGACTTGTGCCATAGTATGGCCTGTTGTCTTTTATCAAGGTAGGACTGGAACCACTTTATAGAAGATGTATCTAGTGACAGGGATTTCAGTATTTTGATGACAATTTTGTGATTAACCATGTCAAAAGCTTTAGACAGGTCAATAAATAGTGCTGAAGAAAGCTTGTTACAATTGTGTTTTTTGTTGATACAATCTGTGAAGGAAAGAAGGGCAGTACTAGTGCTGTGTGAAGGTCTGAATCCATGTTGACAGTTGGAAAGTAAATTATTTTGGGTTAGATGGTCAAGTAATTGTCTGTGAATGCATTTCTCCATGATCTTTGCCAAAGGAGAGAGAAGGGCAATGGGGCAGTAGTTGGAGAGTTCAATGGAGTGTCCACCTTTATGGAGGGGGATAATATGGGAGATTTTTCATAAACTGGGGATATGACTTTTGGTAATAGTTCTATTAATCAGAATAGAAATGGGATAAGCAAAAGCTTTGGCTGATTGTTGTAGGAATTCAGCAGATAGTTGGTCTGCTGAGGGTGAGCATGGTTTTAGTTTCTGTAGAAGGGTTAGAATATTTGTTGTTGGGACAGGTTGAATATGAAAAGTAGGGGGTAAGATTGATTTATAGGAAGGTAGAGTGAAGTTATTATGTGATAGTTGACTAGCTAGTGTTTGTATAGCATTAGAAAAAAGGTATTGAAAGCATTAGCAGTATTCAATAGATTTTTGTGGTCAGTATTTTGATGATTTGGAGTAGTGGATTGACCTGGATGGAGTAGTTGGTTAATGCTAGCCCAAATTTTTTGTGGGTTGTTTTGATTAGCTTAATAGGATTGTAGGTAGTAGTTTCTTTTATCTGATATTATAGCTTTCTTGGTTTCATTTCTTAGCTGTCTAAATGTTAGTTGGTCTATAGGGTTTTAGTCTTCCTCCATTTTGCCCAAAGTTTGTGTCTAAGATTTATTTATGTTTGGTTTCTTTTGAAAGCCATGGAGCAGATTTGGTTTTAATTCTAATTAATCTGGTTGGAGCATGGTGGTTGAGAATGGCAAGGAAGTTGGAGTTAAAGTAACTAACGGCTTCATCTAAAGGGAGGTTTTGTAAGGGAGACCAGTTACAAGCTCTTAGTTCCATTTGGAATAGTTCAGGGTTAAGGTACTTTTTTAGATCTGATGTTTTTGACAGATATTGGAATGGGAGAGTTGATTTCATGTCTGATGATATAGGTAAGAAAGTGGTCACTTAAATCATCAGGGAGGGTTCCTGAATCATAAATGTGAGGATGATGGTTTATGAGAATCCAGTCTAATAAGCTTGATTTCTTGTTAGATTTATTTATTCTGGTGGGGGAGGTAATGGTTTGGGAATACCCATATAGGTTAATATGGTTTGTGGGGAGGCTGCTGCAGTAGCAGCTCCAGTCAATGTTTGTGTCGCCTAGGATTATGGTTTCTTGGGGCAGGTATTGGGAAAGCCAGCAAAGTATGTTTTCCATGGTGGCAGTGTTGTTACCAGATGGTAGATATATACAGATAATATAGATGGATTTGGAATTGTTAAGATGAAGTTTGGAGATAAGAATTTCTGCATTGGAGTCTATAGGTGGTTTACAGTTGTGAGTGGTGAGTTAATTGTAAGCTAGATTTATATAGGATAGCAACCCCACCACCTTTCTTGGATACTCGGTCTAGTCTCAGGATATTATATCCAGGTGGGATGATTTCATTGTCTTTGGTTACAGGTTTTAACCAAGTTTCTGTTAAGCAGAGAATATCAAAAGAGTAGATTTCAGTTAGAGATTGGAGTTGAGTTACTTTATTGTTTATGCTACGTATATTAAGATGAGCAATTAAAAGGGAGTTCAATGGTTTAGACAGGGCAAGAGTAGATTATTCTTTGTGGTTGAGGAGAGAGACAGGAGTTGGTGGGCCTGGGTTAGGGTGGATGTCACCATCCTTTAAAGAGAGTAGTACACTTTGATAGTTTGGGTTGGGGAATCTGCTGTATAGAGGTAGGCCTTTCATGGGGTTCTGATTGTTGTATTTTATGTGTAGTGTTCTATGGTATTTAGGAAGTATGTAGTTAGATGAGGATGTTATATTAGCATGAATAAAAAGGAGAGGAGAATTTGGAGAGTTGGTTTCTTTCTTGGGGTAGTTTAGGTATGGGCCTAGTGGGTTTTCAAAGGAGGTGAAAAGATGGGTGAGGATTAAAGGAGGTAGTAGTGAGAGTGTGACTAAGAGTGGGACATAAGATGGGATGGGTTGTTTATACATTGTATGAATAAATATAGATTGTTAGTAGGTAGAAAAATAAATTCACTAGGTGGAGATGAAAGAAGGGAGTAGGCTGTGGTGAGATAAAAGGAGAGTGGTGAGAGGTTAATATTAGTGCAGCTGGGTAACTGGAGAGTGTTTAGAAAGTAAAGGTAGGATGAAGAATGTGTTTGAAGAGTAATGGTAAGAGCAAGAGGTATGTAATGAGAGTAATGGTAAGAGGAAGAGGTGTGGTTAGAGGGTAATGGTAAGAGGAATAGGTGTGGTTAGTAAGTATAAGGGTAGGATCCTTGGGGGTGGGTGAGAATTGGGGGTAGGGAGGAGAGCAGAGTCAGCCCGCAGGGCGAACGGAGCGGGTAGAAACAGATACTGAAGCAGTTAGCGAAAAACAATCAGCTAGGCTAATTCCAGTGGTAGGTTGGAATAGAACAGGGGCTACAAAGCTGTCTGTGGTGTGTAGATATGGAGGGGGAAAAGAGAGGACTAGAAAGGTGCCTGTGTGTTTACAAACAAGAGAGCCTAAATTTCCCAATGGCAGCATCCAAAATCAGTATGCATCAGTCACTAGTATTTTTAACTTATACTCTGTGCAATAGAAGCCAATGTACTTACATTTAGAGACATACACTCATCTAGGACACCACAGTAGTTAAATCCAGCAAGGAAGGTTTTAGATTTAAAGATGGCTCCAAGCTTTGCAAGTAGGGTAAAAAAAAACTTCTGATCTGCTGTCAGTGGGCAGGCAAATAAAGAATGACAAAGTGTGAGCCAATGAAATGCTAAGGAGAGCCAAATGAGGGAGGGAAGTAACTCACTTCAGAGCACACAACACTGTTAATGGGAGTGAGTCAACAGAAACCCAAGATTACCCAAGTACAAATAAAGATTTAAAGTCCTGCAAGGAAAATGCAGGGGGTTTACAGGTCCTAGAGTGGGCTAAAACCTTTGGCAAGGATTGCAGGGTAAGTGGTAAAGATAGTCTATTTGGGCTATGTCTTGTTTATTCTATATTATGACTGAAATATGTTAGAATAATATATAAAATTAGCTGTAACTGGGGGTCCTGTTTTGGCATCGAATACCCCTATTAAAATTGTATGAGGGGCTACTTATCTCCCAGTTTTAGTGACCATAAACATACTAGGGAACATCTGGTTTCTTTGTCATTATGTTCCATTCCCCAATTTAAAAAGTAATATCCTCTTGGAACAATGTCATTGCAGAAATAATAGCTCTGAAATCATTTTGAGTAGATTCAGGTGGAGATAAATACTGAAAATGCTATACTTCAGCACCCGATATCAGTCCTATCTACAAACTGACCATGTAAGTCATTTAACTATTTTTCAGTAATGAATAGGCATAAGGTCACTATTTTTTTCATGTCCTGTGAGAATGAAGAGATGACCTCATTTTAAATACTTCCAGATAGTTTTAAACTCTCTTTCTTGTCTAAACAAGTCCCTTGCTATGCTAATATTTCCAAATGCACTGTTTAACTTATTAAAGCACATTTATGGGCTGAGTTAAACCAGTAGCATTCCATGATAGGCATTTAATATTGTAGGGTCCTTTAAATCTTAACACACTGCCAATGACCACCTGATATAATATACCCAACAAGTTTTAACAAATCCATAAGTCCCGTTGTTGCCCTGTTAAGTCACTTCCATCACATTTGACATCAAAGAGCTACAGTTCCAAACTTTAAATGACTGAGCAAGATATTTATTCAACAACATTCTGAGCAGCATATAGACTGCTTTGTACAAAATGGTTTAACTGAGAAGAAACAGTGCATACAAAATTAAGAATAAACACCAAAATATAATGAAATTTTATATACAGTGGCAGTCAGGTATCTACACTGTGTTCCCAATCGGTATGGACATTTCCCACAATTCAGCCCTCTAGATACAAACCCACTTCCAGGTATTTCAGAGTCTGAATTGTTATCTAGTTATGACAGTAGCATGCATCAAACAGATTCCTTCCAAAGGTCACCCTTCTCCAGATGTAACAATATTCTGTAAACAAACGGTTCTTGTTTTGAATTACCTTAGATTGTTTCAGAAAGCAGACACAAAAATTGCAGGAAATCTTTTCCAGTCCACTACATCTTGTACATTAAATAAAACACAATGTTAACAGAAGCTTGCACTAAGAATAGCAGTTGGTTATTAGATAGAAAAAAATTTATAGTGACAAAACTACTTTAAGGAAATAGCTCCCCCTTCTTTAACACCCAGTGCCTCTCAGATAATCTTTGGGTTACAAAAATAAAAATTGCATAAATGTACTTCAGATTGTGCTGATTTCATTACTCTACCAATAAAATCCAAATTCTGAAATGACCAGCTGGTATAATTACTTACAGTTCTGTGAGTAACTAGAAAGCCAATCAGAGCCTAATAACTGAGATAGTAATCCCTTACAAAATTGCCTTCCAGTTCCATAATCAATGAGATATTCCCAGTCTCATGATTGGTAGGACAGGGCCACATGATTTATTTTCTAAAAACTGTCAGATGTTCTGGCAAAAATAAACAGACGTATAACTTTCTGACATTAACCTAAGATCAGCCAAATCACTGACATTAAAGACCCACAATGATTAACAAAGGACACAGATTAACACAATTAAAATATATAACTGGCAATTATGTCACCAGCATTCATGCTTTCAGCACTACTTTACTCTATAACCATGTTAAGATCTCCCTTGAAAACATTTTTATATGGAAGGTAGATATGACTGCTATACATTTTCATTGTCAATTCTGACTTTAAATTTCTGCATTCACAAATCTGTCCACATCCTGGTGGTCTGCTACCTGCACAGATGCTGAGGTTAAGCCCAAAACAAAAGCCATAGCCTTACTATGTTCAATAAATGTCTTTGCTCCTGACAGGAGTAATATTTTGAAGAATGCAGGTTATATTAATTAGAATCAAATCATCTTGATTCTGCCCTCTTTGATAACAGAAATAAACTGATCATTTTTCCCTGGTGTATGAGGAGTCACTTTCTATAAAAACCCTCTAATTGCCAACTCTATAAAGTTTCTATTTGTTAGATTACACTCACAATTTTTTTTCTTCAAAGCATATGTCTCAAGTCATACCTGTATGTGGCCTGGCCATTTATTTCCTATGCTATGAACCTAATCTATGCTAATAGAGCTCTCCTGTAGCCTAGACCACTTAGCAAGATATTGCATGAAAGTACTCAGTTGTGAGTTTCCATCTCTTTAGAAAAACCAACAATTCTTATTTTTGTTTTTCTTGTCTGATCCTCTAAATTAATCTACTTCTCCTGGACCAACTCTGTTGTGACTTCCAGATCAGCTGTATGATCCTTAAATAATTTATTCTCTTTTTCTAAGGGAAGGATTGCATCTGAATGTTCATTCAGTACCCCATCAAGCTCAGTGTCACTGGCATTAGCCAATAATTAATTAACTGGCATTAGTCTTGGTCAATAAATCCTGTAGAGATTTTATGAATTTCTGATGAAATCAATTGTAAAGAAACCTTAACAGGCTCTTGCTCCTTGCTTTCACTGATAGATGCTCTGAGTCCAAGGTTTGGGAGCCAGGGTTTGCCATGCAATCTGTAATGGAGAAGTTGTTCTGGGATCTGAAAACCTATGTTCTTGATCTTCTTTTTATGTACTTTTTTCTGTCTCTCTGCTTGTTGATCATCAAGCCACTGCTGTGGTTGCCTATTTGTTCCCTACAGATGGACAGGAGCTCAGTGTCCATATGCTCCACTATTAGGCAAGAGTGGTCCATATCACAGCAATCAGTGAGGCAGCCTTGAGCAGACTTTCATTTTAAATCCCTATCCTCATCCTGAGGTGGTATGTAAGCACCCACCTCTCCTTGGAGGCTACCAACATTCCCTAGGCAGGACTACTTGTGCTCACACATGCAGCATGCAAGAGCTAATAGATATGGCTTTAGTAACCATGCCAATGCCCCTCCAAGTGGACAGACATAGCCTAGCTGACGGGGACTGGTCTTTGACTACCCCAGGAGTGGAATATCCAGCAGCTGGACAGCCACTACATCCCTCCCCCTGCGTGGCCAAGCCACCAAGATGCCACATTGTTAGGGAGTGACCTGTGAGATAAGAATTCTATTAAAGAAGCACACATGAAGTTAGACCTTACAAACTTTGATACCATTACCTCTTCTGAATGGCTACTGAAGTGATGTATCACACTTTCTGTGAGAAATAATGCTTCTTAACTGTCTCTGATGCATAAAACTCCACATAGGAAGAGAAGGAGTGAATGATGAATATTGATTTGTATACCTTAGGGGTAGGAGTGATCTACCCAGTGGTGACACAGATATATGGCATACAGATTAATGGCCAAGGATATAAGCTTAGATCTGCCATGCTGTGGCTGTGCACTAGCCTTCAGTGTGTGTGTGTGTGTGTGTGTGTGTGTGTGTGTGTGTGTGTGTGTGTGTGTGTGTGTGTGTGTGTGTGTGCGTGTTGGGGGTCAGCACTGTGCACACCACTGTAGAAAGTGGACAAGGCATAGCAAGTCCTGACAAGTGGAAGTATATCTTTATCACAGTCAAACATCTGAGATGTGCACAGTCAGTAACATGGCTGAAATTGGTGGGTACAGAGGCCTTCTGTGAATAAAAGTGACTCACCCCTCTTACTGTTTGATAAACAGTGACTGGTGTACTGTGACAGGAGCAAAGTCACACAATGTATTGTATTTGTTGATGTCAGTGAAAATCAATCATTGTAATGACTTGTATTTGTGTGTTGCTGTTTATCTGGTGTTTGCAGTGTACAATCAAGCATTAATATTGTATACAATAAGTGTCTACCTTTGGTGGTCAGGCAGAATGTGTCTGCATCTAATCATTGACACTGTGATGTAGTGAATAGCACTGCCATCCCACAATCTTTGGCCCTCTCATTGAGTTCTTGGCTGTGGCTGCTTCTATGTGGAGTCTGCATATCCTCCTCTCTGTCACTGGGTGGGTTTTATCCAGGTGCAATTGTTTCCTTCAATAAACTAAAAATATGGTAGAGACAAACTGGCATTTCTGCAAATTGCCTTTAGGCAAGTGTGCAGTCTGTGTGTGTGTGTGTGTGTGTGTGTGTGTGTGTGTGTGTGTGTGTGTGTGTGTGTGTGTGTGTGTATGTGTGTGTGTGTGTGTGTGTGTGTGTGTGTGTGTGTGTGTGTGTGTGTGTGTGTGTGTGTGTGTCTTTATGTGTGTGTGTGTGTGTGTGTGTGTGTGTGTGTGTGTGTGTGTGTGTGTGTCTGTGCGTGCACATGTGTTTGTGTGTTGTTTGATAGATATAGCTTGTCAGGGGCACACAATGCCATTATGCGTGTACGTGTGGAAAATCAGTGCATCGTGTGAAAGACCTGGCTAGTCAGAGGCAGTGTCAATGTGTGCATGAACAAATAAGATTACTGATTTTTATCTATGGGCACATGCAGTATTTTGTGATATATGCATAACTCTTTTGAGTATCATTAAAAACAGTTAAACTATTATATTTCAAAAATAAGGCATAAAATGTATCACAGAATATTTAGACCCTAAGAGCATCCAGGGACTAGTGTCCTTAATATCCCAGTCTGTATAACTGGATGTTAACACAGGCTTAGTAGGGACCTCTGCCATAGACCTTCCTAGTATAAAACTGGGCCTCCATTTGACTTCAAGCCTGCCCACCCACATTTACCATTACCTTCTCTTGTAACCCAGTGAGTGTTTAATAAGTTAGACATGATTGGTAAATGTGAGTCACATGATTATGCAATAATGGTATAAATTAATGGCTGTTGTAATTTATGAATGTTCTGATGAAGTCCTAATTGATACATGGACGAAAGTGCTTGACTTCTGTTTTACTGGTCTTATTATTAAACCAATTTAATTTTACTTTACTTGTTTTTTGCCCTGTTTACTTTGCAGACTTGGTGGGTCTCAATGTTATTTGGTTCTTGAGTCTGTGGTAATCAAAGTTTTCACTCCTCTTTTGGTTATTTGACTTTTATGGAAAATTCACCATGTCCTCACAGGAACTATTCTTGGGAATTGCACACAAGGAACAGCTTGGTCAAATGTCTGGGACATTACCTTCAGCTGTATGCTATTAGTGCTATTTTTGGAGAGTCTCACTTGCCAGCTAACAGAGTTGTTGCATTTGCTATTGCCTGTGAATATTACACTTTCTGGACCCTCCAGTTCAGAATCCAGTCCATCTATTGTTAACAGTTCTTAACCAGGAGGTCCATTAGCTGCCCCAAGTATTCATTCAGAAGGCACCACTTCAAACATATTAACAGCACCTCTTATAATGTCCGGCGCCAATGCACAAGCGTGAACAAGGCTAAGGAGCTGAGAAGTTCAGTAATCACTACAACAGGAATGCTACATTACAATAAGGTAGTATTGGTTCTTTTGACTTTGCTTCTTGGCTTTGGAATACAATTTTTAATTATGGAGCTTTTGGAAGATCATTTGCTGTAAATGGTACGTTTAATTCCCAGCTTATTTTGTTTGAAAAGAAACTTAAGATGTTCAAGCTGTTGGAGTGCATTTCCCAAAAAAGGGTGTGGAAGAGGATAGGAGTGTGGAAAATTTCCCAATGGAATTTCCAAGGACACTGAACTTTACAAAAAGTTAGTAAATATTTTGATGATTGTGGATGTAGTTTAATGAGAGTCATTGTACAAGATAATGAGAAACGGATGCAATTTTTATTAGATGGGATCCATTAAGTCAAAGTTTCACTTAAAACTGACTTAATGTTTAATGTTAAAACTAATGAATACCTGAAGGCCTTCAAAAATGTTGACAATGTGGTTGAGAAAACTAAAACCAGGAAATGTAAGAAATTAATGAGAGATGAATTAGAATATTCTAAAGGTTTGTTATATCCCTTACCTAAATAAGTAATTATGACTAACAATATTAATGATACATGAGTTTTAGACTCTGATTCTAATTTTAGTCAGAATTTTGATAGCCCTAATGGTCCCAGTAACAGTTTTGTTACAGAGGAAAGGCACAATGATTTTTTTAGATCATGAGCAGTTTCTGTCCCATTGCAGGTCAGTAGGAATAGCTCAGAGGACTTGGAGGGACATGTCACCAAATATGGGGAAGGAAACAAATGTCAACTCCACCACCCATTATGAAAAGGTTGGAGAAAATACAACAGGAAAGGTACTGGGTGTTAATCAAAACTATACCCTAACATAGACTGGGAGCATTACTCTAGCTCCAACACCCTAGCCCAAAGGTTCCTAGAATTTATAAACTCAAATGCTATGGAACAACTTGTTGCCACTCCCACAAGAGGGGAAAACATACTGGACCTGATCATCACCAACATGGAGACTCTATGCTCCAGACCAGAAGTGTATCCCTCACTGGTAAGATCAGACCATAAACTAATCTCACTAGATATTCACATCCCGACCCCAGACCCTGCCCAGAAAACCACAGTGAAAAACTTCTCTTAAGCAAATTTCACACTCCTCAGAACCGAAGTGGAATCCTTCAAAGCCCCCGGGCCTGTGGAAAATACGGCCCAGACCACAGAATCCTTTATAAACGCATTCTATGAACACCTTCAGGAATGCATGGATCATGCAATCCCAAATAAAACCAAGACCAAATCCTCCAAAGTTAGGCGTCCTGTCTGGTGGACCCCAGCCATAAACAAACTATACAATAGAAGGAGGAAGCTACTACATGATAGAGCAAAATCCCAAAAAGGGAAGGCATCTCTGATCAGTATTAGCAAAAAACTACGGGCACTCATAAAATCGTCTAAGGCCAGCTTCGAGAGAAAAATTGCACAGGACACTAAGGATAATCACAAGGCTTTCTTTAGTTATGTTAGGAACCTGGGTGGGAATTCTCAGATATGCTCAGAATTAGTCCAAAATGACAAAAAATACACCAAACCCACAGACATTGCCAACATCCTAGCTGACAGGTTTAGAGCAAACCCCCCCCCTTCCTCACCAAAAGGGCAAATATCTATCCCAGCAGAGTGCTGCCCCCCTGACATCTCAGATGCTTAGGTAAGAGCCACCCTCTCTAAAGCAAAAAACACAGCATCAATGGGACCAGATGGTGTCCCGGGCTGTGTCCTACATGAACTCCAAGAAGAACTAAACCCAAACATAAAACTACTGTTCAATCTCAGCCTTACTACAGGATATGTACCCAAAGAGTGGCGTACAGCAACAGTGGTCCCTCTCCACAAAGGTGGTGCCTCAACGGATCCTGGAAACTATTGCCCCATAAGCCTGACTAGCTTGGTCTGCAAAGCTATGGAAAGGATCATCATGGACCTCATAAATAAAGATACCGGGGACCTACAGACACTGGATCCTACCCAGTTCGGCTTTGTTAAGGGCAGATCCTGCCACTTAAACCTGGTTGATTTCTTTGAAACAGTCACCAAGGCCATTGACAAGGGGAAGGTGGTCCACACAGCCTACCTGGACCTTGCAAAAGCCTTCGATACAATACCCCACTCGGGCATTATAGATAAGCTCACCAGCTTAAATATAAACCCCTATGTCACTAGATGGGTTGCAAACTGGCTCAAGGACAGAACCCACATGGTTAGAATTGCTGGAGCCATGTCAGACTCCAAACCAGTTACAAGTGGCATCCCACAAGGCTCAGTCCTGGGACCTCTCTTGTGCGGTGTATATTTCTCAGAGGTACAGGCTAACACGGAAGGACTGTGGCTGACCAAGTTCGCAGATGACTGCAAACTGGGTGCCATGATCGACTCTCCAGCCGTCACAAGCATCCTACAAAAGGGCTTCATAGAAACAGACAACTGGTGCCAGTGCCATGGCCTCAAGCTGAACGCCAAAAAGTGTATAGTCATCCCCTTTGGCAAAAACAAAGTGCCCACAAATTACCACATAGGTGGTAATCCATTAAGTACGGAAGAAGTAATTAGGGACCTGGGGACCCAAGTTGATAGCAATCTCTCATTTCACAACCACGTGGCCAAAGTGGTTAGAAAAACATTTTATATAGCCCACCTAATCATGAAGGGATTCACATCTAGATCAGGGGAGGTCATTGTGCCTCTTTACTCATCCCTCATCAGGCCCATAATTGAGTACAATGCCCCTTTTGGGATGTACCTTACCAGACACCTGCAGCAACTGGAAAGACCCCAAAAGTACCTCACCAAGAGGATCAAAGGGCTCAAACAGATGCCATATGCTGCCCGGTTAAAGAAACTCCAGCTCTACTCAGTGACATACCGCCTGCTCAGAGGCGATCTGTGCCTGACGTATAAAGCCATGTCCAACCCGGAATTAATGGACATGCTGCACCTCAGAAAATCCAAATCCCATCGAGCTATGCGCTCGAGAGACTTGAACCTCAGCACTGAAATAAATAGAACATGCTGGAGGGACAGATTCATAACCAGAGGCTCCCTTCACTCTGGAATAAAATCCCAGTCCAGGTTAGGCAGAGTCCCTCATTGACTCTCTTCAAGAGGAATCTTATTGAGTGGATGGGAGATAGTAGGTTTACCCCGGGTATCACTTCTATGTCACTGTTAGACAGAGGCACAGTATACTAACCTCAAAAAAGGGCATAGCAAAATTCATTTAAAATGGGTGGCGAAAGCCAAACACACTCTGGCTAGGCTTATAAATGCCATAGGGCAGATAACCTAGTATGAACCTATGAATTTATGAACCTATAACTGAGAAAGATGTGCCTTCCCTCTCCTCCTCCCCACAATACTGTGATACCTTTGTAGCTTGTTCCTTAACCCCCAAAAATGGATCTGGTGACTATAGTAATGTATGATTATTAACTATTACCTCAACCCTTGTCTTATTGATGACAGACATAGGACATTATCAGTTAGCACCCCATTCAGGAAACAATGCTATTGTGAATGAATATAAAGGTTTCAGAATTTTTAATTATAGTAACCTAGATAATGACACCAGGTACGTTGAACTTTTTAGTAGAGGTCTTACATTAGTTCCAAATGTAGAATGGATGCAGCTGAAGTATTATTAAATCTAAAGATGTATATTAGTAAATTAAACTTGAGATTGTTGTATCATGATACTCTCAAAAAGGACAAATCACTGAATAAATGTGTTAGGTATAGTACTTTTAATCCTCCCTACACCTTATTTTACTTTTATTTGAAAGATGTTGTGAGAGGAATGCAAGAAAAATGATTCAACAGCAAAATAACTATCTATGTCATAATATATCTATAGATGAGTGACAATTGATGAATAAGTTGATTGTTAACAAAGAGATAAGGATTATGAAACCTAACAAGGGGAGGTATATTCCTAATGAAAGCTATTGATTACTGACTTCAAATGTATGATATACTTAATAATGATTTTCAGTATAGTAGACTATCTAAGAATGAAATCAATATAGCCTACTACAAGGTTGATGTATTTTTGGGTGATTTGTTTGACCAGGATGATATAGAAACTGTGACATTTTTAAAGGATGAACACCCAATGACACCTACCATATTTGGCATTCCTAAAATACACAAATGCATTGAAAATCCTCTACTTTACCCAGTAGTGGCTGGGCATAAGATGTACAAATTGGCTTTATTTGTTGATGGAAAGCTGAAAATATTCCTTAGAAGGAACTCTTATGTTTCAAAGGATTCCTGGGACTTATTAAGAAATATCAAACTTGAATTGTTTAATGATGATTGGTTGTTGGCCACTATGGATGTAGTAGTTTATTTTCTTTTTTCTTTTTCTTTTTTTTAATTTGGTTATAAAACAATAAATAAACAAATCAATTATAAAACAAACAAATAACTATTCACATAGGTCCACGGCTGATTGATAACATCAAAGTTATACATCAACAACAATTAATATTTTTCAAGCAAGTTTTTAAGTTTAAGACACTTTTTATATGAATGTGTATTATTAGAAGTTCTTATCTTTATAGTATGCAATTCACTACTGCAAACAATTTTCCCATACTAACATATTCAACACTAGATGGGGATAACTTTACTTTTCCAATTTTTAGTAATTACTTTTCTGGCTATAGCAAGAATAGACCAAGTAAGAGGGACTTGGGTTTTTGGAATTTTCTCAGGAATCGGAGCATTAAATAAAACTAAAGAGTTAGAAATGTTATATCTATCTGACCATAGAGCTTGAATAAAGATATCAATTTCTTTCTAAAAAGGGGACATGACTTCACATTCATATATCATATGTGCCCAGTCAGCTATTATATCTGAATCATATCTCCAGCATTTAATTCTATTTTATATATACATAACTGTAATTTTATTAGGAGCAAGAAGAGCTATGTGAAAAAAATTTCCAAGTGAACTTTTTCCAATATAATGAAGATGTAGTTTTATCTGTATATTTTAATGTTAATTTCTTATATTCTTCAGAGAAACCTTCATTGTTAATTTTTGAGGAGTAGTTCTAATAGGAAGTGTCTAAATATATGAAATCTAATTTAAGAATTTTATTTTTCATTCTATTATTACTGATATTTATTAAAAATTCCAATAATTTGGGGAACAATTTCTTATCTAAGTTAATATCTTATTTACCTCTGTGTTCACAAAGTCTCTAAATATTTGTAAAATTAACCAATTCTCAGAATCTTAATTGTATTTGGACCTTAAATTTTCAACAGTATATGTATCAGTACCATTTAAGAATTGATACCAATAAATTAAATTACTTTGTTGTTTCAATACTAGCATTTTGTTGAAGTTATGAGTTTCTAAGCAGTCATTTGTATATGTAATTGGAAACATAGAAAATATTAAGTCTTTAATACAATGGATATGCGACCTTTTGGAAAGAAAAAATAATGTTTAAATAAGGAAGTTGAGAAGCGGGTGTAATACCATTTATGCAAAAACATTTTAATTACCAGATAAAACTATGAAGTACTATTTGTTTGTGACTAGTTGTGATATATTTATTATTTACTAATAATATTTCTTAATGTATTTGTTTCCATGCATACTTCTCAACCTGGAAACATCAAAAATCTGGACAAAGCCCATAAAAATAGGTACAAATCTGTACGCTGCTTAACATAAAATTTGCATGCATATTTACAGAACCTCGCCCATTCCAATGGAATTGTGGGATACCACTTTTAAATGCAAACTGAAGAACAGACAACCAAAATATGGCACCAGAGTCCCCCTGCAGCCATTCCAATGTCCAATTACCTAGCTATTGCACTCCATTTACCATAAACACTAATGTATACACACACACACACACACACACACACACACACACACACACACACACACACACACACACGCACACACAAGCCTTCAGGTCAGAATAAATTTCACTTCAGCATAATAAATACAGCTTTCAGTTCAGCATAATAAATTTCAGTTCAGCATAAATACAGCCTTCAGTTCATCATAATACAGCCTTCATTCAGCTTAATAAATACCTCAGGGCTTGTTTCCAGAAGTTCAACCACAACATAATAAATACCTCTGTTGTGTTTCACAGCATAATCATTAGAATAATTTCAGCCACAGCATAAGAAATTAAATACCTCTGTTTCCACATTCTGCCGCCCTGGGGCTTGTTTCCAGAAATCTGCAAAGTCCTTAGGGTTCCTTTCACACACACTACAGTGCAGCAATCACCTTGCAGCTTGTTCGTTGAACCAGCAGCACCATTCCTGCTTCTAAACAGCAAGAAATGCATTCATGTCAGCTCAGTTGCTCAATTCCAACAGGCTATACTACCTTTCTAAGAATGCATGTGCTGGCTAATAGGTTCACACTCCGTTTCACTAAAGCATTACTTAACTCTGTACATACTAGAGCAGCTAAACCTACAGCTAAAGCATTACTGAACTCTACACACACACACGCACACACACAAACCATTCTCACTAAAGAATTACTTAACTCTACAAAGCAGCTAAAAGGGAAGCATTACTGAACTCAGCTAAAGTGTGCACCCACACACACCATTCTCACTAAAGAATTACTTAACTCTACAGACAGCTAAAACATAAGCATTACTAAACTCAGCCAAAGCACACACACGCACACACACACACACACACACACACACACACACACACACACACACACACACACACACACACACACACACACACACACACACACACACACACACACACACACACACACACACACACACAAACACACACCATTCTCACTAAAGAATTACTTAACTCTACAGGGCAGCAATCTCTCATCCCTTGATACATGCACTTACTAGTTAATTGATCCATGATTCAACGAGTGCAGCTCCCAGGCCAAGCTGCTGCTTCCCCAATAATACTTGCTTCATACAACGACCACAGAAATCCAATGCTCGTAATAAATACGACGATGCAAAAGGAGCTGCTGCTGCTTCCTCAATGATAATTCTGGCCCAAAATGAGCAAGTAATCCACAAAATTGCTTCCTCAACAATAGCAAGTAATCTAGATGAGTTCTTTTTTCCCGCTTGCATATCCAAACCAAGCAAGTAATCCAAATGAGCCGGAAATGATGATGTGAGCTACAAGAGCTCAATTCCGACTGGCTGACAGCCCTGACGGAGCTGACGTCATTGCGCGTTCCAGCATATTTAAA